>NW_022196909.1:42289672-42301116 GCF_008632895.1 Mastomys coucha
AACACACATACACACACATACACATACACAGACATATACACACACATACACACACACATACACACACATACATACACATATACACACATACACACAGATACACACACCGACACATACATACACACACCTACACAGACAAACACACATATATACACACTCATACACACACACATATACACACACATACATACATACACACATACACACACACACACACACACACACACACATGCAGTGTATATGGATGTTTTGCTTGCACATATACGCATCATGAGTCTGCCTGTGGAAGCCAGAAGAGGGCATCAGATCCCTTGGAACTAGAGTTACAGAAGGCCATGAGCTGCCATGCAGATGTTCTGAGTCGAACCTTGGTCCCAAGAACAAACATCACTCTTAACTGTAAAAGATGGCAAAGAGAAACTACCGAACTAGATCGCTCTGTGGACAGAAAGGAAGGTTTATTTCCTTTCTTCGTGGGGCTCAGACTGCCATCTTGGGGGACATGGGCAGAGAAGGGCAAAATGGTGGGAAAGCAAGCAGATTTTACGTGCCAGCAGGGGAGGGTCTGAGCCAGACTGTCCAGACTGATCTGGGAACTAGCTCCTCTTGCTAGAGGGTAGCTGACCTTTGCCGGAAGGTCACTGGAGGATTGAGGGTGGTTTCTGCTTAACAGAAACTGCCTTGAGAGATTTGCTTTTCTAGTAAACCGAAACCTTTAGGCTTGTTCACTTGATAATGATCCTTCTTGTTTGCCTAGCCAGAGCCCTGCCAGTTAGGACAATGTCACCTGCACTGCCATTTGGGGACTGGAAACCACCTCTCCCGGCTTCTGCATAGGTGAATCATCCCAAGACTGGGTTGTATTGGGTAAGGCTGCCACGGGTAGCATTTCTTGAATAGGAGCCAATGTAGATCAACGTCCAAACCCCCCTCCCCGTTAACCCTCCTTAAATGAGTGCTGTGGGGCCAGTAGGGATGGCCCAGTTGGGTAAAAGCACTTGCCATCAAGCTTGATGACTTGGGTTTGATCTCACCATGGAAGGAGAAAACCAACTTCTGAAAGTTGTCCTCAGACCACCCACATGTGCTGGGGTACGCACGTGTGCGCGTGCACAGAGATGATTTAAATTAAAACAAAGTGTCGAAGAATTAATATTGTGTGATTTGATGCTAGGACAAGAACATGCAAACTTCTCTAGACATTCTACACCAGGCTCATGACTACTGGTTTGGTGTTTTGGTTTTTGTTTTTGGTTCTGCAAGTAGATTTTCAAGCCTGGGTTTGTACAATAGAAGGCTCCATGAGGGCTGCTTGCCCGGGAGCATGGAAGCTTTTATTCCCTATTCAGCAGCTTCACACAGAGGGGAACTCTATGCTGCACCAGAAGGAAATGAGACCAGCTTGTTAAAAATGTTCCCCAGCACACCAACACACCAGTGACTTTTTTGTCCTTGTGCAAGGGTGTGGAGCATAGACTTCCTGGGAATGCTGTACCAGGCACTGAGTTAGCTCAGGCTTGGGACACTAGCCCTGGGCTTTAATCTGTGTCCCAGCACCTTATCCAGTGCTGGTGTTTGTTTGCTGTGGCCAGTGATGCTCACTGGGGCTTTGAAATCATGGTAGAGGTCATGGCCATGGGAATGGGAGGAGCTTAGACTTGAACTCATGGCTTCACGTTGACTCAAAATGCAGACCTCAAAGGAAATGAGGAGGTTTATCCCTGAGCCCAAGAGGAATGACAATACCTTAGGCACATGGACTCAGGTTGTCCTGAGTAACATGTACCAAACGTGTAAGCCATTAAATAAAGTTACAGAGCAAAACAAAGTCATAAATCAAGGCACTTTTTAAATATATTAAACATGGCCTAGGCATGGTACAACCAAGCAGGCAAATCTCTACGGTAGGACTCAGATATTATCTGATGACATTCTTACATTTGGGCTTGGCAGAAGATAATGGTCTGGTAAGAATGTCTCCCAGAGGGCCTGGAGAGATGGCTCAGCGGTTAAGAGCACTGGCTGCTCTCCCAGACGTCCTGAGTTCAATTCCCAGCAACCACATGGTGGCTCACAACCATCTGTAATGGGATCCGATGCCCTCTGACAGTGTACTCACATACATAAAATAAATAAATCTTATGGAGCAGTGGTGGTGCATACCTTTAATTCCAGCACTTGGGGAGGCAGAGGCAGGCGCATTTCTGAGTACAAGGCCAGCCTGGTCTACAGAGTGAGTTTTAGGACAGCCAGGGCTACACAGAGAGACCCTGTCTCAAAAAAACAAAAACAAAAACAAAAACAAACAAACAAACAAAAAAACCCAAGTAAATAAATAAATAAATCTTTAAAAATTATATTTAAAAGAAATGTCTTCCAGAGATTGTATCTGTTAATAAAGAAGAGGTCAGAGGCAGGAAATGATTGGCTATTGGGGAAAGTAAAGGTGATTCAGCTCTGGGTCTGCAACACATCAGCTCTCTAAGATTATGAGTTCTAATCAATCACGTGGCCTTGTAGACTGTTCAGCATAGGTATGTTTCTTTCCCAGGAACTTTAATTCTCCCTGTGAGAGCCTTCTGGACTTATGACCATGGGCAAGCCATAACTCTTGTGGGTCTGATTTTTCCATTACTGATAGGATAGAGCTGTTATTGGACCCAGGCGTCCAGTGGAGAGATTTCACTAACAGCTGCAGATGGACCACGGAAAGTCAGACTTATTTAGTGAAACAGACAAATAGTAACTATACTTCAAAGACGGCAGGAGCTGGCTAACCCAAGAAATGGCGGCAGTGAAGGACCGTGGGTTTGTTGTTTTGTATAAGGTTAGTGTATATTCATAAGGTGGATGATGTATCTTTTTCTCTGTCAAATCAAGGCAGATCAGATCTTCTTTTTAGGGTATTTTCCCCATGACCCTTTTGTTAAAAACCCCACAAAATGGGGAAAGGTAGTCAAAAGTACAATGCTACCACCATTGTAACCAAGCCAGGGTCTCCTGACGGCTCATTTCCACATGATACACGATTAAGACAACCCCACTAGAGGCTGGTGAGATGGCTCAGCGGGTAAGAGCACTGACTGCTCTTCTGAAGGTCCTGAGTTCAATTCCCAGCAACCACGGATGGTGGTTCACAACCATCCGTGATGAGATCTGACGCCCTCTTCTGGTGTGTGTCTGAAGACAGCTACAGGGTATTATGCCAGAGCGAGCTACGAGTAGGGCTGGGGAAAGCAGGGCTGGAGAGAGTGGGGCCTGAGCAAGCAGAGGTCCTGAGTTCAATTCCCTGCAGCCACATGATGGCTAATGGCCATCTGTTCAGCTACAGTGTACTCATACACATAAAATAAATAAATAAATAAATCTAAAACAAACAAACAAACAAAAAACCCTTAAACTTAAAAAGACAACCCCACTAGAGTCTGAGTTTCTTTCTTTTTTTTTTTTCCCTTTCTCTTTGTTTTTTGTTTGTTTGGGTTTTTTTTTGTTTGTTTTGTTTGTTTTTGAGACAGGGTTTCTCTCTATAGTCCTGGCTGTCCTGGAACTCACTCTGTAGACCAGGCTGGCCTCGAACTCAGAAATCTGCCTGCCTCTGCCTCCCAGGTGCTGGGATTAAAGGCGTGCACCACCACCACCCGGTAAGCCCGAGTTTGTGATACAGTAGAAAGGGCAGTAGATGAGTTAGCTTCTCTGTGGTTCTGATGAAGCCAACTGACCAAACCAACTGGGCAAGGAAAGGGTCTACTACTTGGTTTACACTTCCACACCACGATTGGTCACTGAGGGAAGCCAGGGCAGGAGCTCAAGGCAGGAACTGAGGCAGCATCTCAGAGGGACACTGCTTCCGTGCTTGCTCCCCATCGCTAGCTCAGCTGGTGTTCTTCTATAACCCAGCTCTATCTGCCCAGGGATGACTCTTTCCCATGGATCATTAATCAGTAAAATGCCCCACAGACAGGTGTAGTATGAAATATTTCATGTGCCTGGCCCTTTAAATGACCCTCTGCTCTTCAGTGATAGTTGGCTCTTGGACTTCTGGGAGCAGGGTGGGGAGGGGGGAGAGCAAGAGAGGATAGAGGGAGAAGGAAGAGGAGAAGGGGAGGAGGAAGATGAGAAGGAGGGGGAAGAGGAGAAGGACTGGGGAGTAGGCAGAAGTAGGTTCTAGAAGACAGAAGAGTTGGGTCAGAGAAGAGAGTTGATTCGGGAAGAAAGGAGATTGAGAAGTGCTAGAGGAGAGAAGAGATTTTCAAGAGAGAAAATAAGAGACAGTTGAAAGTGAAGTTAGCCGAGCTGTGGTGGCACATGCCTTTAATCCCAGCACTTGGGAGGCAGAGGCAGTCGGATTTCTGAGTTCAAGGCTAGCCTGGCCTACAGAGTGAGTTCCAGGACAGCCAGGGCTATACAGAGAAACCCTGTCTCAGGAAAAAAAAAAAAAAGTGAAGTGGGCTAGCTGACTGAGGAGACAGTCAGTGACCGTTGAGCCAGAAGAAGCTGAGGTGAGCCACAGATGATAAAAGAAGAACCCACAAAGTAGTGATAGGACTATAAAGAAAAAACATTTAAGAACAAAAAGAAATGTTTACAAAAGCTACAGTTGAGCTGGGCGGTGGTGGCGCATGCCTTTAATCCCAGCATTTAGGAGGCAGAGGCAAGTGGATTTCTGAGTTCCAGGCCAGCCTGGTCTACAGAGTTAGCTACACAGAGAAACCCTGTCTCGAAAAACCAAAGGGAAAAAAAAAATAGTTGCCTTGGTCATGGTGTCTCTTCACAGCAATTGAATTGCTGTCTAAGGTATTGCTGTGATAGGCCTGACCATGCTTTTGTTTGGAAGAATGTGGATTGTGGAGCTTTGGAAAGCAGTGGGATAATTTAAGTGGGGCTGGCTGGGCTGTCCTAGTAGGAATACGGAAGACCTTGGTGCTGACGGTGACTTTAACTCTGCAGACCTGATCTACCAGGTTTCCGTGGGAGAGGAATTTCAGTGTGTGGCCTAGAGACTGTTCTTGTGATATTCTGGTGAAGCATGTGGCTGCTTTTTGCCCTTGTCTGAAGAGTCTCCCCAAGGCTAAGGTAAAGAGATTTTTATTAATTGCATCAACAAAGGAAGTCTCAAAAAAAAAACAAAAAAAACAAAAAACAAAAAAAACCCCAGCAGAGTCTTTCTTCTCTGGCTTAGTCTCATGAAGATCATTTTGATCAAGCATAGCAAGCTTTGGGCTGGAGAGTTGGCTCAGTGAAGCCTGACTGCTTTTCCGAAGGTCCTGAGTTCAAATTCCAGCAACCACATGGTGGTTCACAACCATCCATAATGAGATCTGATCTGATGCCCTCTTCTGGAGCGTCTGAAGTCAGCTACAGTGTACTCACATATAATAAATAAAAAAAATATTTAAAAAAGCATAGCAAGCTTCAAAAGGAAAAGTACAAAAGATATGGTTCAAAGAACAAAGAGGCACTAAGAAGTAGAGCAGAGGTGAATCCACTGTTCAAGGACATAAGGAGATTAAGAGAGTGGTGACCTCAGGGCAAGTCTCACCCAGCTAAACTTAGTGCTCATGTGTTTTCAGTTGAACAAGGAACAGTTATATCATGTTAGGCATTATCCCCTGGTTATTGTTTTCATTTGAGTTTTTAATCTGGAATGAGCTACAATGAAGGACACACTTGTGATCCAGATCTTGAGAAACAGTGGCCATGAAGTAGCCTACGCATGATGGTACGTACACATCTTTAATTCCAGAAGACAAAGGCAAACAGATCTCTTGAGTTCAAGGCCAACCTGGGAGAGAGCAAGTTCTAGGTGAAGAAAAGCTTAAGTCCAGGCCTGGTGGTACACACACCTTCAATCCCAGGAGACAGGCGAGCAGATCTCTGAGTTCAAGGTCAATCTACAGAGCAAGTTCCAGGAAAGCCAAGCTTGGGCAGAGAGGGAATCAGAAAATAGAAAGCTGGTAATAGAATAAGGGGGAGGGGGCGTGTTTCAGGCCCAGCAAGCAGCAAATGAACTGAGCTCTTCATCAATCTCTAAGAAAATTCCCTAGTCCTGCCTCCTATAGCCCACTCTTAGGGAGGCATTTTCTCAGTAGGATAAAAGGGTGAAGGAAATTCACCAATCCTTGAATGTGGAACCATAATGGCCCAGGGTTTCTCTCAGAGGAAGGGTCAAGAAAGCTTCAACCCCAGATACCTCAAACATAAGGATGGCAGGATTTGGCTACCTCCCCACTCCCAACCTGGCGCCATAAAGCTGGCTCCCTCACCGTATTACCTTTATAGTTATCGGGCTTCACTCCTTGTTTGACCTCATCCCACCCCACTCCAGCCCGTGAGTATGCAGATGAAACATTTTCCAACACCCCTGCCCTGGCCAATGGTACAAAGTTACAAAACCTTGTCCTAGAGACCCTGGCCACTCCCTCTGGGGACGTGTTCTTTGCTCCCCTCATCTCCCACCCAGATCCTGCACTGCACTCACCCGGGCCCTGCTAAGCTTCCCTTGCTCTGGACCAGCTCAGGGCTACAAAGACCCAGCCTGAGTCCTCCGAAGCTCAGGAATTGAAATCCCACCAATTCTCCTCCTGGAAATCGCCACTGGAAGCCCCGCCCCCAAGAAGCTCTGCCTTTGACTTAGTTCTCCGCTGTTTCTCACCCTAGCAGAGGCAGTCACCCTCTTTTTTTTTTTTTTTTTTTTTCTCCCGATAACTCTCCTGTGTTTCTTGTGTCCTGTGACTTTGTGGTATTCCCTGGCTCCCAACTGCCAGGAAGCCTCTCCGAACAGAGATGTAACAGTTTCCCTGGCACAGAACTTGGCTGGGGAAAACCTGCCCAGCTGGGGTCAAGCTGTAACACTTTCACCGGGGAAAACCTCCCTCTGCCGGAGCAGAATTGTTACACTTTTCCTGGGGAAGCCTTGCTCTGAGGAGCAGACCTGTAATACGTTCCATGGGAGATCCGCTCCTGCAGCAGCCGAGCTGTTTTACATTCCCCGGCAGCACCAGGAGCGGAGCTGGAACAATTCAAGCGGTTTCCTTTACAGCTGCAACACTTAAAAGTCATGACTAGCTTGTATCAAGTTGCCATCAAGCTAGTCGCTTTAAGTTTGTATCCTATTTTGCGTACTCTTTCTGGGGTCTGGGCCTTTAATGAGTCAACAAACTTGGGTGCCACTGTCCCGCACTGATTTGTGTGTGTGTGTGTCTGGCACTCTTAAGTGCCTGGTTCATGTATAATCAGGCAGGGAAGGTACCCTCTTACTCAAAAGCTCCCGTGTCTCCGTTTGGGGTTTCCAGTCACTATCAGTAAGGATTTTTTTTATTATTGGGGCAGGAGAGATGGCTCAGCGGTTAAGAGCACTCACTGACCGCTCTTTTAGAGGTCCTGAGTTCAAATCCCAGCAGCTACATGGTGGCTCACAGCCATCTGTAATGGGATCTGATCACCTCTTCTGGTGTGTCTGAAGACAGCTGCAGTGTCTTTGTTTTGTTTTCTTTGAACCGGGGTCTCATTGGTTAAGGAAAACCTCGACCTTCTGATCCTTCCAATGCTCCACTCCCAAGTGATGACAGGTGTGTGCCATCACGACTCATTTGTGAGGTTCTGAGGATGGAACTCGGGGATCGGGGTGGGGGTGGGGGTGGGGGCTTTGTGCATGCATGGGTTGCTAGGCAAGCAATTCTACCATCTAAGCTACACCCTTCGCACTCCCTCAGGGATTTAAACGCCTTTCAGTAACAAGCTCAAGACAGTTTGGATGCTGTCTTAACGTTCATAAGTGAACCAATCCACAAAACCTGCCCTGTGGACACGCACGCGGCTCGGGGAGAGAATCGACAGGACTGGCAGAGGTCTTACTGGGCGTGGGCAGCGTTGCCGAGAGTTGGCGGCTGCAGAGCAGCTGAGCCTCAGTACCCGCGTCAGACTCCAGCATCTCTATTCCAAAGCAAGCGCTCTCTACCCGGCAGAACTTCGCAGTCCACTGCCCAGCCTAGTAGTCTACTACGCACGCGCGCTGCGCTGACGCTCCCGTTACAGCTTCCCTCCCCGCAGGTCCAGCAGTGCGCAGGCGTACTAAGCCTCAGCGGCGCCCGGAGGCGGGCCGTAGGGCGAGGGGCGGAGCCTGCGGCTGCGCACTCGCAAGCTCCGCCAGGCTCCGCCCTTCCAGATTGCTTTCGGAGGCGGAGCGCTTACAGTGGAAACAACCTAGCTCCGTGTCGACGTTGAGTCGTCTGAGGTCCCCGACGACGACGCACCCACCATGGCGTCTACTCTCCTCGGGCTGACGCCGCGCTGGGTGATGCTACTCGGTGCCGTGCTGCTGTGGCTTCTGACCGGAGCCTCCGCGCAGGAACCTCCGGGAATTGGTAAGGCCCACGGGCCTAGGGGCCGAGAAGGAGGAGGAGGAGGGCGGCTGGGTCGGATCCAGGGCGGAGTCCAGCCCCGCGGGCTTGGCGGACTCTGCGATCACGCCCTCCCTTGGAGCTGGGCAAGGCAGCCAGGACTAGGAGTTAACGTCGTGCCCTTAGGCACGAAAGACTCGGCCAGTCGGAACCGATGCCTCGGCACTTGCTTAGCAGCTGTGCTGATTGGGGTTCCACTCGGGGAGCCTCTACATTCCAGCAATGTTTTTGTTGGGGGGGGGGTGGGAATCAGGGAGCTGGCAAGCTGTGTCCAGGTCTTGAGGCTGAAGAGGGTCGGCTTGGTCAGCTTTCCGACCTTTGCACGCTAGGGTTGATGGGGCGCTGCTAGAGAGAATTTTTCTCAACTGTGTTAGTTAGCTCAGGTTCTCCTCTCAAGGTGTCTTTACACTCTAGCCTGTCACGGTGTGTTTTCTCTTTGTGACCTTTTGCGAGTTGTCGCCCCTCTGTGTTTAAGTTTCTTATCTGCTTCCAGGAGTACCGAGGGCCTGCGACTGCCTCACTCCTGCTACCTTGGTGAGGGTGACTAAAGGAGCTGACCCTGGCCGCTCAGGGGACTCGGCTGGGGCTAGATTCTCCAGTGGGGACTTTATGACAGGCAGAATGCTGGGGAGCTGTGGAGAACCAGGACTAAGACCCGGTTCAGGCTGGCCAAGTGCTGACAATAAAAGTGTGCACCCACCTTGCCTGGCAAAGCTCACCTTTTAAATATTTTTTGTGTGCTTGGCGGAACCTATAATAGATTATAGATCTATAGAATGAAATTCATGATGTTGAGGAAGGACCCTTTGACTAGGCTTTTGGACCCCCACTAATGGCGTGTAGAGTCACTGTCTCTGAGCTTCATCTTGGGAAAACAGTCCCTAAAAGGACTGCAGTTGTCTTAGGAGTGTTAAGGCACAGTGGTGGCTGGCGCGGGTCACCGGGTGATGCGTCCTTACTGAACACCCCTGTTTGTAGAGGAATCTGCAGTTCCCCTCCCTCTGTCCCAGAAGAGCCTGCCTTAGTGAACTGTATTATTCAATACTGCATACATGCCTTTTGGGGTGTCCTGTCCCTCCTTTTCTCAAACAGTGCAGTGTCGAGGACTACTTTGACAAGCAAGTGTACTCCCCTGACATGACAGTAGAGATGCCCTTTGCGTTCTAAATTCTGTCACCGGAGTGGGCCCTCCTTTTGTTTGTTTGTTTGTTTTTTAGAGACAGGGTTTCTCTGTGTAGCCCTGGCTGTCCTGGAACTCACTCTGTAGACCAGGCTGGCCTTGAACTCAGAAATCCACCTGCCTCTGCCTCCCAAGTGCTGGGATTAAAGGCGTGCACCACCACTGCCTGGCAGAGTAGGCGCTCTTAAGCCCTTCCAGGTTTATTTTGCTTGGAGGCTCAGGCTTTGCTTGGATGGCGTGTTTCCTAGGTTTACGATGAATACCATTCACTTCCTTGGTCTCCACAGTCCTCCCCTTCCCACGTTGAGGTGTGTCTTTTTGTCCTCAGTACCTGAGTTGACTCACCCGAAACGTCAGGGACCCACTCAGAAATGAGTCACTATTTATTATTGTCTTTCCACTTAATTATTAAATGAGTCTGAAAGTTCTTAAAAAAAAAAAAGAGTAAATAGCGTGTAAACTTAACTCCAAGCTAGGACATTCATGAACAGCACTGAGGAACTGCAAGGGCATTGTTCCTATCTCCAGTGTGTGGTTGGCCGTGTCCCGTGATGGGGTAAGAGATACTGCGTGTGGCCTCCCAGAAATGCGAGCCGTGGGGCAGCAAGCTGTCAGTGTTTCCTTCCTGGCCACATGAGTCTGGGAGTTACTTCAGCCACGATGCCTGCCATAGATGCCCTCTGGTACACAAGAGCCACCCTTAAAGTTGGTCTGTGGAGGAGGAAGGGGAGGAGGGCTGGTCCCAGGGATTCCGACTGCCTGATAATGGGGCAGGGCCCGTGTGGCCATAGCTCCGGGGCTGAGGATGTGTTTCTTGGAACTCAGTTCTTTCGGTTCTCAAAAGTCCAGTTACCAAAACATCCTGTAACAGATCCGGACTTTGTCATTTCTGGGGCCGCTGCGTCGGCTGATAGTGAGCAAGACCGTCCTTTCTTGTGGATGACTTTGAAAAAGCTGGAGAGTGGGTGTGCTGAGCATAATGAGAAAGGTCTCAGTGTGGGAGTGCAGGAGCGCTAAGGGGCAGTGCAGCCAGCTAATGGTGCAGCTGTCCTGAGTGACCCCATGCTTGCTGTACCGCTCCCCCTCTGTGCTTGCTAGGGTCTTTCTCTCTTTCTTTCTTTCTTTCTTTTGAAAGATTTATTTATTTTATATATATGACTACACTGTGGCTGTCTTCAGACACACCAAAAGAGGGCATCAGATCCCATTATGGATGGCTGTGAGCCACCATGTGGGTGCTGGGAATTGAACTCAGGACCTCTGGAAGAGCAGTCAGTGCTCTTAACCACTGAACCATCTCTCCAGCCCCACTAGGGTCTTTCCTAGCTTACCATAAAATCTGCTTATTTAAATTTTTTTTATTGCAGATGGACAAATTACAGTCTTACAGCTTGTTATTAATTTGACCAAATGGTGGTAGTAAGTTGTTGAAGTGGTCTGCACCCTAAATTTTTTTTTTTTTTTGGTTCTTTGAGACATGGTTTCTCTGTGTAGCCCTGGCTGTCCTGGAACTCACTCTGTAGACCAGGCTGGCCTCAAACTCAGAAATCCTCCTGCCTCTGCCTCCCAAGTGCTGGGATTAAAGGCGTGCGCCACCACTGCCCGGCACCCCTAAATTCTTGAGGGGTGCCTCCTTCTAAGATGAGGATAGTCTCTCTTCAGCCCAAACCCAGTTGCCAAGGCTGGGGTGTTAGCGGGGCACTCGGATGCTCGGTTTACTGTGTAGCTCACTCACAGATTGCCAGGCTCCTCACTGAGCAGCTCCCTTCTGTTCTCTACCTCTGAAGCCTAGGGCCATTTGAAGTCACTTCAACTCTTAACATCATCTCCAGTCTCTTCAGTTTCCTCTGAGCTCCTTGGTCCAT
>NW_022196909.1:42301126-42317521 GCF_008632895.1 Mastomys coucha
AGACAAAGTCTCACTGTACACCTCTGGCTACCTTGGAATTCACTATGTAAACTAGGAAGGCCTCAAACTCACAGAGCTCTACCTGCCTCTGCCTCCCTAAGTGCTGAGACCAAAGGCATGTGCCACTACGTCCACTTGGTCTTGCCCCTTCTAGATTTTGTAGATAGACAGAGCTGGGAGGGATTAAGTGTGTAGTGGCACCTGACTGTCCCTCTGGCTGATAGGCCTGTGCTGTTAGCCAGGGGCAGCCTCTCCTGGGTGTCCCTCCAGATCAGTGGCAGAGCACTGGAGGCCAAGTATTGTCTTGCTTTGCTTCTGTCTTTTTTTTTTTTTAAAGTGTTTTTTTTTTTTTAATATCAACATTTTATTTATTTTATGTGTATGAGTACACTGTAGCTGCACAGATGGCCATAAGCCATCATGTGTGTGGCTGCTGGGAATTGAACTCAGGACCTCTGCCGGCCCTGCTTGCTCTGGTGTAATTCACTGTAGCTGTCTTCAGACACACCAGAAGAGGGCATCAGATCTCATTACAGGTGGTTGTGAGCCGCCATGTGGGTTGCTGGGATCCGAACTCAGGACCTTCGGAAGAGCAGTCAGTGCTCTTACCCACTGAGCCATCTCACCAGCCCTGCTTCTGTCTTTTTGAGGTAGGATCTCTTTGTAGCTCAGGCTGACCTAGAACTTTGATCCCCGAGCCTCAGCCTTCAAGTGCTGGGCTTGCAGGTGTGCCCCACACCAGTTTTTCTCTTGAGATAAGTCTTTCCTCCTGTGAAGTTAGAAAGCTTTAAATGTACCCCTGGATAAGTTTCTCTGTGCCACCCCGCTACTCTAGATGCAGAGACTGCAACCTAGCAACCCGGTGAGCCAAGCATCTTCCTCCACCGCACATGCTCTCACCCTAGGCGATGAGTGTCCGATGGGTATTACCACTTGGCCTTTGATAGAAGGCTTCTTTCAGCCCACCCGGTGTTGGTCAGTTTTACTTATTTGACTTCTCTTTGTGGCTTGAAGTTGCTCCACTGTGTAGATATTCCACTCTAGCTGTCCCTCCTTCTAGACATGAACATCTGGGCTGTTTCCAGTTGGGTCATTATGGATAGAGATACGGTGAGCATGCCTGCCCAGGGCTTTCTGTGGGTATGTCTTCTGACGTCTCGAATAAGATACGTCTAGTGGGCTTGCTAGCCACAGGAGTGGCCATTTCTAAGAATGGCTGAGCCAACTCCAGAGTGTGCATTCTGGTTGCTATGTTGCCCCTGGTCATCTTCCCAGTTTAGCCTTTCTCATGCATGCATCTTTGTGGAGGTTTAATTTGCATTTCCCTGGCAACCAGTAACTTGAGTGCTGTGCCCCTTTCAAAGCCTGCTTGTGTTAAGGGATGGGGGGAGAAGCAGTGCCTCCCCCCCCCCCCCCCCCCCCCCCCCCCCCCCCCCCCCCCCGTTGGACAGCATGAGAGAGTCCTGATGTCTACACTTCTTCTATACATTTGATTTGCTTGCGTCCCAAAGCTGATAGCTATGTAGACTTTGACCCTTTCCTGAAAACAGTGCTTTGGGTGCTGGCCGCATCCCCAGGACTGCATGACTGGAGCATGCTGGTACCCCTTGGCTTCTCGGGTTTGGGGAGCGTAGCCCTGGCTGGGGAAACTCGGCTTTGCCTCTGGGCATGTCACTGTGGCCGTGGCCTCCTGCCCGAAGGAGTGTGGCAGTAGCAGTCTGTCTCTGCAGATTAGCAGCTGCGCAGATTCGTGGCTCACCTATAAAGGAGAGCTGTAAACCACGGTGGTCCCTTGCAGGAGCGGCTCTTCGGGTGACTGGCCTGCAGCAGGAGTCAGTGGGGTGCCCCAAAGCAGGCCAGTACCAGCGGAGTGCGGGCAGAGGTTCACAGCACCTGTTTATTGTTTTTTAATTCTGCCCCTTCAGTGACACCTTTGTCTTTCCTTGCAGGTTGCTCTGAGTACACAAACAGGTCCTGTGAAGAGTGCCTCAGGAATGTCTCGGTAAGTGCGACAGCTCAGACCCTTGCCCTCAAGTCCAAGGAGGTGTGTGTGTTTGAAGCCATCTGCCCTTGGGGACTTGTTGGATGCTTTTCATGGTGGTTGTTCAATACTGTCCCAGCTTCTCTCGGGCGGGCACCTGATGCCCTCCCATGAAGGGCGCAGGCTCCATCCAGCACGGCCAGGATCTGTGACCTGGTCAGGCAGTGCGGGGATAACTCCCTCCCTGGAGCTGCCTGTGCTGGGGCGTGTGTGCTGGCCTTGGATGACTAGGACTGCTTGCCTGGGTCACCTTGGGATGAAGTGGGCCTCTCAGGGGTCACCTTGGGTTTCGATGGAACCCACATCCATCCGTCTGCCCTTCTGGGGGAAATGGGCCAGCAGTGGTCAGTGGTTCCACAGCAGAGATCTTTAGATGCCTCAGGAGGACGCTCAGCTTCTGCAGGTGGGGGCCTGCTCTCTGGCCAGCCTGGGAGGCTCCTCCGTGCTGCTCCTTGAGGCTGAGGAGTTCTTGGGCTTGTTCAGCTCAGTGCTGTGCAGCTTACATGGGGAACTCCGAGGGAGGCGCAGAAGTGGAGCAGCAGACGATCAGAAAGCAGTCCTGAGAGACTGCTCCCTGGAGACCGCAGGGAGGCTTCACAGCATCCTGGGGCCGGTTCACACAGGGCCCTGCCTAGGTCACAGTGGCTTAGTTTAGTTGGGTAGAGCCTGAGGCCTGACCCTGCGCTGAACCGAGACAGCGAGGCTTCAGAAAGGCAAGGTGGAGAAGGCTAGCCCAGGTCCCAAAGGGCTACACAGAGCCAGGGTGCGGGGAAGCTGGGCGTCTGTGGGCCTTCTGAGCCCCAGGGTTAGAGAGAGGCTGTGCCGTTCCTCGATACTGCTTCAGTAAAGAACAGTTAACGCGTTGAGAGTGCTGTATTCTCTCTGGAACTCCTAGACACATGAAAATGGAAGATCAGACCTTAGGCTTGAGCCTTGATTATTAACCAAAAATAATGCAGGGCCGAACCCCTGGGACGGCAGCAGGATCCGCCAGGACCCACTGTTGTTCGCCATGGAGTGTCAGGCTGCTGTGCATACACAGTGAACACTAGCCCTGGACACTCTGTAGTGCTCTTGTGACAGATGCTACTCCAGACGGAGACCCAGACCTGGGTTTTAATTGTGGAAGGTCCGGTGACATGCTTCCTCTGCAGATGTGTGGAGACAGAGGCCAGTGCTCTTGAGAGCAGTATTCTTTTGCCCTATGATGTGTGTAGTCTTCCCAGGGACACCTACCTAGATCAGCTGTGCTGGGTATGGTGGGCTGCTCAGAGTTCTGATGTGTGTTTCGGTACAATGGTACTGTCTGTTCACTGATCCATTACCACCCCGACTCTTGAGGGCTCAGTCGAGTCCCCTGGAGGTTCTGTCCTACAATGTACCTCTGAACCCCATCATGTGTTCAGCAAACACTTAAGGATGCTCAGGTTCCCCTGTCCTGTGTCTCTGGGTGTTCAGTGAAGGCCCCAGTTATCTGACTTCCTGCACAGTGGGGAAATGCACTGTACAGTGTGAGGAGCCATGCTGTGGGAGGAAGCAGGCAGGGTGGTTGGTCAGGGAATGGAGGCAGGGCAAGCCTCCTTAGGAGATGAGGAGTCATTCTCAGGCTTGAGGAAGAGGTCTCTAGAGAAAGTAATCAGGCCACAAAGGATCTGGGAGCACAACAGCTTTCAGGACCCTACGGCTCTGTAGGGTGGACGGGGCTACCAGAACTGTGTTAGCCATTGACTAGCGGGCAACCAGGAAGAGCTGGGGCACTTGGGAGATGGATGCCTGCGATCCATCTTTCCTAGGGAGATGGCGGCATGGGTGACGGCTGCTGAAAGGTCTCCTGGCGCTGCTCTCTTTCAGTGTCTGTGGTGCAATGAGAACAAGGCCTGCCTGGACTACCCAGTAAGGAAAATCTTGCCCCCTGCTTCTCTCTGTAAACTGAGTTCCGCTCGCTGGGGCGTGTGCTGGGGTAAGTTGTCTTCATTTACTTCTTGCAGAATCAGCTGGGTTTGATGATTCTGCTTCTGCTCCATCAGCATAAGTTACCAGGAAGTCACTAGCAATGCTGCTGTGCTGGCTCCCCGAAGAGGGACGCAAGGGCCCCGTGGGGGGCTGCCGTTTGACAAGCAGCCAGGGAGCATTAGTGGCCATGGCACCGCACAGCCCGCATTGTGGGAGGTGGGGAAGGGCCTGTGTAAAGCCTGTGTATGTCCCATGTATGTGATGGCCCATGTGTGTGATGGCCCATGTGTGTATGTCCCATGCGTGTGATGTCCCATGCATATGATGTCCCAAGCGTGTATATGTCCCATGTGTGCCCAGATGCCTGGTATGTCTGTGGTGGCATTTTCCTACCGTGAGAGAAATTAGCCCTGTGGGTTCAGCTTTCCCTTTAAGTACATTTGTGCTGTGTTGCTGTCTGGAAACTCATCTTTCTGTAGTGAGCTGTGTTTACCTTTGGTGGTGTTATGTTGGGGGCAGGCCTCACAGGCCTCCTCCAGTCCTTTGGTGGTGTTATGTTGGGGGCAGGCCTCACGGGCCTCCTCCAGTCCTTTGGTGGTGTTATGTTGGGGGCAGGCCTCACGGGCCTCCTCCAGTCCTTTGGTGGTGTTATGCTGGGGGCAGGCCTCACAGGCCTCCTCCAGTCCTTTGGTGGTGTTATGCTGGGGGCAGGCCTCACGGGCCTCCTCCAGTCCTTTGGTGGTGTTATGCTGGGGGCAGGCCTCACGGGCCTCCTCCAGTCCTTTGGTGGTGTTATGCTGGCGGGGAGGCCTCACGGGCCTCCTCCGGTCCTGTGAAGGAGCTGCTGTTTCTCAGACCACTGGGTCTGTTGATGGCTCCTCGTGTTTGCGTCATGGATCTTCTCTGCCCCCTTACATCTTGTTTAGCTGTTTTTTTACAAAAGATGTCGGGCTCCTATCAGACACTTCTGGAAGTGTCCCCCACCCCCAGGTCCTGAGGTGGCCTCCGCTGAAGGACGTCCTGCTTTGCGCCGCTTTCTCCCCCTCTCCACTAAGGCTGCCTCACCTGAACTGTTTTGCACAACACACAACAATGTCGCCTCACCTATCAGCAAGCAATGGCAGAGAGGGCAGTCACTTGTTTTGCCTTTGACTCATTGGGTGGTATGTGGAGAAGGGTGAGCTGTTGGCCCGACTCTGGTGACTGAAGGTGTTGAGCTGTGCCAGGCGCTGGGTGCTCTTGATAATAGTCTGGTGCAATGCAGTTGCCACCCAGGTTACAGGATGGGGAAACAGCGCTGCCAGCGCTGGACAGAGGAAGTTCCCGGGAGCTGTTAGCAAGTGTAGTTACCACATGCTGCCAGCAGGGGCTGGCGCCTATGGGAGGCAGAGAGGGGCTGCTGCTGGTTCCACTCAGTTACCGCTGAGGGGTTTGAGGGACCTGACACCCACCACATGTGAATGCAGCAGCTGGGCCTGGCCTTGTGATGGAGGTTGGACAGGGTTCATACTCCCCTGTGCAGAGGAGGGCACTTGAACCTCCTGATTTCACTATAGGTCGGTGTGTGGCTTGTCATGTTGATGGTCAGCTTGCACCATGATGGACCATTCTTATGGAAAACCTTTAGAGTCATTCCCCGCCCCCTAGAAAAATTGTTATAATTTTTACTCAGGGTTTTAATTGTAATGACTTGAAGTGTTATTGTTCATTTGAAGAGAAATGACAACTTTCTGTGTTGACCTTCTGTGCTGAGCAAGGTGTCACTCCCTCTTGTTTGCCCATGGGGAGAAGCCCATGAGTCTCTGCGTGGCTAGCAGAGGAGCACACGCTTTCCCACCGTGACGGGATTGCTGTCTTTATCTGGAACTGACTAGCTTGTCAGAAAAGCTGTGGGAGTAGATGAGTTTTAGTTAGATCCAGCTGTCTAAATGTTCTCATTTGGAGGGTGAGTTTTACAGAATTCTGTCATCAAAAACTGTACCACGCACTGATGCCGGGGAAGGTCTCCTTTCTAGCCACACAAGTCACTACTTTCTGCACACTTTCAGACCGGCACTGGTAGACAGAGCCCGGGATTAGAGCTCAGAGGCATCTGAGCGGCTGCAATGCCTGTTCTGAGTTTAATGTGCCCCAGAGCTGAAAGGAGTCTGGTAGAGGAGCATGGGCCACTGGGCTGGAGCTGGCTGGGGGAGCCCAGAGCGGGCCTTCAGCTTCCCTCGTTCCTGGCACAGCAGCCCAGCAGCTAGAGGGTTTGAAGTGCCTTGGTGCAGAGCTGAGTTTGGAGACTGGGCACATGGACAAGAGCACTGCGGGGCTCTTGAACTGCCTCTGGTGTGAGCACAGTAGTAGAGAAGTCTTGGCTGGGTTTCTTTTTCTTTTTTTGCTTTTCAAAACAAGGTTTTTCTGTGTAGTCCTGGCTCTAAGCTCTCTCTGTAGACCAGGCCTTGAACTCAGTGATCTGCATCCCTCTGTGTTGGGTGCTAGAATTAGAGCCGTGGACTAGTGTGCCCCACCTGGCTTCTTTGATGGTTTTTTTGTTTGTTTGTTTTTGGAGACAAGGTTTCTCTGAGGCCCTGGTTGTCCTGGGACTCCAGTTGTAAACCAGGCTAGCTAGCCTTGAACTCAGAGATCCAGTAGCCTCTGCCTCCTGGGAGCTAGGATTAAAAGCATGACCACCACCGTCTGGCTAGTTTTAATATAAAGACATTTAGAAGAACCTTAGCATTTATTTTCAGTTTGTATCATTTCCCGAAGGCTGGCTCTGTTAGGGCATCATGCCATTGAGTGACACTGGCTTGACTTTTTTTTTTTTTTTTTTTGGTTTTCAGGACAGGGTTTCTCTGTGTAGCCCTGGCTGTCCTAGAACTCACTCTGTAGACCAGGCTGATCTTGAACTCAGAAATCTGCCTGTCTCTGCCTCCCAAGTGCTGGGATTAAAGGCGTGCACCACCACTGCCTGGCGGCTTTTAAATACTAGGGTATCTGTATGTTTGGCTGTGCACACGCTGGTGGGCAGGGCCCTTCCCCATCTGTAGGCAGCAGTAAGGAGTCAGGAGGTCTTGGAACAGACACTCTTGACACATTTTCTTCTGTCGGTCTCAAGTGGGGAAAAGGCTGTCTTGTCTCTTGTCTTGTCTCTTTGGTTAATCTAGAAATCTTAAGTTGTAGACATTGGCTGAAAGGAGCCACACGCCTAGGCCCGGCGCTTAGGACTGCTCCCGTGACAAGAAGTGGTCCCCTTGGGGGTGGAGGCAGGCCATGCTTGCCAATGTCTCAGCTTTGTGCTTGGGCTTGCAGTGAACTTCGAGGCCTTGATCATCACCATGTCCGTGCTTGGGGGCTCTGTGCTCCTGGGCATCACTGTGTGCTGCTGCTATTGCTGCCGCCGCAAGAAGAGCCGGAAGCCAGACAAGAGCGATGAGCGGGCCATGAGAGAGCAAGAGGAGAGGAGAGTGCGGCAGGAGGAAAGGTGAGGCCTGGCTCTCTCAGGAGCTTCCCTCTGAATCTACAGGAAGGCAAGGGTTATGAGTCACACGCTGTCTCCCTTTCCAAAAATGTAGCCTGTTTGTTGTCCCAACATTTTCTGGGCTGTGGTTAAATGAGAATCTGGCCCTGTCTCAGACCGCAAGTGCCTGGCCTGCTCTTCCACTGGTGGAGGAAGCCTGTGGCGCAGCACTCTTCCACTAGCCATGGTACTGCCATTCCAGCCCCTAACGGTGGAGTAACCTGATTGTGTGGTAGACACTGGCTTGTGCCTACTAGTTCCCAGAGCACTGGCTTCCCCTTATGTGTGCTGGGCCTCACGCAGCCTTGGAGGCAGGTGGGGGACCAGGCGTTCAGCTCTGAAGCAGGTAGCAGTTGCCTTCTCCTGGTCGCCTGATGCGGGGCTTTGTCCCATTGCATTTTCTCTAGAGAAAGGATCACAGTATTAGACATTTGAATTCTTTTTTTTGTTTGTTTTTTGTTGTTTGTTTTGTTTTTGTTTTGTTTCTTCTTTAAGAGGGCCTGGCCTTGAGCTCTGCATCTTCCTCTGTCAGTCTCTTGAGTGCTAGGGTAACAAGTGGTTGCCACCATGCCTGGTCAGAATTAGTTTACGGAAATAGTAGACTGGCCATCAAAGCAGCTGGTCTGCAGTCACCCTGCTGGTTGAGTGGTACGTGTGGCCTAGTGAACGCAGTCACCCCCCGCCCTTTGGGGAGCTTTTGGGGGACCTCAAGGAGAGTGCTGAAAGAGCCTTTAGCCTCTACCAGAGGAAATGGAGGGGCTGGGGGTCAGAGTAAGTGGACGTGACTCAGTATCTCATATTCTTTTTTCTTTAGGCGAGCAGAAATGAAGTCAAGACATGATGAAATCAGGAAAAAATATGGTAAGAGTGAGCTGGGTTTCTCTTGACCGGGTGGGGTCTAGGCAGCTGCTGCCTTGCCTGAGAGCGGCCCTCCACAGTTACCAGGACAGCACTGGAGACTGGCCACACTGCGCGCCTCAGAAGAGGAGGTCTTTTGTCTCAACCACACGCTTTCGTGGAGTGTGACACTTGAGGAGCACTGTTCATCGCTGATCGTGTCCGTTTCCCTTAAACTAGCATGTGCCTGTGGATCTAGCCTTGGGTCTGAGGCTCCTTCCCTGGCGTGTCTCTCACTGTCCTCTGATGGGCTCAGGCCGCCCTTTATCAGAGGATTGGCTGGGACCAAGGTGCGCTCCTCCTCCCTCCATGCTTTCTGCCTGCATCATCTTGCTTGGACAAACGGGAGTGACTGGAGGAACCAGTCTGGGGATGAATGCCAAGTGTGAGCTGGCTCATGTTCTGTTGGGATGAGGTGGAAGCCCAGCATGGTAGATACTTGCTTTCCAGAGTCACACATGACTCCAGAGTCACACATGACTCTGTCTACTGCTCCTGGTTCCGAGCTGGTTTTAAAGCTCAGAAAGGGCACTAAGAGCTTTCTGCCTGGGCTTTATGGCTGCTGCAACAGGTTGGGTGCTGTGGAAGCTGAGCCCTTGTTCACCTACCTGTGGAGCCACAGGGGGAAGACTCCAGTTGTGAACCTACTTTTTTGACCTTGAATCACTATCCTGTAATTTTTTAAAAAGATTTATTTATGTATGAGTATACTTTTGCTGTCTTCAGACACACCAGAAGAGGGTGTCAGATCCTATTATGGATGGTTGTGAGCCACCATGTGGTTGCTGGGATTTGAACTCAGGACCTTCAGAAGAGCAGTCAGTGCTCTTAACCACTGAGCCATCTCTCCAGCTCTTGAGTCACTATCTTTTTGTTTTGTTTTGTTTTTTGTTTTTTCGAGACAGGGTTTCTCTGTGTAGCCCTGGCTGTCCTGGAACTCACTCTGTAGACCAGGCTGGCCTCAAACTCAGAAATCCACCTGCCTCTGCCTCCCAAGTGCTGGGATTAAAGGTGTGTGCCACCACCGCCCAGCTTTGAGTCACTATCTTAACAGGAGAAATAGGATGAAGAAAATTAAAAATCTTACCCCAAAATATGCATTATAATTATTTCATTTATTTACTTTGTGTGTGTATGTGTGTGCGCTGGCACATGCAAACATGCTAGCATGCACATATGGAGGTCAGAGGATGACTTCTGGAAGCCATTTCTTCTGGCATGTGGGTCCTGGAGTCTTCAGGCTTGGTTGGTGGCAAGGATTTTACCTGCTGAGCCCCATCTCACCAACTCCCAAGAAATATAGTTTTGAGGATATATGTGTATATATATAGGGGGGGGGGAGAAGCAGCATGCTATGATGCTTAAGGGTCTGACTCAGCAGAAATTCAATTATACCACTGTGTGTGTTAGCTTTTCAGTGCTGAGAGCAAGGCCTGAGTTAAACATCTTTAGGAGGAAGCATTTCTTTTGTCTCACAGCGTCACAGTTTTCTGTCCGGGGCACACTGCTATGGGCCTGTGGTGAGGCGGACCATGGCGAGGGAAAGCTGCTCACATTACAGCAGCCATGAAGGAGCTGGGGGAGACCAGCTGGAACGAGATGGGCCCTTTAAGGACCTACTTTCTTCAGCTAGGTCCCATGTCCTCATACTGCCATCAGTCTTAAGAATCCATGAATGAGCTGGGTGGTGGTGGCGCACGCCTTTAATCCCAGCACTTGGGAGGCAGAGGCAGGCAGATCTCTAAGAGTTGGAGGCCAGCTTGGTCTTCATTGTAAGTTCTAGGCAAGCCAAAGCTGTGTAATGAGGCCCCGTCTCAAAACAGACAGAGGAACAGGCAGAATTCCCGAGTGGGTGAATCTGTAGATTGACTCAGGGCATGTGTGACCCTATCATCGAGCTCACATCTGAACATTGCTTCATTGACTAAGTGGCTTTGTGTTCAAGCCGTGACACTGGTTCCTTTCTCTTAGATGAGGAGATGCTGTAGCCAAGTCTGGTTGCCCGTGTACAGCATGGCTTCTCTTGTTGGACATTGAACGTGGGAGTCTTTGTTCCCCCGCAGGGGTGTAGCCATCCCTGCCTGCGTCAGGGCTGCGCGGTCTCTTCTCACCTGGCCCATCATGCCCTGGGACTGTGCAGTGCTGCAGCTAGAAGAGCTTCTTCCTCAGTGCCCCTGCCGCAGGCTCCGTGTGCTGCCGCCTGCCTCAGTGCCCCTGCCGCAGGCTCCGTGTGCTGCCGCAGGCTCTGTGTGCTGCCGCCTGCGCTGGGACCTGGGCTTCTCTGAGAGTGCAGCTGCCCTTGACCCTGGCTAGCCCTTGTCTCCTTTCTATTGATCTCTACCCTGGCTAGCCCTCGTCTCCTTTCTATTGATCTCTGCCCTTGATTCATCTTTACATCTGGGGCTTCTGGGTGGGCAGAGCATAGTGATCCTGGTGTCTCTGCCCTAACAGAATCCAAGTCAGTAGATTACAAATCATACAAGTGTGAGGTGGAAGTTGGGCCCAGGGCTGGCCGGGGGTGGTGTTGTGAGACAGGATGGGAGACTGTGGGGTAGTGCAAGGAAGATGCAAATAAATGAGGAGGGTGGGAAGAAAGAGAAAAGTGGGTAGGTACCATGGACTTCTGGGTAGTTACCCCATGTCCCAGGACTGCTGTAATACTTGGTTGTCAGCTTGATGGCGTGTGCTCTTTTTATAGTCTTGACTCTCCAGGCACAGCCACAGCTCTCAGGAGGTTTGAGGTGAAGTGACTTGCTTGGCTTTTTTCTGTATGATTGTTACTCCTGTGGAAAGGAACATATTCAGAAACTGTCCTGACTTGTGATCTCGGCTATGGCTCATTTCTCTGAAACGGTTGGGAATTGGGTTCCCGACGGATTTTATTTCAGTTTTAAAGTCATGGATGGTATGGAAGCCTGCTTGGAACTGTGGTTAAATTGTTATGTAAAACTTTGCTGAGGTATACTGTGGTTTGTAGGGGTAGGGTGGGCAGTTTTGTCTCATTTTGTCTTTGTTTGGTATGGAGTTGTTTGTTTGTTGGGACAAGATCTCACTATATAACTCTGGTTGGCCTAGAACTCCATTGGTAGGCCAGGCTGGCTTAGTACTAGGATTATGGGCATAAGCCAGAACACCCAAGGCTATACATTGCTTTTGTGAGTTTATTTCCAGTTGAATGAGTGAACTTGTAAACCAAGTTTCTTTTTTTTTTTTTCCCTTTCTCCCTCAGGTCTGTTTAAAGAACAGAACCCATATGAGAAGTTCTAAGGCGCCTGGCGCACACTGGCGGTGGATCGTGCAGTTCCAGAGTTTTCTGGGAGTATGCTCCTCAGCGGAGCCTGCGGAGACCTCGCCACCACAGCCACCACAGCCACCCTTGACCTGGGTGATGATCCCTCCAACCTCAGCCCTGGCCCCGGCGTGGCCTTGAGAGGACAATCCTGCTCTTGTCCCCTCTGTGTCTGTATGTAATCACCTGAGACCTTAATCTCGCTGATGTCCTTTTTGGGGGGAGGAAATGTACTTGGTCCCCACGCTCTGCAAGCCGATTAGGAAGCTGGCAGCCTGAGGTGCTGTCTGGCCTCCGCGTGGCCTTGCTGGGAGGGTCCCATTGCAGCAAACCAGTCATGTTTACTTGGCTATGGCAGGCACTGACCCTTGCTCCCCAGGCTGTGTTTTGTCTGCAGGCCTGTTGCGGTGACATGCCGTTGTTGTTTTAATTTTGGTGGCCTCTTGGAAGGCACTGTCCCCAAGTCTGGTGAGGGCTGGTGTCCTAACCCAGCCCTACCCAGTAGCACAAAAGCTTATCAAGTCACCTGAAGTCTTTAATGATCCCTCAGGGAACAGTCCTACCAAAACCCTTCATGAGGAGCCCAGGCCTCTTGGATGGCATTTCTCAGTCTTTACTAGACTGACAACCTCCCCGCCACGGGAAACCCTGAGCTGTGATTCAGTTCGGTCCCCTTGTGAGAGCTGAATGTCCACCTCAGGCCTCTCCAGCTGTGGAGGCACACAGACTCCGGTCCTTTTGTGTAGGTCTTGGATATCTCCCTCTACCAGCCAGGCGGCTGTTCAGATGGTCCTGGACGGATCATGGAGAATGAACAGTGTGTCCACCGGCCATCCCGTTGTGGGAGCTGAGTGTGTAGGAAGTCAGGAGGACCCCACACCATACTGCCTATCAGGGAAACGGCCTGAGCTGGCACAGACGCCCACCTCACTTCCACCCTGCTTCCAGCCACGCCTCAGACCACTGTCTCTGACACATCAGCATGGGCCCTGGGAAAGTTTCCGGGGACACTCAGGTCCCTATGATTCTGTCCGCACTGTACATTTCTTTGCAATCCAGATGTGTCCCTAGTAAGCAGATCGCAGCCCTGATGGCAGCAGCCGCCAGCAGATGAGGTGGTCTTACTGCAGGCCCCCGCATGCCCAAGACCTCACCTAGCAGCTCGCTAACCTTTTCAACTGTCAGTCTGTCTAGGAATTAACATTTTCTTCTCTTGTGATTTCCACAAACTAAGGGAGTAACCTTTACCACAGGCTGGAGTCTTAACGTCTTTCTGCCTTGTTCGGCAGGCAGTTGATGGAACTTAAGCCTTGTCAGGCCTTCCTTGACAGCCCTTGAGTTATCTTTGTCCTGTCTGTTGAGAGGGAACCCTCCTTGCAGGCCCTGATGAACTCTGTAGTAACATGGCGCACGTGTACATTGTACCTGTTAGGTTGCTGAGTGGTTCATAGAGCATTTCATTCTCCAGCGTAGAAGTGCAGCAGGTGCTCGTGGGAGTGGCCTGTGCCTGCCTCTGAGCAGCAGGAAGAGCAGCCACAGAACCAAACCCGACACCATCACACCCAGTGCCTTAGTTTTTAACCACTGTCCAATAAAATGGTTGAATACAGCTTTTGAGTACTTTGTCTGTGTTTTGTCCCAAAGGTGGCCTGGGGCTGTGGCTTTCCAGGTAAGCCGAGCACCTGGGTTTGCCCTGTGAACTGGGCACCGTGTCCCACAGTGACTGACTAGGCCAGACCTGGAGTGACCACCACTCCCTGCCTTCCGAGTAGAAAGGCCCTCGTTGTCATCACCCGCCCTGTCCAATTCCACCCGCCAAGCTCTGCATGGCTGCCTGCTGACACTGGTCCCTGGGTGCCCTCCATAGGCATGTAGCACCTGGCTCTTTCAGCTCTGGAGTCTAAAGTGAAGAGACTGGTAGAGATAGCGTGGATAAAAAGTGTAGGTGTCGCCAAGTCTGCCTGTGACCAGCTTTTGGCTCCCAGGGTCCTTTGTCTCAGAGCTCAGCCTGGCTGCTTGAACCTGTTGTCCATTGTAGTAAACACATGGGGGTCTGGGGATGGAAACTGACTCTTGCTTTCAGGAACCAGAACATGATTCTGAAATATGCAAGGGAAGGGGGGCTGTCACCAGCCTTCTGATATAAAAGTCTACCCTCCTGAGGCATGTTCCTGGACAGACCTAGTTCCAGGATACGCAAGCCCAGGTCAAAGTGTCAGACCAGCAAACAGACCACAAAAAGTAAGGACAAGTCCCAGAGCCGGTGGGAGCCAGCTCTCCCAGCCTCATCCTGGGGCTGCATGTGGCCCTTCGCAGGTTACCCTGGGCAACTGATGTTAGCAATTGTCTTCGTGGATAATAACAGACTGGGAAATTCTGGATGGGTGTGGGGAGGCCAAGGGAAGGTCTGGGGATTCGGTTGGCCAGATGTTAGATGTGTTGAATCTTTTAAACGTTCCAGGGGAGCTACCTGGGAACTGCTTTAAATCCAAGGGTGTCCTCAACTTGGCTTTCATACCCACTCATGCAGAAAGATAGCATAGTATAGTTGGGTTCAGGAGGGGGTTGCTCAGCAATTTCCTGTGTCTGCAGACAAGAGGGGAGGAGCGTGGTGGGGTTGGGGTGAGAAGGGCACATCAACCCTTCCTCCCCAACATTTTGGTTTTAAGGATGGGATGTCATGCCTCACCCAAAAGCAGCCATGAGTGCTGTTAGCTGGCTGTGTGTTGGAACCTCACCTGTCGCTTGTAACCACCCCTCCGTCCCATAAGTGGGCAAGCAGTCTCCCCCTTTGTAAGAGTCAGCCTCAGCTTTGAGTTCTGGTCCTGCCTTTGGAGCTCAAGCAGAGGGGAATAGCAGAGGCTCACAGCCCCAGGGTCAGACAAGCTTGACCCAGGGCTGCTACTGTCTCTTGCTCTGCCTCAGTGTTGTGGGAAAGTTGTCCCACGGGCACCAGTGCCATCCACAGCCAGAGGGAACATGATGAAAATGGAGATATACGGGGAGCCATGCAGCCAGAGGGGAGAGAATCAGCACTGGGCTGGCTGCTTGGCATTGGTCTGCAGTGCACCCTGGGTAGGACCCACAGTCACAATGACCAGCCATGCCATATGACCCACCCAGCAGTCTGCCTGGCTTCCTCAGGAGAAGCTGTCGGCTCCCTGAGCATGCTAGCTCAGGCTCTTAGCCCTTCCTGGCTTTTCTTCCTTCTCTGCCTCCCCTCCCCACTCCACACACTGCCACCTTGAGAGATCCTCCATCCCAGAGACTAGCTCTGAGGTCTTGTCCTACTGTCTGATTCCTTTGAACTTCATCAAAAAGTTGTAACCTGACCCAGGCGTCTGACCCAGGAAATGTGACTTAGACACACTGCAGTGAGATAGGGCTTGTCACGGTTGGTTTTTATGCAGCACCTAAACTGGGTAAGGAATGCCCCTGCACGTATCTGCCCATGTAGAACAGTCCTTGATCCAAGTTGTTGATGTAATTTTTTAAAAGATTTATTTATTATTATATGTAAATACACTGAAGCTGTCTTCAGACACACCAGAAGAGGGCATCAGATCTCATCACAGATGGTTATGAACCACCATGTTCGTACTGGGATTTGAACTCAGGACCTTCGGTAGAGCAGTCAGTGCTCTTAACCGCTGAGCCCCTGCTGATGTAATTTTTAAGCTGTTTTATGCTATTCTATTAACTTCTACCTCCCTTCCAATCCTTATTCCACCCTGATCCCTTCTAAGCCTGCAACACAAAGTAGGAGGGGAAAGGTTAGAGGGGGAAGGGGGCATAGACTTCTCTCAGCCAACTTTCCTACTGATGAGGGGTGTGAGGTTCCTTGGGGCAAGGCCAGTCATCATCAGGATATCCAGCAAACCAGCAATAGCAAATGCAGCAGTAGCAGCAGCCACAGGCCCTCTGGGGGTCTCCAGGTATGCCCTCTCCAGAGTTCCCAGAATTAAACTATCTGCTGTTGGTAAAAATCATACCCCCCACAGAGCAGGAGACAATCATATTTAAGGGCTGAGGACAGCATGAAGCAGCCCCATATCCCACACTTGGGATTAAAACAAAAACATTCATATAACTGGGTTTGTTTTGTTTTGTTTTTTTGTTTTTAAAGAAACCAAACCTCCCTACACTAAGGAGAGTAAGGGAATCGTTGATTCTGAGCCAGATCTGTGTGGTCATGGCCCAGGAACATGGATTGAGTTTGCTCTGAAGGGCATGTTCCACCTTGGAAGTGGTTGTGTGTATAGCCACAGTCTCTCAGCTACGATCAGCGACATCCTTAGCCTTAGCTAGAAGCGAGAAGGACGATAGGTCAACGCTTGGAAAGGTTTTCCAGGACAGACACGGAGGTGTTGGGGCAGATTCGAAGAGTGCTATAAAGATAAGGTCAGGATTGTTAGAGCTCTCCTTCCGTCCACCATCAGGATCTTCCAGCAGCTCGATGCAACTCAGTAGCTTCCTCAGAACATCACATATCTGGTAAGCTTCCCTTCTGGATGAGGCTGGGCTCTGGGTTGGAGCACTGAGCAGTGCAAATTACCCCCATCCCCATCCCCAGTGTGGGCGGAGGCTGCCAAGTGGGATGTCGGTGTGTTGGTTAGCATTGATGCTTTTAAGAGTTGTGGGTGCCAGGCAGTGATGGCACACGCCTTTAATCCCAGCACTTGGGAGGCAGAGGCAGGCAGATTTCTGAGT
>NW_022196909.1:42317649-42319064 GCF_008632895.1 Mastomys coucha
AAAAAAAAAAAAAAAAAAAAAAAAATGAAGTCACCTCTTACCTGGAAGGACAAGCTATTGTGATGTATTTCCTGACATAAATGAATAGCAATGAAGCTGCTATAAACGTATACTTAATGCTTAAGATTTAGTGCGTATTGTAAAAAGAAAACTGCAATCCCTGGGACTAACATCCCAGATAATCACATGCAGCAGGCAGAAGAATGGGGGAGTGGGAGGGGCCTAAAGAGAGGCAAGCCACACCCTTTGCCTGGCTCAAGGTGTAAACACAGATCTAGGTATTACACAGGCGTCAACACAAGGATGGGGGTTTAAATATATATATAAATGTTCACATTGTGAATGTGCTCTGCGGCGTCCATACTCAGTTTCCATGAAAAACGGTTTGGCAAAGAAATATGATCAGCACAAGACAATCAGACGTAGCTCTCAAACCAGGAGGGATGCAAGAACACAAACAAACTCAACCCATTTAACTGGTTTGTAGACATGACGTAAGGGAGTTTCTGGAAGTCACAGCAAATGGTGTTCCCACAGCGTCGATGTGAGCTGCGGCTTACTGGCCTTTACCTGGGCCCATGGTGGGAAGTGGTCACCATCCACACTGTTTACAGACATGGAAAGGAAGTTGCAAACACTGGATGGTCCAGCCCACACTGTACAAAGCCAGAGAGCACTGGCCTCCTACGAAGAGGAAAAGCTAATGATTTGCAGGGCCCAGGGCTGTCAAACCCATCACAGAGCTGGATCAGCAGGGTGGTGGGCCGGCTGAAACCCAAGCACAGGACAGAGAGAGGACAGAAAACAAAACAAAAGACACCCAAAGAGGAGTTTCCAGCCGGGCAGTGGTGGCGCACGCCTTTGATCTCAGCACCCGGGAGGAGGAGACAGGTGGATCTCTGTGAGTTCAAGGCCAGCCTGGTCTACAAGCAAGGGTCACACAATGAAACCCTGTCTTGAAAAAAACAAAACAAAACAAAGAGGTGTTTTCCATGAAAGCTGTCTAGAAGACTGAACTTGGCAGTCTAGAAGACTTGAGATGAACTTAGGTATACCATTGCTAAAGGGCAGATGTAGATTGACGTGCACAAGGAGCCCTTGGTGGCAACTGAGCGTGCCATACAGACACCACCCATATGCCGCATCCCTACTTACAACACCATGAGGCACTCAATGGAAAAACTATTGCCAGAAGGCCCTTGACCAAGGCAGGGTCAGAGGCTCCATCCATCATGGTTGTCTGGACAATGGGAACACCAAAAGACCCAGACTTCAACTATAGTGTAGTGTAACCCCAACCCCAACCCCCAAACCCATGACACAGCACAGTATACCCTACTCTTAGGACTGCAGCCTACAACTTTAGAGACAGGGTGTGCCACCACTGCCTGGTGACTTCATATTTTTTTTTTTTT
>NW_022196909.1:42319488-42325330 GCF_008632895.1 Mastomys coucha
GACCAGGCTGGCCTCGAACTCAGAAATCCGCCTACCTCTGCTTCCCAAGTGCTGGGATTAAAGGCGTGCACCACCACCAACCAGCTCAAAGACAATTTTTAAGGAGTCAGTCCTCTCTTCCCTTCATGGGTTTCAGGGATCAAACCCAGGCTGTCACATTCTCTTGCACAGTGTCCAGAACTAATGTTGACAAAGAAAAGCACATGACCCAGTCCAGGAGACATAATCCAGGAGAAAGAAGCCCACAGGAGAGGGTGCGGAATTAACCAGATAGACCTGAAAGTAGCTGTGATTAATACGTCCAGGAAATGGACTTGGAGACAGAAAGAAGCTGGGCACAGAGAAGAACACGTGTTTCAGAATCCAGCTGAAACTCCCAAACAGAAGTTAATGAAACCTGAATCCACGGGATGTGTGTAAAAGCAGATTAGAGCCAGTGGAAGAGATGATTAGTAAACTGGAAGCAGGGCAGAAGGAAATCTTTCGACAGCAGCAGGAAGACCGCGGAGCATACAGTGGGACAGCAACAGGAAGACTTCGGAGCATACAGTGAGAGGCCTGTGATGTGGGCCCATGGTACAGGTGTAGTGAGAACTTTGGTTTCTTTAAAAACCAGTTATGGGGGCTGGAGAGATGGCTCAGCGGTTAAGAGCGCTGACTGCTCTTCTGAAGGTCCTAAGTTCAAATCCCAGCAACCACATGGTGGCTCACAACCACCCGTAATGAGATCGGACACCCTCTTCTGGTGCGTCTGAAGACAGCTACAGTGTACTTACATATAATAAATCTTTAAAAAACAAAAAACAAAAAAACATATGGCCGGGTGGTGGTGGCGCACGCCTTTAATCCCAGCACTTGGGAGGCAGAGGCAGGTGGATTTCTGAGTTCGAGGCCAGCCTGGGCTACAGAGTGAGTTCCGGGACTGCCAGGGCGATCCAGAGAAACCCTGTCTCGAAAACCCAAAAAAACAACAACAAAAAACAAACAAAAAAAAACATATGGGGCTGGAGAGATGGCTCAGCAGTTAAGAGCGCCAACTGCTCTTCCGAAGGTCCTGAGTTTAAATCCCACAACCACATGGTGGCTCACAGCCATCCGTAATGAGATCTGGTGCCCTCTTCTGGGGTGTCTGAAGACAGCTACAGTGTACTCATATATAATAAATAAATTAATTAAAAAAAATATGGGCCCACCAACCAAAGAGCATGCAGAGGCTGGACCTAGACCCCCAACACACTTACAGCAAATGTGCAGCTTGGTCTTCATATGGATCCCCTAACAACTGGAGCAGGGCTGTCTCTGACTCTTGTCACCTCCCTTTGAATCCCTTTCCCTACCTGGACTACATGGTTGGGCCTCAGTAGGAGAGGATGTACTTAGTCCTGCTGGAACTAAATTGTCCCAGGGTGGGGTGGTACCAAAGGAGGGCTTCCCCCTTCTCTAAGGAAAAGGGGAGGGGTAATGCAAGAGGGGTTTGTTAGGGTGGGAGTGGGAGGGAGGGCTGCATGCAGAATGTAGTGAGTAAATAATTGAAAAAGAAGTCATGTAAAAAGTTTTTTAATCCCAGCTGTGGGAGAAGAGGCTGCTTCACAGCGGGTGATTATGATTTGCCTTATACACTAGTTCAGGTGGGTTTTTTGCCAGCTGCAGATAGTTTAATTTGGGGGAACTCTGGAGAGGGTATAAATGGGAGGACTCTGAGAGGGCCTGTGGCAGTGGCTGCTTTTCCTGGCTGCTATTGTTGTGGTTTGTCAAATGGTTGTAACCAAAGAGACAAGAAGTTAGAGATATCCTGACTATGTAAGACTGGACTTGCTCCCAAGGAACACAACGCCCCGCCCCCTAATCAGCAGGAAGTAGCATACAGCTACCCAGCCTCCTTCCCAGTTTCATGGTGCTGTGGCAAAATACCCCGGTAAAACCAATCTAGGGAAGGAACGGGCTTGGTTCTCAGTTCCAAGTCCATCCTTGTGGGGAAGCCAAACAGCCTTCCTTTTTTGACTTTTCTTTCCTTAGACAGTCTCCTGGTTGGTAGCTACCTGGAATCTTTATAAAAACGAAAAACAAAAAACAAAAAACTAAAATAGTTTGAGATAAGAGTCTCCTCCAAACTCATGATTTTCTTGCCTCCACCCCAAGTGCTAGGATCAGTTGTGTCGGTCTCTTCCATTTTCTTTCCGGATCTCCCGTCAGATGGATACATACTTGCACAGATTCCCCAGGGCTTTGGCTTCCTCCCGGCTCTCTCTTCCCCCGAGATCTCAAGAGTCCTATGATTTCCCTTGGGAAGTTCCTCAGCCAAGGGCCTCTGCTCATCGTGTCTGGATGCTGTTCTTGACCCTCAGCTGTCTCCTTGGAGGAGTGTGTGGCCCGGGTGTGTGTGGAACCTCAGCTTATTCTGGGGTGTCTGGGTCTGCTGTATGAAGGCAGGCTGGGATGCCCCATGCAAGGCAAGTCACTCTCTCAGGTAAACAAAGTCATGCTGAGGCCCTGTCCATGCCCAAGGGGCCACCTCAGGCCAATGTTTTGAAGTGTGTGTGTGTGTATGTGTTTATCTGTGTGTGGATAGGTGTACATGAGTGTAGTACCTATGGAGGCCAGAAGAGGGTGTTGAATCTCGCTGAGATCCAAACTCAGGTCCTTTGGAAAAAACAAGCGTGTTCTGTTAAAGGTTCAATCAATGGATATATAGTTTGTTTTGCTCTCTCTCTCTCTCTCTCTCTCTCTCTCTCTCTCTCTCTCTCTCTCTCTCTCTTTCTCTCTCTCTCTCTCTCCACACATATCCTAAGAACAGGCTTTGAAAATCACAAGAGCTGGGCGCACGCCTTTAATCCCAGCACTTGGGAGGCAGAGGCAGGCGGATTTCTGAGTTCGAGGCCAGCCTGGTCTACAGAGTGAGTTCCAGGACAGCCAGGGCTACACAGAGAAACCCTGTCTCTAGAAAGTAAAAGAGGAAAAGAAAACCACAAGAGTGAGGGTCTTCCTGTTACCAGTTGTTCACTTTGCACAACAGTGGGGTCCCAGTGTGTGACTGGGTCAGCGTGTGATGGGAATGGATGGCAGTGCGGCTGTTCCGTGCTGCAGCCCACAGAAGTGCTGAGTTTATCCGTCCTGAGGTGCATGTTGTACTCTGATCACTTGGTAACAGGTGCGCTCAACCACAGACCCTCATGGTTCAATTCCTGTATCCCATAAACTGTCAATACAACACTTTATGACACCTGGCATCTGATGGCACACTGTGGTCTGAACACTGCCTACCCGGACTCACTCCTAGCTATCAGTGGATGGAAGGTGCGCTCTGATCTCCAACAACTGCTTTAGCCAGGCAGGTTTCTGGAGTCTCTGTGTCCCAGATACACAGTCTGAGCTGGGCATTCCAGAGGTACGTTCAGCTAAGGATGGCCATGGTCTGTATTGGAGGAAAATCCATACCTTGGTCTGGTCTGGGTGAGGGATGAGTTCCAAATGGGTCCTTGTGGAAGATTTGACAAACTTTCTGAAGAAAAGTCATGGGTACAGGGGAAAGAGACTCAAAAGGTTGGCCTCACAGACACTCGGCTTAGTGGCTTCGCCCGTTACCCGGAAGTGGGGATACTTGTCTGCTGGCCCTCCCTTGGAACAGAAGCATACTTCTGTCAGACTGAGAGTGCCAATTCTCTGGAGGCCGCTGTGTGGTTTTGGAACACGGCCACCGACACCCTCTTGGGACTACTGTGGGTGACTGTGTCAGTCCTGACTCGCCTGCTTTGCCGGTGTTAGCCTATAGACCCAGAGGGCCTGTGGACTGCATTCTAAAAACTCACGCCAAGATACAAGGAAAGGACACTCTTGACCTGCTAGTCGGGGCTCCTGATGGACCTACCAGCTTGCTGCTCAAGTTTCTCATGTCCTGCTTTACCAAGTTGACTCCTTGGGCATGTTATTATACTTCTTAGGTACCTAGGTGTCCTGTGTAAAATGGGTTATTAGTGTCTACGATAGCAATTCCAGAGACTGAGAAATGGCAGGTCAAAAGGGAGGTTTTTTGTGCCTTACCACTATCACCCACCCCAGCCACCTAGTGGCTACTTTGGGACTATGTAAGGAGGGAGAAGGGTAGATAGATCCTGAGAATAAAGGGGAAGAGGCTTGTCCTTCCTGGAGCCATCTTGGGAATGCCTTTGTGGAAGCTGGTCCACCCCACCCAGGAAGTCAAATGGAACAAGATGAAATAGGAGCTATGTGCTGGCTTTCTGGGCCAACAGAAGCCATCCTCTGTGTCCTCAAAGGATGCCTTTTCCAGCCAGGAAAATTCGAGGCCAGAGGGCCTTGTTCCAGGAGTGTGTGGTCCATAAACCATGCCTGGCAACCTCTTTGCTGGTCTTCTGGCCCACCTGAAAGGGCTAGCCTGGGTTTCTTCACCCTCACTTCCCCTTAAATGCAGCCTGCATATAAGAAAAATCCCCAAACGTGGGTGGCCAAGAGGTTGAAGGGTAGGCCAAAGCATTCCTCTTCCTTGGCTCCTGACCTAGCACACGCACCCCCCGGTCCTCCGGTGCCTCCCTGTTCCCTGCGTGGCCGCGCAGTCTTGCACCCACATTCGGGGGCGAGGGGGTCTCTAGGGCCCGGGACCTTGAGTCGCGCGTCCCCGGGGCTCTGCGCGTCCCCGGGCGCCTGGCCCGCCCCGTGACGCACTCGCAACCGTCCGGAATCGCGGCGGGCCAGCGCGCGCCCGCCGGCGCGGGGCACGCGCCTCGTGCACGCGCCCGACCACGTGACCCCCCGCGCGGCCAACCGGCGCGCCGGGATTTAGGGAGAAAGCGCGGCCCCGCGACAGTTGCGGCGGGAGAGCGGAGGGGCAGAGAGCGTGACTCGCCCGCTCCAGTGCCACCGGTTCACCGCCGCGCTTGTCGCCGTCGCCGCCGCGCAACCATGTCGGAAGAGAAGCCCAAGGTAAGCCCGGGCACGCAAGCCGCGGCAGATTCCGCGGGACGCAGCCTGGGCCGCGCGCAAACCGGGCCCCCGCGGGACCGCGCCCGGGCCTCCGCGCCCCTCCCCCACCGGCCCGCGCCCCTCCCCCACCGGCCTCGCACTCCGCCCCGGGCTCCGCTCTAGCCCCACCCCCGGCTGTGCCTCCCGCCACGCCAAGGCTCCGCCTCCGGGGTGGCCCCGCCCCGAGCATAGCCACGCCCACGGCCGGAGAACCCGGAACTTGGGTGCTGATGCTTGGCTCCGCGGTCGGTCCTCCCTCCATCCTTTCGCGTGCCGCGCGCGCTCAGGCGCACGCGTGGTTGGTGCCGCGCGGGAGGCTCGGCGGGCGCTCGGAGAGTTGCGCCGGACTGGGAGCCAGGTTGGCCGTTCCGAGCTTTCCGATGTTCGCCCGGCCGCATGCCCTCCCACCCCACCGCGGTGGTCCACGCGATGGGTGCGTGGAAAGGGCAGGGTTGCCCGTTCCAGATGGAACAGTTTTCCCACTCTCACCGGCCCTGCTGGGGACAGGAGATAACGTCGGAGCGTGGCATTCTGTGCTCTTGACCGGCCTGGAGATGACCACTCTCTTGAGAGACCCCCGGAGCAGGGCAAGCATCTAGACGAACGGCATGGTACCAGCCGAGCCCAGAAAAATGTCTTGCCTGTGGGGCTCTCACCTTTCATTTCAGTTCAGCCTTGGCAGCCTGCACCGTCCCGGATATTGAATATTGTTATTGGCACCCGTTTGCCCCGTGCCAAGAGTAGACAACTTACTTTATATTATTGCAGCTGGTAACTATAACAAGAGTTGTAACCTTTTGATGAGGTTAGGTAGGACGTGAATGTCTGGTGTGGTCCTGAAATGACCGTGCCTTCTGCCTCACCGGGT
>NW_022196909.1:42325594-42325789 GCF_008632895.1 Mastomys coucha
CTGTAGACCAGGCTGGCCTCGAACTCAGAAATCCGCCTGCCTCTACCTCCCAAGAGCTGGGATTAAAGACATGCAGCACCACCGCCCAGCCTGATTATGTTCTTATTTATATTTTGGTGATGTAGCCCAGGGGCTTTTGTACACTAGGCGGATGCTCTACCAGTGAGTTCTTCCCACCAGAACCCCCGCTTCCCA
>NW_022196909.1:42325799-42334667 GCF_008632895.1 Mastomys coucha
AAACTCAAAGAGATCCTCCTGCTTCTGCCTCCTGAATGTTGAGATTAAAGGAGTGTGTCACCAAGCCAGGCCTGCCTTCGTTTGGTTTTGCAGTGCTTTGAGACAGGTTTGCCTGTGTAGCTCAAGCTGGCCTCCACCTCTCCCCCGGAGCGCTGGGTGATGGCAGTCATTGTGCTAAGCCCTCCTTCTTCTGAATTTACTTACTAATTAGAGAAATCCAGGTGGAGCCAGGCATCCTGTCGTTGGAGGGAAGCTTGCCTGAGGCCTTTTCACCTCTGTCTCTGGTTTTTTTTTTTTTTTTTGGTTTTTCGAGATGGAGTTTCTCTGTATAGCCCTGGCTGTCCTAGAACTTACTCTGTGTAGACCAGGCTGGCCTCGAACTCAGAAATCCACCTACCTCTGCCTCCCAAGTGCTGGGATTAAAGGCATGCGCCACCGCTGCCTGGCTTCTGTCTCTGTTTTTTAACACACACACATCATTCTTTTGAGAACAGGGTTAGAAGTCAGTGCTTCTTAGGACCTGGAGTGGTTCATGCTTCTTACTTGCAGATTTTTCTCATGTTGGATCCCATCCTTTAGAGCAGATGCCAAGCTCTCCGAGCAGTGCCACTGTGTCACTGGTATCCTGGAGTGAGTTGAGAGCGGGAGTCTCACACCGGAGGAGATGGGAGCATGGTGCCCCAACGTGTGCCTTCAGGTCCCTGTTGGAGCCTCTACCCTACGTACCATTTCTCAGACTAGAAAGAGCCATGCTCCTACCCAAGGCTGTTAGGACCCAGCGCAGGGCAGGTTGCTTTCTGTACCCTGCGCTCAAGCTTCCTGACATTCTCTTCTCCAGGAATAAAAAAGTTGCTGAGGACATCCCAGGGAGGCAGGGTACTTCTATGGAGCATGCTCTGTGGAACCGTGGGAAAAAAGCTGGTGTGAGGACAGGGAAAAAGCTTGGTCTGCAGATAGAGAGAGGGGTCTGTTTCCTTGGAAATAATGGTTCTTGAGCCTGGAGAGATGGCTTAGCGGTTAAGAGCACTGACTGCTCTTCCAGAGGTCCTGAGTTCAAATCCCAGCATCCACATGGTGGCTCACAACCATCTGTAATAAGATCGGATACTCTCTTCTGGTGTGTCTGAAGACAGCTACAGTGTACTTACGTATAATAAGTAAATAATTCTTTAAAAAATATATAGAAGTAATGGTTCTCAGGAGCTAGAGAGATGGCTCGGTGGTTATGAGCATTGGCCACTCTCCAGAGGACCAGGGTTCAATTCCCACCACCAGCTTGCAACTGTGTGTAACTCCACAATCTGACACTCACGCAGACGTGCATGCGGGCAAAACACCAATGCATATAAAATATTAATTAATTGATTAACTAATGGGTCCCAAAGACTGCTCAGCAGTTAGGATCACTGGCGACTCTTTCAGAGGACCTGGTTCAAGTTCCAGTACCTTTACTGCTGACAAACATCTGTAACTCCACTCCTAGAGGATCTGGCACCTTCTTCTGGCCTCCTGGGGCACTGCCTACATGTGATTCACAGACATGCATGCAGGCAAAATACTGATGCACATTAAAATAATAATGAAGGTTAAAAAGTTTCCATGAACACTTTCATCCACTGTGGCTGAAATGGTGTATCGCACGGGCCGAGCATGCTCTGAGCAACAAAAAGGAGTTCCTTTTGGGACTGAACAACCCAGAGTTGGCTCTGTGGCCCATAACAAACTTTTTGTTCAAAATGTGTTTTCAGGCAACAGGAAGCGCTGACGTTGCCTCGGTCCAGCACCTTGTGTGCATCATGAGTATATAAAATTGACTGCTGCGTAATAGGATCCATCCCCCAGTATGGAGGATGGAACCCAGGGGGCTTGAGCACACAGTATTCTTTAGAGCTACACAGAGCTCCAGAAGAAAGAGCACAGTGTGAGATCAGAGGGCCTAGGGGACCACAGCCATTAGCTAGCCCGCCGACTCCAGAGGGTCCAGGGGACCGCAGTCTTTACTCTCCCGACTCCAGAGGGTCCAGGGGACCGCAGTCTTTACCGACTCCACTGGATTCCCTCAGGTCTCCTAGTGCCCTCTGGTCCTCCACTCTTGGCTTTATGTTGGCTTTTCTTATCATTCATAGAGAACTAAAGTGAAGTCTGCAAATGTGTGTTTTACTAGCCTCATAAGTAATTTTAAAACAAAGATGGATTTTTCTTTGGCTCTCTTTAATAAGCAGATTTTCATCTTTGAGTTGGTAGTCTGTAAGGACTGGCTTTGCACTGAAGTTTCTATCACTGTTTAACAAATGTAGGTTAAAAATAAATTCTGTGTAAAAATAAGACAGTCCCGAGAGCAGCTAAGTAGCTAAGCTGCCAGGGGAGTTTTGAGAATTAGGTTGTTTTTTACAACTCAAAACAACCTTACCCAAGGACTTGCACTTTAAACCCTGGTGATTCTGAGCTGGCTTTTAAGCCCCATTTTCCTCGTCTTGCAGGAGGGTGTGAAGACAGAGAATGACCACATCAACCTGAAAGTGGCGGGGCAGGACGGCTCAGTGGTACAGTTCAAGATCAAGAGGCACACCCCACTGAGCAAGCTGATGAAGGCCTACTGCGAGAGGCAGGTGTGTGCTGGCCAGAGGAGCAAGCCCTTGAGGGAGGGGAAAGGGGGAGGGGGGTGGAGGCGGGGAGGTATGCTTGTGTTGCAGGCTTACCCTTGCTGCCCTAGATCTTGGTATCTGCATGTCCTTATAGTATGTCTCTCCCTGGGCTCCTGCACATGGATAGGTGGATCTTGGGCTTTAGCAGACTCCAGTGGGATTTGCTTCCTGATAGACTTATCATAGCGGTGGCCACACTCCTGTAGGGCCAGCACAAGGCTCTGGTGAGGCCCTGTGGTGTGCTCAGATGTGGATCAGTGCTGGTTCGAATTTTTCTTTCTGGTATCCATCCAATTGTGTTTGTGTATGCTGCCCTCATTGGTGATTTGATATTTTTTAATGTTATTTACGAAAGTGAGGAAACACAGGACCCTGTCCCTTCATTACCATTTCAAAATAGCAAGCTGACTAACCTTGTCCCTAATAGTGACCAGCTGGGTTATCAGTGTCACCGTGAACTCATGGCTCTTGTAAACACTATCCTTGGGTCTGTCTATCTAGTCATTCTTCTTTTTTTTTAGATATATTTTATTTATTTTATGCATATGAGTACACTCTGTAGCTGTACTGGTCAACCTTGCTCACTCCAGTTGGCCCTGCTTGCTCTGGCCCAAAGATTTATTTATTATTATAAATAAGTACACTGTAGCTGTCTTCAGATGCACCAGAAGAGGGAGTCAGATCTCATTATGGGTGGTTGTGAGCCACCCTATGGTTGCTGGGATTTGAACTCTGGACCTTTAGAAGAGCAGTCGGTGCTCTTACCCACTGAGCCATCTCACCAGCACCCCCATCTGTTCATTCTTATTAAGGGCCTTTTGACAGGTGGGTACTCTATAGCCTGCCTGGAAGTCCTTGGTCTTGCTTGCTCCTCTGTTGTCTGCCTCAGTGGCTGCCTGGCTTGCTGCACATATCCCTAGGTGCCAGTTCCTGTCTGAGCCCTGCCCTTTTGTGAGGGTAGTGGCATCGCTCATTGCGGTGGTACGAGGTTGCGTTGAGCTCTTGCCCACACAGCTGTGTGCTGCCCTTTGATTTTGTTGTAAGTACTCTGAGAGCAGTGCCGTGCCGGCTCCTTTCCCACATCATGAGTCCTGCAGATGGAGCCCTTGGTCTCCTCTCTCCTGAGTTTTGACCTCAGACACTTCTCACCTGTGAAAGGTGAGACGGAGCTTTCCAATGACGCCATGTCCCCCTGTGCCCTCTCAGCTGAGTCAGCTGCGGCTGCTGTGCGCCACCACTTGGACTGCATATGTGGAGGCGCGCTCCTTGCCTGCTGGGGATGTGCTAAGTCTGCTGTGTTTGCGTGGGCTTCTGCTGCGACGCTGTGTTGGAGGGCACATACTAGGTCAGCTACCTCAGCGTTCTGGGGTGGCCTGCTAGGCCCCACCCGACCCACTATTTGTAGGTGAGGCTGTCTGCATACCCCACAGTCTTGGGAGAGTCACTCTGGAGACTTCCTTTGTCTCCTCTTGCATCTCTGTGTTCATTGCCCATTTCTGCAGTGGAGCATCGTCTCCTACATCTGACAGGGACTTGCGCATCTGGCTGCATGTAATAGTCTAGGCTGAGGCGCACTACTTGGGAAGTTGCTGTAATTCTCTGTCAGCATCCTGTGTTTTGGAACATAAGTGACAATTCTGATTCTCCGGTGTGAGGTCTCAGCAGGGGCTCAGGAGTATACCTCCCACTCTGGCAGGCTCTTCCCGTCTGTAGACTTGCCTGTACCTGTCCTTGCTTCTGTGGAGGCAGCAGTCTGCCTCTGCTTCTGGGAATACCCAGTCCCCCGCAGTCAGCCAGTCTGCATGCTTGCCTGTGATCATTCCCTCCTTTAGATTTATCTATTTATTTATTGTGTATATAATATTCTGCCGGCCTGCATATCAGAAGAGAGCACTAGATCTCATTATGGATGGTTATGAAGCACCACGTAGTTGCTGGGAATTGAACTCAGGACCTCTGGAAGAACAGTCAGTGCTCTAACCTTCTGAGCCATCTCTCCAGCCCTCCAGAAGTGCTCTGTCTGCTTCTGTTTGTGTTTTTTTTTTTCCCCTAGTATACATGTACACACACACACACACACACACACACACACACACGTTTTTAACCTTTCTAAAAGTTTTAAGTGTACATGTGTTTTTAACTGCTCCATATCCTTCCTTTTTTATTGAAGAAACTTGAAGTAATAGAATTGATATTATAGAGGATTTGCTAATAGATTTGCACGGATAAGTGGGGTGCCAGCCAGGCCCGTTAGAGAGTAGAGAAACCGAGCATGCTAGGATGTGTTTCTTCTCAAGGACTATTCGACCTATTCTCACAACCAAGGAGACAACCCCGACTTACAAGCAGCTGTTAGACCCATACCCGTCAGGTTACTTGCATCAAACAAGGCAGCACAGGGGACTGAGCAGAGCCACACCCAGTGCTAAGTCTTGGCAGTAAAGCTCCCCATTCTCTTACTGAGAAATGCATAGTGTGGCTAGGTGGGCAAGATTACCCCAGGTGAGAACTATTCGAAAGAGGACAGCGCCGTTGTACTTAAAAATCATTTAATTCTGGTGATATGTATGCCATATCTTTGCTGCGTAAACCTCCCGTCTGCCCAAGTGGCCAGACTTGCAGTCTCCTGTCTCTGTTTAAATTGTTCAAAGTGGAACCTGGGCCTGGGATCTGAAAGAGATTTAAGGATGCCATTGTGTGTGGAATTAATAAATCTATGGTGTATGTAAGTTAACAAAGTCTTCTGTTTGAGGCCACCTCTGCTTTGGGCATTAGCCAGAGTTGGATTCATGCTATTGTATTAGAGCTTTCCCCTCATCTCTAAGTGTGTGGAGTGGCTTCTCACTGGGAAGGCATGCCACTTCTGTAACATGCATGATGCTCTCTTCTTCTGGACTGTTCTCACATATCTGAGTCTTTCCTTACACACACACACACACACACACACACACACACACACACACACACACACACACACACACGTTTCTGCTTGTATTTAAGAGTGAGGCAGTGAACCTCTGTGAGAAAGAGAAGTGCTGTGTGTTTGGGTGGACGAGGCAAAGGCAGTATATCCACAGGGTGCTCTGTTAGAATTGGGGTTTCTGGGGGACCCAGGTGCTGCTCTGAGAGGCACTATTTCCTGAGGAAGATTGCTGTCAGACTGCATGCAGCATTGTGGTACAGCTGGAAGACTGAGGGGTTTTTGAGGCACATTGGAGATGCTGGCTCTTCCTGGACAGCCACTGGTCATACCTGTCCGAACAGATCTCCGAGTCCACATCTCTAGAAAGCACTGCTTATTTCTGTGAGAGAAAACTTCTTGGCCTCTGGGGGTTGTGGGAGACTTTGAACCCTTGGAGATTTATGATTGAACTTTTTTTAAATTATTTTTATGTGCATGGGTGTTTTTGCTTGCATGAATGTCTGTGCACTATACACATGTCTGGTTTTCACAAAGGCCAAAAGAGGACATCAGATCCCCTGGAACTGGAGTGACAGGTGGTTGGGAGCTGCCATTTGGGAGCTGGGAAACTGGACCTGAGTCCTCCGCAAGACCAAGTGCTCTTAACCTCTGAGCTAGCTCTTCAGCACCTCCATGTGAACTTTCAAAAGTTTACCCAGGGCTTCCTGGTCTTAGCATCCGGGCCCTGAGACTTGTGGCTCCAGCACCCATGAGATTGCAGTGTCTCTAGGCTCCTGGCTTCAGACTCCAGCCAGCAGAGACCAGTCGTCTCTGGGCTTTTTCCTGGAGGCCGTGCCTTTCCCTCTGTAAGCAGTCACAGTTCTCCGATCTGTTTCAGGGACAGCAGAGCTGCCAAGGTAGAGGCATTTCTGCCTGGTGGTGCTGACCTGCTTCCTCTGACAGGCTGAGACCCAGTGCCCTCGTTTCATGGAAAATGCCTTTCTTTCCTGTGCTCCTCGAAGCCTTCCTGATTATGGCACTGGTGATCACCTGACCTGTTTTTCTCTGGGAACTTTCCAGAGAAGGAAATGGTACTAAAGTACAGAAGGGAGGAACTTGGCTCAGCTTTCCTTCTGAGAGGAAGTGAGAGGCAGAGTTAGGACAGGCAGGCCTAGTGTTAGAATGAACTGGAGACCTCTGACTGGGTTAGTGTGGGGCAGCACATGCTGTAGATTGTGGGCTACCAGGGCTCTTTGTGTTCGGCTGGGTCATGTGTGCCTATGCAGAATGCTCATATTGTCGGTGGTTCTGAATATATATCTCCAGGTTAAACTGTGTTATCTGGGAACATCTAATGCTTCTCCTTCCTTTTCCCCAGGGCTTGTCAATGAGACAGATTCGATTCCGGTTTGATGGACAACCAATCAACGAAACAGACACTCCAGCCCAGGTATGAAGTGTCTGCACCATTTCTAGTATTTATCTAAACAGTGTCGGTTTGGGGCACTGTTATTTGAGAAATGGCTTGTTTTGCAATGATTTTTTTCTTTTAATTTCTTTTATGTTTATGGGCATTGGTGTTTTGCCTCTGTGTATATGTGAGGCTTTTAGTCAGACCTTGGAGTTACAGACAGTTGTGTGCTGGGATTTGAACCTCTAGGTGAACACTCAGTACTGCTAGCTGCTGAGCCGTCTCTCCAGCCCTGCCACAATGATTTTGATTTAGATTTTGATACTTTGAGATTGAGTTTTTCAGATGAGTGGTAGTCAGATGTATCTTTGCTGTTTAGAGCTAGAGTCCAAGTATAGGACCCGTACCCTCAGGAATCCACTGTGTGGGCTGTGGTAGAGTGCGCAGCTCCTCTGATCCTGAAGGCTTGGTGCTAACCATTTGCCCTTCATTGGAGTTATTTTACTTTTAAAATTTTTAATGAAAAATTAAAATTTTGTGAGGGCTGGATAGTTGGCTCAGTGGTTAAATGCACTTTTTTCTTGCAAGGGACCTGGGTTCAATTCCTGATACCTCCATGGCATCTTACAACTGTTTTTAACTGTAGTCCTAGGAAATCTGATGCCCACTTGTGGCCCCTAGCATTCGGCACACAAGTCATACACAGACTTATGTGCACATAAAAATTAAAAAATTTTTTCTTTTGGATTGGGTAGCCGTGGTACACGCCTTTGATCCTAGGATTCGGGAGTCATAGATAGGCCATTCTCTTGAGTTTGAGGTTAGCTTGGGCTACAAGAGCAAGTTCTAGGATAGCCATGGCTACACAGAGAAATCCTGTTTCAAATTTGTTTTTCTTGTGGGATTGGAGAGATAGTAGTGGGGAAGAGCACCAGCTGTTTTTCCAAAGGACCTGGGTTTGATTCCCAGCACCCACATGGCACCCCAACACTTCTGTAACTCCAGTGTTGGGGGGGACCCAAGAACCCTCCATGCATTTGGGGCACATAAGCTCACAGAACTACATATACAAACACATAGAAACAAAAGATAAATGAATAATAGATATATTTTTTGTGAGTGTAAAATGTTTATCTAAAAATGCTGGGGCTGGTGAGATGGCTTACTGGATGAGATGCTTGTTACGAAACCTGGTGACCTGAGTTCATGTGAGTGCTTCCTCCCCACCCCCACCCCTGCATTAAAAATGTATTCAAGTATTTCTTTTCTTTTTTTTTTTTTTTTTTTTTTTTTTTTTTTTTGTATTTTCAAGACAGGGTTTCTCTGTGTAGCCCTGGCTGTCCTGGAACTCACTCTGTAGACCAGGCTGGCCTCAAACTCAGAAATCCACCTGCCTCTGCCTTCCAGGTGCTGGGATGCCACCACCGCCCAGCATGTATTCAAGTATCTAAAAGTGCTGATACTGCAATATTTAAAATAGCATAAGTGTACAAAGTGTACTGTGTGGCTGATGAGTCTGTCTCTAATGACAACATTTCTCTCTCAGCTCTTAGCTCTGACTGTTCTGTGAATCTTGTCAGAAGTTGGGTGGATAAGTCATTACTGTGACCCCACAGTAGCCCTCTTTTTCTCACATGCTGCACTCCAGCCAAGGTGACTGGGCTGTGTCTAGTGTAGGGAAGCTGTTTGGGTGTGTGGTACCATTGTGAACTCACTTCTGACATTTCCTGTTTCCTCTCCTGGGCCCGCCTTGGCAACTTGAATAGCTGGAGATGGAGGATGAGGACACCATTGACGTATTCCAGCAGCAGACAGGAGGAACAGCCTCCCGAGGGAGCGTCCCCACACCCAACCGTTGTCCTGACATGTGCTATTGAGCGGTGACCATGCAGCCACACCAGTCACACAAG
>NW_022196909.1:42335157-42344517 GCF_008632895.1 Mastomys coucha
AAGTTCTCAGCAGTGTTGCATAAGAGACTTGCTCTCAAGTGTGCTTGTAAAAGGTGACCTCATTCTCACGGGTTGTGCTGTGCAGCTCCAAGTGTGTATTAAAGTGACGCATCAGTGGGTGACTTCGGTTCTGCATTGTGGGGTCAGTTAAATGTCTGTAGTTCCTGCCTGTCATCCTTCTGTAAGGATCCATTGCTGCTTGATGGCCATCTCTGCCTTTTATAGTCACCTGACACTGACCTACCATCTCTTGCTTGCTCAAAGTCCTGAGGAAAATGTTCCTGTTCCTGTTTGCTGTGTGGGCCTGGGTGGGATGTCTGTTGGCTCTGTTGTGTTTATTCACCGGTTTGTACATTATCTGTTGTCCTTTACTACTGTAAACAGTAAATATAGTTTGGTATTCTGTCTCTGGGCCTATGTTAAACACTGTCTTTGGAGACTGGTCATATGTCACAGTTCACTGTTGACAGTCTGCCCAGTGAGGCCACTCAGACAGACAGGGTAGTGGCTTAGCTTGCTCTGCAGCATGTGCCCTACACTGGTCCCGAATCTGCATATACCACTTGGCTCTCCTCCCCTAGGTGTGTGAAGATAAGGTGGGCTCTAAAGGCGGGGTATAGTGTGGGGTACCAGTCAGTTTATGACTAATCTGCTTTGACATGAATTGATGCTAATCTGGCTGTGGGGGTTCAGTACTTAGGTTAGATAAAACCAGGGCTCTCATTGCCCGAGCTACGTTAGACTATCAGTTGAGCACAAACACCAAGCACCTAATTCATCCAGCAGGAGTGTATGGATTAAAATAGAGTATAGAGCCAGAGCCATTTTCTAGGTCTCTCAGACGTGTTAGTTCCTTTCTCAATGCTGTCATAGAATGCGTGGCAAGTAGGAGAGAGAGAGAGAGAGAGAGAGAGAGAGAGAGAGAGAGAGAGAGAGAGAGAGAGAGAGAGAGAGAGAAGTTTATTTTGGCTTATGGTCAGCCAGACACCCAAATACATCACTACTATATACACTGTATAATCTGCTTGGCTCTTAAGATTGAGTGTTGCCTGACACAAACCACATTTGCTCTGGCTCTGAGTGCCTACTCCCAAAGTTCACAGCCTGCTCTGAGACTCAGGACAGTTTCTGAAATGGTGAGCCCCTGTGAAATAAACAGGTGACTGCTAGCCTACAACAGCACTGAGTCCACATGCCTATCCCAAAAGGGAGGGACTGGAGCAGAGCAAAGAAAGACTAGGCTGAAACACCATCAGTCCTGTCTAGCGTCAGAGGTTCTTGGGATCATTTGGGTTCCCTTCACTGTGGGTAGTGCCGTCCCACAGTTCTGCTGCCTGAGGTGAACATCCCACCCTGCTGTCATCTCTAACATCCAGGGATCCGTTACCAGATAACCTCTACCTTCTCAACTCCACACAGTGGCTTCTCAGGGCCTCCAGACAGGAATCTGATATCCCCCCATTCATTGCCTTGTTTCAGTGGCCTTCTGGAATCTTGGTATAAATTTCCATTCTTTCTCCCCTCTTACATCTCGCAAATGTGGATGCCACCACCAAATTCGGCTGTCAGTTCCAGACGCAGCCTGGCACCCTTAGGCCACAGTGGCAGCTCCTGAGGCTTCTGAGGCTGGGAAAACATCTCCGTGTGCTGTTTTTTTTCAGCAGGGAACCCTGGACATTCAGGCACTCTCCTTTCAGATGAAATTTGCATTTTTTTTTTTTTTTAAATATGGAACACTTCACGAATTTGCCTGTCATCCTTGCTCAGGGGCCATGCTAATCTTCTCTGTATCGTTCCAGTTTTAGTATATGTGCTGCCGAAGTGAGCACGAAATTTGCATTTTTATACCCTGGCCTTATTTCAACAAGGCGCTGTACCTAGTGTCCCAGTGCAAGGTCTCAGACAGCTCTTGAGTGGCAGGCACTAAATCCCTTTAACCGCTACAGTTTGTTCCCAATCTGCCCTGCCCTCAACTCCGTCTGATCTCTCTTCACCAAAGGACACTTCCCACATTTCTCTGGGCCACTTTCTACCTGTTCTCACTGTAAATCTGGATAAATGTGGTGATCTAGACCTGTGCCACAGCCTAGATGTTAAGTAGGCTGCCTTGGAATCCCCTCTGTCAAAGAGCTTCCTCAGCCCGTTGGTCTTGAAATTTGGCCTCACTCCAGTTTTTAGGATGCAGGGAAACACAGAATTGTAATGGGCAGTCCACCAGAGAAGGCCCCTCAGATACATCCATAGCCAATTGGAAGTCTTTATTCCAGCCAGCTAGGACCACACTTAGCTATGGTCCCAGCTGGAATTCACAGGGGTTAAATCAGTTGCAAAATTAGTTATGAAGTAGCAGTAAAGATAATCTTACGGTCAGGGGTCACCACAGCATGAGGAACTGTGTTAAAGGGTTGGCGAAGCTTTCGGAAGGTTGAGAACCACCGGTTTAGATTATAGAGTAAGGTGTTTTTAAAGAAAAAAAAAAACCCACATCCTGATAACTCAGCAGTTTGCAGGTCGAAGTTCTGTGCAAGTGAGCAGTTTAGCAGCTGTTAGCTGGAAGAGGCTGTGCACAGGCTTTAACAGAAGCTAAGTTAGCTGGGGCATCTTGACCTCAGGGTCCTAGATTAGAGTTGAATAATTGTCCATGGGGCTTCCCATCACGGATGATCACATTCTAGCTAAGCCTAAAGTGGCCTCAGCAAGAATCCAAGATGGAGGGAACTGCACTGTATTGCCTTGTCACAGGATGTGACACGAAATGGGTGCCAGCCAAGTCTCTGATAAGCTCCTCGTTGACCTCTGGAATAAAGCTTTGTGAACAGTCTTTTTTTTTTTTTTTGGTTTTTCGAGACAGGGTTTCTCTGTGTAGCCCTGGCTGTCCTGGAACTCACTCTGTAGACCAGGCTGGCCTCGAACTCAGAAATCCGCCTGCCTCTGCCTCCCAAGTGCTAGGATTAAAGGCGTGCACCACCACTGCCCAGCCGTGAGCAGTCTTGACTACCTGCATTTCTTGGCATTCTGGTCTTCCAGACTCCCACCAGAGTGGTCCTCTTAGCCTTGCTCACAGCATTCCAGGGCTAGTCTAGCTCACAAGCTCTGAACCTGTTTTCCACAGGGCATCTTGACTAGGGCTCTGAGGCTAGGACTGGAGGAGAGATGGCTCAGCAGTTAAGAGGCCCTGAGTTCAAGTCCCAGCAACCACATGGTGGCTCACAACCATCTGTAATGGGATCTGATGCCCTCTTCTGGTGTATCTGGTCTAAATACAATGACAGTATACTCCTAAATAAAATAAATAAATATTTAAAACAACAACAAAAGCTCTGAAGAACTGTACCTCATGGTCAAGGCTTCTCACAGCTATGGCCTCAGTTCATGGTACGACTTTACTATTTTGTTTTCTTGCTGCTGGGATCAATACCTGACAAACAACTTAAGAGAAGTTATTTTTGCCAGAGGGTTTGAGGGGAAACTGTCTATCATGGTGGCAGGTGGCCCCAAGGCAGCAGCAGTGTGTGTGTGACAGCTGCTTGCTCACACTTGAGCTGAATAGGAAGCAGAGAGAAACAGAAACTAAGCTAATCCTAATCTTAAAATTCACCCCCATCCCCAAGTGACCCACTTGCTCCACCTAGGCTGCATCTGTGAAAGATTCCATCCTGACCAGCATTCAAACATGGGCAACTCTCACATTCAAACTGTCCTGGGGAATCGGGGCTGCCACATCATTTGGGGATGTGTTAGAATAGCTTATGCTTCTACAGGCAGCAGCAGTGTGTCCTGGAGGCCTCCTTTTGTCTTGTGGGTGGAGCGTGGGGAGGGTTATGCTTGGGTGATTTTTTTCACCCTACATGTAATCGGAGTCCCATCCTAACTTTTTTAAGAATGACAAATGAGGGCTGGAGAGACGGCTCAGCAGTTAAGAGCACTGACTGCTCTTCCAAAGGTCCTGAGTTCAATTCCCAGCAACCACACGGTGGCTCACAACCATCTGTAATGGGATCCGATGCCCTCTTCTGGTGTGTCTGAAGACAGAAACAGTGGACTCATATAAACAAAATAAATCTTTAAAAAAAACCCAAAAAACCAAAAATGACAAATGCGATGAATCTAATGCCTCGGATCTTTTGAGTTCAGTGAATGCTCGAAGAGGTATACTCAAATATAGGTAAGTCCTGAAGTACGGAGACCTGGGAGCCCCGTTCTGAGAGCCACACCCCGAGCTGTATTCCTCATGTTCACTCAGGGAAAGCAGTTGTGCACCCAAGAAGATAGCAAGCATCTACCTGGGAGCTCCCTACGATGAGGAAGTACAGCTTCCTCAGCCGGATCTGACTTTTTTGGCCACAGAGAGGTGGGGATATGGCCCGGGAACTTTATCCTTCCTTTGTGAAACCAAGGTCCTCTTTCTCTTGCTAAAAAGTGTCACCTTCTCAAATCACCTGGTTCTCAAAAGCCGGTTGTAGTGGCCCTGACAAGTCTTTAATACCAGCACTCGGGAGCCAGATGGGATCTCTGGGAGTTCGAGGCCGGCCTGGGCTAAATAATGACTTCTAGGACACCCATGCCTACACAGTGGGGAAAAAGAGTTCAAGATCTGGACAGCCACCAATGGTCCTGAGTTCAGTTCCCAGCAACCACGTGGCGGCTCACAACCATCTGTAACGGGATCCGATGCCCTCTTCTGGTGTGTCTGAAGACAGCGACAGTGTACTCATTATTCATACATATGTACATACATATATATGTGTACACACATATATGAGTAATATATATACATACATTATATATGTATACATACCTATATATATACATACATTATATATATATATATACATATATATATATATATAATAAAATCTTAAACAAACAAACCCCCCAAATGAAGAGTGTGCACCAAGTACAAGGTAATGAGTCTCATTCGGGAACGATCCACGATGGGCCGGCCATTCGCTCTCGCAGGATTTTTCAAGACTAAAGGGCCACAGGGCGAGCTGCGCGCTCCAACGCTGAGGGTGAGGCCGGCCGAGAAGGTTCTGGAACCCGAGCTCCGTCCGCCCGGAGGCCGTGACCCCCGCGAGCCTCTTTCTGACGCCCTCCCCCGGCGGCGCCACGTCACCCGCGCGCGCCCCGGATGCATTTGCAGCCCGAGACCGCGACCCGGAAGCAGCCGTGGGCGAGCGGGCGGGACCGGCGCGGATGTGGCGAGGCTGCTGAACGCAGGTTCCGCGGTATGGCGGGGACGGCGCTCAAGAGGCTGATGGCCGAGTATAAGCGTGAGTCAGGCGGCGTCCGCGTTCCCGTCCTCTTCCCCACAGCCGCCCGCGGCGTGGCCCGGCGTGGCTCGGCGCGGTGCGGTGCGGTGAGGGCCGGGCTGCGGGAGCCCGCGTGCGGATAAAAGGCCGGGCTGTCGCTGTCCCCCGCGCCCCGGCCGGCTGCAGCGGGGCAGGCCCCGGTCTCAGAAACGAGCTCGGCCAGTGTCGCCATGCGACCCGGGTCTGGTCCCTGAGCTCCCCCCACCCTCCACCCCGGTGCGCTGCGCGTCTGCCCTCCCGACAGTTGATGCTACGGGGCGAGTTGAGTCCCGGGTCATCCCTGTAAGGTGGTCGTGAGGTCGAGGAGAGTTTGGGGAGAGAGTTAAAAGTCAACAAAATAACGACTCAAACCTCGGGCCGCGCTGCAGGTGCGAGTTGTTGGGGCAAAGCGAAGTTTCTCGATCACGGGCTCCCGGACCGTTTCCTCGGATCCGGATCTGTGTTTCTCTCTGCTTTACTTTATCAGCCCTGTTTCTAAATTGAGAAACATCCCCTTTCCCTAAAAAAGTGGGAACAGCAGTTAGGCTCCGGGACAGGGGGTTCTGGCCGCTTCTACCCAAGGGTACTAGAGAAAAACTTATCACCCACAAAAACCTCACCCCCCCCCTTTTTTTTTTGTTTTTTGTTTTTTGTTTTTTGTTTTTCGAGACAGGGTTTCTCTGTGTAGCCCTGGCTGTCCTGGAACTCACTCTGTAGACCAGGCTGGCCTCGAACTCAGAAATCCACCTGTCTTTGCCTCCCAAGCGCTAGGATTAAAAGCGTGCACCACCACCGCCCGGCTAAGCCTCAACTACTTTTGTCAGACAAAACTTATTGTCACTTAGTTTGAAGCTAAGATCGTGAATCATCTCAGAGAGAGAGAGAGAGAGAGAGAGAGAGAGAGAGAGAGAGAGAGAGAGAGAGAGAGAGAGAGAGAGAGAGAGAGAGAGAAGAGGAGAGAGAGGAGAGAGAGAGAGAGAATCAGAGAGAATGAATTTGGTTAAAGAGGGAACTCTAAAATAGGAAGGCTGGCAGGAGCTCAGGGGGTTCACAAAGGAGAGGGCTCCACCTGCTGTGGCTTCTTGGAAGAGGAAAAAAGGGCAGGGAGCTAAGGGTGACCCCAGGCTGACAGCTAAGCTAGTCTGGGACCATTGTTAACAGCCATATGGAACTGAGTTGTGCCAAGGACTTGAATGGACTTGGGTTGCAGCCCTGAAACCCCCAGCTGTCCTGGCTGGGCCTAGGCCCACTGACACATGGAAACTATGAGGTCATCAATAGATATTGTTTAAGCCTGTGGCAACAGTGACGGGAAATGCATCCAGCAGTACCAAGCATGAGGAGTGAGGACAGTTTTTTTTTTTTTTAATTTCCGTGTCCTTGTAAATTCATTAAAAGTCCCACTGAGGGCCGGTCAGTGGTGGCACAGACCTTTAATCCCAGCACTTGGGAGGCAGAGGCAGATGGATTTCTGAGTTCGAGGCCAGCCTGGTCTACAGAGTGAGTTCCAGGACAGCCAGGGTTATACAGAGAAACCCTGTCTCAAAAACAAAAACAAAACAAACAAACAAAAAAGACCGTGTACTCTAGTATTATTAGGTAGATATAACAGGAACGTTCTTGCATAGCTCTTGCATACCTGATCGGACTGTAGACGCGGAGGTGATATGACCTCGGGTGTGGTTTGATATTCTAACTTTTATTACTTGATGTGTTTGAGTGTTTTGATTACACCTAGGTAAGTGTGCCATATGTGTGCCTGGCACCCGTGGATGTCAGAAGATGACATCAGATCCCCTGGGACTGGAGTTACTGCTGGTTGTGAGTCTCTGCGTGGGTGCTGGCCTAGAACCTGGATCTTCTGCAAGAGCAACAAGTCTATGAGTCATCTCTTCCACCCTGTTGTTTTTCAGGCTCCTTGTTTTTTTTTTTTTTTTTTAATAGGCAGTTGAATAACAGATCCAAAATGATTAGACTGTGGTTGTATCACAAAAAGAGCCAAGCAAAAACCTTAGACTGCTCCCAAGTGCAGTGCCCTGTGCATGCAGAGGCGGATATTGGATGTCCCACTCTGTCACTCATTCTCTACCCTCTTCCCTTGAGACTGGGCCTGTCATTGAACCTAGAGCTCATCAGTTCAGCTAGAATGCCCAGCCAGTTAGCCCCAGACATCTTCCTGTTTCCACCCTTGCCTCCAACTCTGTGGCTACAGGCATGCGTGGTACATAAAGCCTGCCTCTTTTTCGTACGGGTGACAGTACTTGAGCCTGGTTCCTCTCTAAGAGCAGTGTGTGCTGTTGTGTTCTGTCACATGTTCCTACAATCTTCTGATTGTGACAGACAGGGGAACAGTGGCCCAGGGCTGCTTTAACATGGTTATCACCCAGACAGCTTACCGTGACAGACACCGTTGCACAGTTTAGAGGCAGAATTAGAAACCCACTTGTGGCCTGGGCTGTAATGCTAGGCAGGGTGGGCCCTGGAGGAAGGGCCTTCCTGCCTCTCCGCTCTAGAGTGCTGGCTACCATGTTACTTCACTGTCTGTGTTAGTGTTACTCCTACCTCTCCTGTACCGTCCTGTGGCCATCTTAGCCTGGGTGTGTTGGGATTCGGATTTTCCACTTGAAACGTCAGCAGTCACTGGCTGAGGGCCCGGCCTAGTCAGAATGTTCTGAATTTAATTCTGGTACATCTGCTGAGACTCCGTTTCCAGACAGTGTCACAGTTCCCAATTTGGGGTAGACTTGAGATTGTTTTAAAATTACAGTTGCTTTTGTGTATTTGTGTATGGGCAGGCAAGTGCCACTGTGCGTGTGCAGAAGTCAGGACAACTGGCAGGAGTCAGTTCTCCCTTTCTTCTGTGTGGATCTTGAGAATCTTGAGCTGAGCTTGTCAGAGTTGGCAGGAAGTGTCTCTGCCCACCGAGGCAGCACATCAGAGTGGGGGCATGAGCCAGAGCAAAGCTGTTGACGTAAGGCCAGACACAGAAGAAGTGGAAAGTCTGGGGTCCCTGTGTTCCCTTGGAGGATTGGTCCTCAGTGCTTCCTCGCCTTTGTTTCCTGGCCAGGCTGGCGTTCCTTGCTATGATGTACTGCCTTTTCATAAGCAGGCATTCATTCAGCACGTCCAAGCTGTGGTCCTCAGGCACTTTGTTAGAGTAATGGCCCGCTGAGGATCTCGGTGGCCATGATACCCTGCTTACAGACCCGAGCAGGACAGTGACCTAGAATCATCAGCTTCCCGGCACCACCAGGAGTTACCAACACGCCGAGCTGCTGTTCTATCCCTAGACAGTGCGTGGTTTCCAAATTATACAGTATGCATTCTTTGTTTGCTTTGCCCCGGACCCTCTTGCCCAGCCCCGTGTGTCATGGCCCCCACAGCCGAGCGTCCGCCTGCTTGGGCTTTTCACTTGGGCGTTAGCTTTTGGGCCTTCATCTTGCCTGGTAGGTGTTCCATGGCATCCCGTGACTTGACCTGTGTGTCAGTGAGGCGGCGGGATCCTTTCACATACACAGCAGGCCACCTGTGCCGTCTCTGCCCAATGTCTGTCTCTGGCAGGCTTTACCCAGGGCTGACTTTTTCTTGCTGGACTGTGGGATACTGTGTGTTTGAGTGTGTGTCACAGCCATGCCGTGAGTGATTAGCCTCCTTGGAATGCCCTGCCCTGGGCCCCTCTATCCTTTCCCCTCCCTGTCCCTCCCAGGGAGTACCAATCTGCTTTCACTCCCTGGAGCCCTGGTGCTCCCTCTTTTGGGCCTCTGCCCTCAGCACCATCGGCTGGACTTGTCTGTGCTGCAGTGGTCCCTTACCCTTACAGCAGCAAGTGATGAAATAGAACGGACAGTTACAGCTGTTGTGTAAAAGCCCTGGCAGGGCTCGGCAGGGTGGAGAGAGAGTTCACTATAGTTCTCTGAGTCGCCATTGAAAGTGTGTCAGATGTTTACTTCTGGCGATTTCCAATGATATTTTGGAATTTTCAGACCTCTGTTGACCCTAAATATTCACAGACAAGGGAGCAGTGGCAGTTTTTCTTCTCTTTTTAAAGTTTTTTTTTTTTTTTTTTTTT
>NW_022196909.1:42344527-42374802 GCF_008632895.1 Mastomys coucha
CGAACTCAGAAATCCGCCTGCCTCTGCCTCCCAAGTGCTGGGATTAAAGGCGTACACCACCATCGCCCGGCAAAGGTTTTAGTTTTATTCTATGCATATGGTTTTTTGCCTGTGCATCCAGAGACAGACATTGGGAACAAAAGGCAGAGATGGCCTTTTGTGTATGCAAAATGATCCCACTGCCTCACTTGTAATCACTGACACACAGTTCAAGCCACAGTTCATGCTTGGTGTCTGCAGAAGCCAGAGGAGGGAGTTGGATCTCTTGGAACTGAAGTTGTGAGCTGCTGTGTGAGTGCTGGGAACTAAACCTGGGTCCTCTGGAAGAGCAGCCAGTGCTCTTAACTGCTGAGCCATCTCTCCAGCCCAACAGTGTCCTTTTAAATGTAGAGTCATTGCCCATTGCATGGTCAGGCTGCACTGTTTAAACATTTGCTTCCTGATGATCGTGGGATGTTGCCAACTTTTGGCTGTGACAACAAGATCTGCTGGGAACATCGTGTGCTGTCTCTCTGGAATCACACTTTGGTTTCTCCTGCATAGATGCCTGGTTAGTGTAGAAGGAACCACCCAGTTGTTCAGTGTAGCTCTGTCTAGTCTCACTGGCACTCTGCCCCTGGGTTTGTTTTTAACTCAGAGTTTCTCCATGTAGTCCTGGCTGACCTGGAACTCATCTTGGAGACCTTGCTTACCTAAGGCCTCATCGAGGACACGGAAGGTTGGATTAGGACCTGGCCTTGTAACCTTACTTGACATGTAGTTTCTTCTCCCCCGGTTGTCTCCTCAGCATGTCCAGAATTCCTCTGCAGTGTGTGGAACGTGCTGATGTGATCCCCAGATTTCCCTGGTCTCCTGTTGTAGACCTTGGGGCTTTCGTATTTTCTCAGCTTCTTGAAGGAATTAGCTCTGCAGCCATCTTTCTTGTTTTTATCAGTCAAGGCTTCTAGAAATGGAATCACCAAATTCAAGAACAGTTTATATTTTGTTTGTGTGGTGGCTATTTAAGCTTCTTTTAAGAAAAATAGTTTTTTAAAAAAATCACCACACTCAGGAAGTGGTCTTTGAAAGTTTCTGATCTGGTTAGTAATTGTTTCTCTTCAGGAACTTGTGTTTATCACTGCATGTGGAACTGTGGAACCTGTGCACATTGTCCTGAGGCCTGCCTGCTGTTGACTGCACTTTGTCTCTGACCAGCAGGGGTCACTGCTGGATAGCAAACGGAGCCTGGGTTCCTCAGCTGCAGGCTTGAGGGAATAGCGTTCCGGGAATAGTCCAGAGGGGACTCCCACAAAGCATACAGCTTGGCTTCACTTTGCCCCGGGTGCCCTTAGTTCACAGCATCAGGTCTCTTCCCAGCCCCATATTTCAGCAACTCAGAATCTATCTGCCTCCTTTGTGAAGTGCTAGATTCAGACGACTGAAGATGAGAGCTTGGGAAGCCATCTGTTCCTGTGAGAAGCTCCAGAGGGACTCTGTAGAGTAGCTGTGTTGCCAGTGTGTGCTCACACCCTTCATGGTACCTGATGTCCTCTGCCTCGCTTCCTTCAAGTATGCACATATCTGACTACCAGTGCTCTTGTCCTCCTTTCTGTCTGTCTTTCTTCATCTCCCGGACACTCTCATTCACTTAAAAAATCGTATTGTTACCTTATGAGTGTTTGCCTGCATGAATTACAGGACACACCTGAGTACAGTGCCTACAGAGGCTAGAAGAGGGTGTTGAGTCTCCTGAAACTGGAGTTACAGATAGTTGTGAGCTGCCATGTGGGCGCTGGGAGCCGTCCTGGGCCCCTCCCTGTAAGAGCAGTGAATTCTCTTAATCACTGAGTCGTCTCCAGCCTCTCATCCACTTTTCCCCGGCAATATTTTTATTTACATTAATTATCATGTGTGCTGGAGTGTGGAAGTGCACACATGCACTCATGTGGGAACCAGTTCTCTTCCATCGTGAGCCCACTGGGCATCAGACTCAGGCTGTCCCTGTTGGACGTAGTCACGTCCTCTGTTGTGTGTCTCTCAACTTACCCTCTTTTCCTTTTTTTTGGGTTAATGGCCAAAAGCCCCTAAGGTGGTCTGGCGCTGTTTTACCTTTGTAGGTTTTCCCACATTGTACCTGTCCCAGCCTGTGGTAATGGATTGCTTACCTTTATGAGAACAAAGTTGAGTGCACATCAGAGTCTACATGGACTTAGAGGTTCATGCTGTGGGACCTCGGGTCCCTTCCAGGGCCTGCTATAGTTCCCTGTGCTGAATGCGCCCACGACAGGATATGCTGTTAATATTGGATGCTCCTTCCCACCATCACCAACCCTTTTTTTTTCCTCTTTGCCTTTCCACAGCTTATTAATCTACGGCAAGGGGCATCAGGGTGGGCAGTGGGAAGTACTCCCTGCCCTGATTGTTCTGTGAAATCCAAGGTGACCTCACTCATCTAGTATCTTCCTGTTAGAGTGGCCATGTCTCTCTGTGTCCGCATGTTCTCTCTTGAGTTTGCACTGTGCAAGACTTACGTTCTGACTGCATGTGTGTGGAAACTAGTTCAGGGAAGGATGGAGGTTGACCTCAGCAGCGTTGACCACCTCGCCATTTCTTACTAGCTTTCAGTTCCTTTGGATGATCTGTTTGTGATCTCTGCCTGGACCTTACTTGGCAGAGATTTAGTAATGTTTTGTTTTGCAGAGACCATCATCTGGCTCTGTAGGTCTTGTGTGTCCTTGGCAGAGTGCATTCTGGCCTGATTTTCTTAAGGGCAGGTTCTGACCTGTCCTTATGTGGCTGTTCCTTCTCCTTCCATTCGCCATTTTTCCAAATGTGTCCATAGGCTACATTCATCTGTTGGTCATGACCATAACAATATTCCATATGAGTAACTTTTTTTGTTTTTTGGGTTTTTTTTGAGACAGGGTTTCTCTGTGTAGCCCTGGCTGTCCTGGAACTCACTCTGTAGACCAGGCTGGCCTCGAACTCAGAAGTCCGCCTGCCTCTGCCTCCCAAGTGCTGGGATCAAAGGCGTGTGCCACCACCGCCCGGCTATGAGTAACTTTATTAAGCAGAAATGTTCACTTGGGCACAGTGGTGTGCGCACACACATTTCTCATTTGGGAGGCAGAGGCCATAGTGTAGCTGCAAGTTTGAGGCCAACCTGGGACATAATGAGTTCCAGCCAGTCTAAGTTTTACATAGTGATGTTCAGTTGTTTTTTTAAACTCATATTTTTGGATTTCAGAGTACAAGGGCAGGGCCTGTGGGAGGGTAGCGGGTGGCCCACATTGTGGTTTGAGTGTAGGATCGCATATGAGGGTGTGATCACACCTGGAGCAGGAAACCAGAAAGCAGCTACCCGCTTCTGTAACTCTGGGGTCATACACCCAATGTCACACACTACGTCATGCCTCCACCTCTTAACAAAGCCTGCATTCTTCCTCACCCCACTTCTGCTCCCCTGCTTTCAAACCTTGACTCTTAGGGACATACCCCAGACCAGAACACGACATAGGTAAAAATCGTGCTGCCAAGAGTTGACATGCCACTTGGTAGCAGAGCTGGACACTGCTCTTCAGCAGCCACTGGCCTGAAGTAGCTGTGACCCTGTTAGTGGGCTTGTCTGCCATTGTCTGAGCTTCTGCAGGGTGGTGACACAATCAGTCGCTGATCTAGAGAGTGGTCAATCTGATTATGTCAGTCTCCCTGCAACCTGAGCTTGGCCTCATCTTTCTGCTGTCACATTCAGAGAGGTTTGTGCCAACTCTTAAAATGTTAGGAAATGCCATTTAATTAGAAAATAACCCATTTTAGACCCATGAGCATTTGTCAGAGGAGCTGGCAGGAACACTTTGGGAGGCAGTCCGCCCACCCCCTTTGTTTCCACATGTCACTGGTGTAAAGAGCTGCTCGGGGCCATGTTGGTTTCAGGCCTGGGCACTAATTTGGAGCCAAGAGGCACCTCTTGGAAGATGTGTCCCCTGTGGTCTGTACTTTATATATATGATTCATGGAAGTACTTTGCTAGTGACAATGTAACACACATTCTGTTTGGTAATGGCTGTGTTCTTTACCTTTATAGAATTAACCCTGAATCCTCCAGAAGGAATTGTGGCAGGTAAGGGGCTTGGGAAATTTCATTATGGTTTCCTTCCAATTGCCAAAGCTGTCTTCTAATTATTTTTTTCTTCCCCTGCAGGCCCCATGAATGAAGAGAATTTTTTTGAATGGGAGGCATTGATCATGTAAGTTATGTGAATTGCATTTTTTCCCATGCTTTACTGGAAGCTAGACATAAGAATCTCTAAATGTTGAACTCTGAACTGCTGCTGGCTCAAGTGGGCCTTGTATTCCAGCTGTTACTGGGCAGACGCTGGGCAAGCATGGAGCCAAAGGAGATGGTAGCATTTCCTTAGAGCCAGTGGGAAATTTAGTTGTAAATATTAGCTCTACGTAGTTTCAAAATAGTATCTTTAAAAACTTTTTATTTAGTATTTTTTTTTCCAAGACAGGGTTTCTCTGTATAGCCCTGGCTGTCCTGGAACTCACTCTGTAGACCAGGCTGGCCTTGAACCTGCTTTTGCTTCCCGAGTGCTGGGATTTAAGGTGTGCTCCGCCAGCACCCAGCCCAGATGGTGATTTTAGTGTGCGGTACTCTTAGGAAAGAGCAATGCCTTACTCATCACCCCTTTGCTTTCACTTTACGGACAGCCCTGCGAGTGCTTCTGTGTCCCCACCACTCGGCTGCCGGTGTGCTTTGACCCAGTGCAGTCACGACACTGTTTCCCCGGAGAGTGGCACGACCCAGAGGTTTCTGTCCCCGTGACAGCCTCTCTGCAGGCTTACGTCTGGGTGTCTGGGACTTCTGGTTAGCTACAAGTTGGGGTTCAGATGACTCCATCATTGAAGCAGCTCCCTGAAACACTTCACTCACATTTACAGTTTCTTTTCTTCTTCTTTTTTTTTGTTTTGTTTTTCAAGACAGGGTTTCTCTGTGTAGCCCTGGCTGTCCTGGAACCCAGGCTGGCCTCGAACTCAGAAATCCGCCTGCCTCTGCCTCCCAAATGCTGGGATTAAAGGCGTGCGCTACCACTGCTCAGCTCCATCTATAGTTTCTTATAGAGTGCTTTGGGTTTGTTTTCTGAAGTATCTGTATGAGTATGTGTGTTTTGCCTACATGTGTGCCCATGTATTGTATGTGTGCCTGGTGTGTGTGAAGGTTAAGGGGGGTGTCAGAGTCTCTAGAACTGGAGTTACAGACAGTTATGAGCTGCCTGATGTGGGTGCTGGGAATTGAACCTGGGTCTTCTACCAGAGGAGCAGGTGCTCTTAACTGCTGAGTCATCTCTCTGGCCCTTACAAAGAGCTTTTTGAAGCAAACAAATATTCAGTGAAGAGATCCTGGGCAAGGTCTTGAAGAGTCCTGAGCACAGCTCTGTCCCTGTGGTGCTCCGTAGCACATGGTGGATTCTTGTTGGTCTTCCTGTGAGCTGCCATATGCTGGCTGTCCAGAGGCTCCGACCCCACCCTCAGGCACCACTCTCTCCTTCTCTGATACCAATCACAGCGTGTGTGACTGGCAGCCTGTGTGCGAGCTCAGCTGGCCTGTCCGCTTAACTTGCTTGGCCTCCCTTTGTACATTATTTTATCAAGGTCGCGAGCCAGACCCTTCCGGAAGGAGGATGGTCTTAGCACCTATCATAGAGAAAGTTAAGTCAGAGTATTTCTTTATGACCCAACTTGGGTGGTCTGTCTGAATGCTGAAGCCTGACCCAGAGGAAGGACTTAGAAACCAGGAAGCTAAACAAAACAACATGTGTATTTTTATCTATCTATCTATCTTATATATATATATATCTGTATCTCATGCAGTGGTCATGGTAAATGAGCCTCAAATAGTATGGGTGGCTTTCCTAGTAGGAACAGGGCCCTCACAGCGGCAGGTAAGCACGGGGTCCTAGGGACCTGCAGGAATAGCATTGCAGCTGAAGAGCCAGGGGTTGTTCCTTCCCCTTCTCCTCCCCTCCCCACCTCTGCTTCTCATTGCCTGTTTGCCTTCTCTGGCTCCCAGTTCTTGCATTGCTCTTGTTCCAGAGTGAGCTCGTGGCTTCTAGCCCCAAGCTAGATTTTGTGATATTTAACTTATAGTCATGTTGCTTGGAAATAGAAACAGTGGGACTCTGGCTCTAATGTTCTCTGGTCCAGACTTTCTTCTTTCTACTTTAGATGCGCAAGAAAATGAAGTTAGGTTAGCCTGAGGAAACTGCACTCTGTAATCAGTTCCTTGTTAGTGAATGCAGATTTCAACTAGTTGTAGGGTTTCAGGTTGGATTTTGTTGGTCTGGAGGGCAGGATAGGGAAAGAGGGTTGGCTATAGGACCATGAGCTCTGAGCAAGAATGGTTTGTTTACTTCTGTGCTTATAGCACATTGCGGTCGCCCCGCCCCGCCCCGCCCCCTGCATACCCAGAACCCTGTAAGTGCGTCAGAGCACTGCCACACAACTATGCCCAAGCTCTCTTTAATTTTGAGACAGGGTTTCGCTAAGTTCACCAGGCTGGTCTTGAACTCATTCCTGTGGCCCAGGGATGCCTTGAACTTTTGATCCGTTTTTCTCAGCTTGCTGACTGGCTAGGTATTACAGGCCTGGCACATTTGTTCCTAAAGACCTACAGGTCGGCCTAGGAAAAGCGCTGGTAATTTTTGCCTGTGAGCGTTAGCTTATGCATGAGAGCTGAGTGGAAGTAAGGAGTTTGGTTGATTTTAAAGTCATCTATCCAGGACCGAGAGCAAGACCGCAGACCTTACTTATATCTGTCTCAGGCCTTACTGCCTGCTGGCTCACATTTCTTCTAAGTCCCCTGGAGTCTGTGTGCAGTGTGGTACAGTTGTGCCTTGTGTCCTTGAGGGATATGTCCCAAGTTTCCGGGAGATGCTGGAAACCATGAACTGATCATGGGCCATAACAACAATCATAATAGCTAGTAAAATAGAATACCTGGCTGGGTGTAATGGTACATACCTTTAATGCCAGCACCTAAGAGGCAGTGGATGTATGAGCATGAGGCCATCCTGGTCTTCCTAGTGAGTTCTAGGACAGCCAGGGCTGTATGAGAGACATTGTCTCAAAAAAAACAATCGGCTAGCCAGCCACCCAAACAACCAACTAAACCTACCCCGGAAAATTTGATAATATTCTATAATAAATTTATTTAAATTTAGGAATCATTTCTGGAAATTGCTGATTACTAGATCACAATTTGAAGCCAGACAAGAGGGATGTTTGTGTTGTTTTTCTGGGATGAAGAGGCCTGTAGCCAGGGCTGCCCCAAGCCAGGTCATTGCTGTGGGCCTGGCAGGTGGAGCTCCGTTTACTTTTCTTTCACTTACTTTTCAGTGCTGGGGATCAAACTCTGGGCCTCCAGCCATGCCCCTGGGCCTTGTTTGCTTTTAAAGAAGCAGGTGATCATGTGTGTGAACTGAAGCATATGATCATGTGATCATGTGTGTGAACTGATGTGTGGCCTGTCTGTTTCATCTGACATGTCCTGTGTCAACACAGGCACACCTGTGCTTGCTCATATGCCCTCAGAGCGGCGCGCCTGCCATAGGAGCAGCAGTTGTTAGGAGGCCTGCAGAGGTCAGGGCACCTGATGACTCTAATATTTGGAAGGTGTTGGCTCCTATGTATCCACAGTAGATGGGTTTAGACGCTTAGTAAAGAATAGCTGAGTTCTCTAGTTTGGATTTTTAAAAGTGCATTGTTAAAAGTCTGTTGAGTTAACTATTACTAATTTTATATAAACAGTATAAAGTTAAATATTTTGAAAACCTGTCTTAAAAAGTAATTAGAACTGGTTTTTGGGAGAGCGCGTTTGTGTTTGAATAGGGCTTTTGCGTTAGTATGGAATTCCCCTGCTTCAAGATCTAGTGACTTTGTGGGTTTTGGTCCTGTTCCAGACCCTTCACAAACAAGAGGCCGTTTACCAATGTTCTTAGAACATCTATGAAGGAATTAACTGTCCCCCTGTGGGTTTGTCTCACCCTGCTGTTTTGGCAGAAAGCTGGCTGGGCTTTTATTCTTTGGTGAGTGGGGGCCTCTCCTCCCTCAGATTCTTGGTGGTTTCTAGGGCCTCCTGTGGACACCGTGGAAACCCGATACTTACTGCTGGCTTTGTCACTGCCCTCCTGCATGGCCTGTCACTGGATTTGTGCAGGCCGAGCACTGAGGGTACTGTTTGATGCCTTGGTTCTCGTGTGTACACGAGGCTTGTCACTGGTTGTGTTGTTCTGTTTTCATCATGGTGACAAATGCCAGAGACAACAACTTACTGTTTGTGAGAGCCATGTGGGACAAAGCTGCTTCCTGTTGGTGGCCAGGAAGCAGGAAGGGAGGAGAGGACTAGCCAGGGACAAGATCCATCCTCCTGAGGCACCCGGCACTCTCCAACAGCCTGGTCAGCTGTGCACTCATATTCCCTTCACCCAGTGAGGAAGCCAGGCCCTGGAACCCTGCCAGCTGTGGCCCCATTTTCAATACAGAAGTGCTGGGGACACGTCAGGTTCCCTGGAGCAGGTGTTGCAGATGGTTGTGAGCTGCCCAGTGTGGGTTCTTGGAACTGAACTCAGCGCTCTGCAAGAACAGCAAGTGCTCTTAATCGCTGGGCCACCTTTTAGCTGCTTAGGTGGTTTCCTTCAGTGGACCGTGCTTTAGCATTGTATGTAACCAAAGGTTAGAGGCTTTCTTTCCTAATTTCTTTATAAGCTTAATAACTGTATTAGTTACTTTCCCATTGTTCTGATAAAATATAGTGACAAAAGCAAATTATGAGAGAAAGGATTGACAGACCGTGGCTGCACATACCTTTGCCTTCCATCCCAGCCCCCGGGAGGCAGAGGCCAGCCTGTCTGTAGAGCAGGTTCCAGGACAGCACCAGCAGAGAGGGAAAGGGGTAATCCTTTCCTTCAGCTCACAGTTTGAGGATAGAGTCCATTATGGTGGAGTGTGAGCCGGTGTCACAGCATCAGAGTCGGGAAGCAGAGGGGTGAGGGCTTGTGTGAAGTGTTTTGTCTCCATGTATGTCTGTAGACTGCACGATACAGTGGAGACTGGGGGAAATGGTGTTCTTGGGACTGGAGTTAGGATGGTGGTGGGTCACTGAATGCATGCTGGGAATTAAACCTGCCTCCTGGAAGAGTAGCAAGTGCTCTAAACCACTGAGCAGCTCTCTGGCCCTTAACACCTTTTTTTATTTGTGTGGCAGTTAGGGTGGGTCTTCCCATCGCTGCTAACCTGATTCAGATCAACCCTCCCAACAGATGCAGAGGCTCACCTGCTAGGTAGGCACAGATGTTGTCAGGTTGGCAGTGAGTGCTAACTACCCCCGTAGCTTGGAGCTCTCCACACTTCTAGTCATCCTGGATCCTTTTCAGTTAGTGTGTGTGGAGTGCAGTCAGCCTGCACTCTTTGCCTGTGGCTGTCCTCATGCCTCAGAGCCTTTTGTTGAATTTCCCCATTGAGTAAGTAATCTTGGTGTCATTGTCAAAGGTCAGTATAGATTAAGATGCCAGGCCTTAGTTTTGGACGTCCTAGGTGTGTGCCGTCCTTACGCCATGCACCTTACTGTCTGGTTGTAGCTCTAGTCTTGTTTTTTCTGTTAGACTTCAGGCTGTTCCAGGTGCCATGAATTTCCATGCACACAATCTTTTCTGCAGTATTCCTGTTGGGGTTTTGTGGAATCGTCAGATGAGTCTGTAGGATGTTGCTGTTTGAATAACATTGTAAGTGTGGTGTTTGGCTGTTCAGGTTCTCAGATTCTCAGCCTTGAGAGCTTCATTCCCATCACTCACTCACTCACGGTGATACAATCTAAAGTTACACACAGGAAAGCCTGCAGAACTTCGGTGCTCGGTCTTCTCGAGAAGGACGTAGGATGAAGGGGGCGCTTGTCTTTTTGCTTACATCTGTCTGTATTAGAATATGTTCCAGCATGAGTAAGGTTAGCATTTGTTAGACAAGTGAATGCTATGTTCTGTTAGAATTTACTGTAAAGTTCTTACAGTTGACAGGCTTAGTGCCTCTCAAATCCTGCAGGTATGTTGAAGATTTTTTAGTAGTGTCTCTATCTCAAAGACATTAGGATGTGGCCGTGACTCCTTTGGATAGAGTTGACCTGGAATTCCAATGCAGCAAACCCTGGTTGTCACTACCCTGGTTCTAGCCCTGGAAGAAACTTTTGAATACCAAGAAGAAGCAGGGTGTCCCTATCCATCCAAGTTGCTGGGACAGCAAAGGTGCATGCGGCCCCTTTTTCTAGTCACAGCTTCCTACAGTGGTGTCCATCCTGGGAACAGATGAGTTTCTGATGACCCTGCTGCCTAGCCAGCCAGTCCCATCAGCCTGGCATGTGGCCAGATGTGTGGTGCATGCATCTCCTTGTCACATGTTCTGGGCCCTGGTGAGGTAGGAACAGCTGCCCGGGGGTTCAGAGGCAGAAGGTGTCAAACAGCCTGCAGCATCAGGAGGCTGCTCTGAGCCTCTGTCTTCAGGCACAGGGTTCACCTTGCAGCACCTAGCAGTGAAAGGCAGGCTCTGGCTGGAGTTCCTTGTGTACCTGTGTGTTGCTGGTATGATCTGAGGCAGCTCTGGAGGACGGGCTCAGTTAGGCAGTGAGCTGGAGCAAGGATAACATGGCAGTTGGTCCTCGTCCTCCACGATTCTCTCACAGACAAAGAAGCCAATGATTCTCTGCTGGGAGATCTAAGGTAGCCAGAGTTGGCAGTCAGGGATGGAAGGTGTTTGTAGGCACCGGGGATTGGCGTGTGCTTCGGGTGTCTAATTTCTTTTCTTGTCTTTGGGGTGAGGATCTTCACTCCCAGCAGTGGGGAGTGAAACCTGTTCAGAAGCTCTGTCGGGCTGTTCTCTGTTCTGGAGCAGGAAGCCTCTGTGGCATTCCCTACCTTTGGCGGGCTTGTCCTGCACAGTTGGCCTCTTTGTGGCATTCCCTACCTTTGGCAGGCTTGTCCCTGCACAGTTTGCCACCTGCATACCTGTTCAAGTGGCAGGCATGCTAGAAAAGCAAAAAAAACCCCAGTTTAAACCAGTAGTAAGCCCGAGTGTTCACACACAGCTTTGCTATTTCAGATGTGGGCGCACTTGAGGAAATGTTGGGTCATGCTTCTGAGGCTGTGAACAACCCAGTAGACTTTTTTTTTTTTTAAATTTTAAAGAAAGCCCTATTATGAGAAACAAAGACCTGTTATCAAAGCGTTGAGCAAACGCCACGGAGCTCATTCCAAGGACACTGCCCATTTGTTTTCTCATTCTAGACTCAGAGGTGCCAGGTATAACGAGGCCCTCCAGGGTGGCTTCTCTGTCTCAGAACGTCAGTTTGTGTCTGTGTCTGTCTCTTTCTCTCCTTTTGAGGCAGGATTTCTCTATTATGTACTCCTGGCTGGCCTAGAATGCTCCATATAGACCAGGCTGGACTTGAACTCACAGAGGTCTGCTTGTTTCTGCCTTCTAAGTGCTGGGCAGAATAGTGTGCACCACCATGCCTGACTGTAACTGTAACTGGAAGTAACCTGGGTTACCTCCAGGATGGTATCTTTGTTTATTAACCTTCCGACTGCAATTTTAGGGACTGCATTGTGCACCTTACCCCCGTGCCTCAATGGTAAATAGCAGCAGGCCCCTTGACCAACTTTTCTTTTTTGAGTATCATAAAAGTTTATAGTAAGAAGTTTCATATGAAAATGTACAAGGCCCAATTCTCTGTCAGTCAGACAGGCCCTTAGGGAGAGGTGTGAACACACTGCTTGAGCAGCCATTGTTTAAACAATTTCCAGGGCTTGTGGCATGATGAAGCTGTTTGCCGTGTGACCCCCATTCTGATGCTACCCTGCTGCCCGCTGGTTACCGGCTCCACACGCTCACGGATCACATAAAGGGATCAAAGCCCCGGAGTATTCCGTGTGCATGTCTGCCACTGTTTAACTTTGGTGACAGATCCTTGTCTGTAAGCTTCTTCAGTTTGGGGTGGGCTTGCTCATGGTGACTCCTCTGTGGGCTTGGTGCCACGGTGAGGGGTGAGCCCCCTTGACTCTCTTAATGCAGAAGGATGGTGAGTGCTCATAGGTGACAGTCACCCAGCCTTAGTGCTAGATCGACCGAGAGGACAGAAAGCCCAGGGTCCATCCAGCCCCCTACAGCATGAGCGAGGAAAACTCAGCTGGACCACACCCTGTGAAGGCGGCCACGCTGCTTCCCAGGGCATCCTCTGCCCTGGCCCGGTGCCAGGGCCCCAGGGGACTGTCAGGCTGCTTGTCATCCCTCCAAGCAGGAGAGCTAGGCACTGTTTTTTTGAAGTAGCACGAGATCACTTTCCACAGTCAAGGCTTGTCACTGAGAAAAACTTGGCTAACAAGACACTGCATTGTTCTTTCGAAGCTCTGGGTGTGACTGCAAACGAAATTAAAGCTTTTTTAAATTTTGTCTTTCTTTCTTAATCGTGGCGATAAATAGCGCAGCTAGCATTTTACGTCTGTATATCACTGTTGTAAAATAACTTATCAAAACTGTAAGCAGGTTTGTACTGCTGTTTTTTATGGAGGTGTCTCATCTGTGTGTGAGGTATGTGTGTGTACATGTACATATGTGTGTATGCAAATGCATATGTGTGCCACATGCTTGTGTGTGGAGGCATCAGCCTCAGGACAGCTGTCTAGCTTGATTTTAGGGACGGGGTCTCTCATTGGCCGGGGGTTTGCTGATTTGGTGAGCCAAGGGGACTCCCCTCCCTGGCTCCACCTCTCCAGTGTCTGGGTCAGAGTCGAGTGCCCTGCCTTTGTGTTCGTGATTGGGGTGAGCCCTGGTTCTCGAGCCTGCACAGCAAGCACTTTGCAGAGTCCACTGTTTACTCGATACAGGTTGCTTTTCCCCCAGAGTTATTTTGTGTAATTTAAGTGTATTTGTGCATCTGTATGTACACGTGTGTCATAAGTGCAAGTGTCCACAGATGCCAGCAGAATTGGATCCTCTTGTAGCTGGAGTTAATGTGATTACATGCTCCCCAATGTCGCTCTCAAAATCAGACTTCAGTCCCCCGCAGAGCTGTGACAGCTGAGTCACCCCTCCTGTCCTAATTCACCTTAGTTTTTGTTTTTTGTTTTGTTTTGTTTTGAGACAAGATCTTGTGTAGACCAGGTTGTTCTAGACATTAGGCTCCACTGCATCCAGAAAAGTTTGTACATTGAGAAAGTCTTTTCTACTAAGTAAAGATGGCTTTTGAATCAATATCTTTTTATTTCCCCTCCATTTAATATCTTCAATTCTCTGTGGAGCCATGGGCCTAACATGGATCCTGTCTGTGGAAATCCTGTGGGGAGGTCTTTCTGTCTTAGACCTGCTTAGACAGGGAAACAGAGCTCTTTCTTTTCTTTCTTTTTTTTTTTTTATTTAAAGATTTATTTATTTATTATATGTGAGTACACTGTACTTGTCTTCAGACACTTCAGAAGAGGTAGTCAGGTCTCATTATGATGGTTGTGAGCCACCATGTGGTTGCTGGAATTTGAACTCAGGACTTTTTGAAGAGCAGTCAGTGCTCTTACCCGCTGAGCCATCTCTCCAGCCCCCTCTTTATTTTCTTTTAAACATATATTTTAATTTTTTTGTTTTTTGTTTTTTTGTTTTTTGTTTTTTGAGACAGGGCTTCCCTGTGTAGTCCTGGCTGTCCTGGAACTCACTCTGTAGACCAGGCTGGCCTCGAACTCAGAAATCCACCTGCCTCTGCCTCCCAAGTGCTGGGGTTAAAGGCATGCGCCACTACTGTCCAGCTCATATTTTAATTTTTAACTGTTTTCCTATGCTGTTTATGCTGGTGTCCAACTTCAAATCCTCTTGTGTTTGCCTTGTGAGTGTGGATGTTGAGTCAGGTATGCCACCCTTCCTACTTCACTGTTGATGCAGGGCCTGGTTCTCTCAGAGAGTGTGAGCAGGGCCTTTTCTTACTGCTGTGTTGGCTGTTCCAAGATGATCTCACCCATGTTAATGCAGGAAGCTTAGAGCCAGCATTTCTGCCTTACTGACTATGTATGTAGTGGACAGTGTCCACCGTCTTTGAACTGCTGGCATGGGTCTCATTAGTCAGGTTTGGAAGGGAAGGGCAGGTTTAGCTCCTCATCTATGTGTACAGACTCTACTTGATTACGATCTGCCAAAATTGACACCTTGAATCCTCATAGGAGCTGGACCTCATGCCCACAGTCACCTCCGTAGGTCCTACAGTGTGCTTGAGTTTCTCTGTGGTGCAGTTACTGTGCAAAGCTCTGCGGCTGTGCCTCAGGCTGAAATGGACGGAGATGGGCTCTCCAGGGAGAGAAAGCAGCAGGTCCACAGAGTTTTTGCACCATTTTATTTTAGGCTGTGATCAGATCCCTGTCCCGCATCCGAGTTGCGGCTGGCGTTGCGAATGTGTCTCTTTCCTGGTTTGCAGGGGCCCTGAGGACACTTGCTTTGAGTTTGGTGTTTTTCCCGCCATCCTGAGTTTCCCGCTTGACTACCCCTTGAGCCCTCCGAAGATGAGGTTCACGTGTGAGATGTTCCATCCCAACAGTAAGTGTGTGTAACTGCGCTTGAAGGCAGCAGAAGGGACGCTGTTAAGAAGGGACAGGGAGGGCCTGCAGACACATGGCTGCTCACACTTCTGCAGTGGCTCTCAGCAGGAAGCTGTGACAAATGAGTTACAGTGTGAGCACCAGGAGTGACGCTTTGGAGCTTAATGTAGAGGGGAAAATGTGTGCACTTAACACTGGCTGTTGGCCCAGCCATCCTGTGTTAATGGGTTTACTAGAACTTTCAGGCCTTGGGTGCTTTGTGGCCTACATTGGTCACACTGTCATTTTTAGTGATGGACAATTGGAATTGGGCTAGAGAGATGGCTTAGTGGTTTAAAGCACTTGCTGCTCTTGCAGAGGACCCAGATTTGGTTCCCAGCACCCACATCGTTGCTCACAACTCAGACTCCTGGGAATCTGGTCCCCCTGCTGGCCTCTCTGGAACTAGGCTGTCGTACAGTGCACAGACATGTACACAACAAAAGTCATGTACATTAAACCGCGGGCCCAGCCCAGTGGTCCTACAGCGGAGTACGCTGGAGTTAGCCTACGTGTGGACACTGGACATGGTAGGAATCCCTAGAGAAACAGTTCCTGTCACTTAGGCTCGGGACGGGGACACATGCGCTGGGTTGACTGGGGAATAGGCGAGGCCTCACTCATGCTCTGAGTTCCACCTCTGTCTAGAAGGGGCCATGATGCTGTCAGCGACTGTGCCCTGACTGGGATTAGGGCTTTCTTCTTCTTCTTCTTTTTTTTTTCTTTTGGTTTTTCGAGACAGAGTTTCTCTATATAGACCAGGCTGTCCTGGAGCTCACTCTGTAGACCAGGCTGGCCTTGCTTTTTTTTTTTTTTTTTTTAAAAGATTTATTTTATTTATTTTATGTGTATGAGTACACTGTAGCTGTACAGATGGCTGTGAGCCATCATGTGTGTGGCTGCTGGGAGTTGAACTCAGGACCTCTGCTGGCCCCACTCGCTCTGGCGTAATTCACTGTGGCTATCTTCAGACGCACCAGAAGAGAGTGTCAGATCTCATTACAGATGGTTGTGAGCCACCATGTGGTTGCTGGGATCCGAACTCAGGACCTTCGGAAGAGCAGTAAGTGCTCTTACCTGCTGAGCCATCTCGCCAGCCCCGGCTTCTTTCTTCTTTTATAAGTCACTATTATACATAAGAGAAATTTGATGGAGGCTTTGTATTACTCAGGATGGTCTTCCTGTCTCTCTCTCCCAAGTGCTGAATTCCATGCACGTGTGCCCATGCTAAACTTACATAAGAGAAACCGACAGAGTGTTGTATTTTGAATGATAGCATTTAGGATAGTGTTTCTTGTAAATGTTTTTCATTGCCACTGATAATCCTGATCTTTTTGCCTGTGGGGCTGAAATTCAAGTAGAATATTCTATTTTGTAAAAATAAAACATTTACTTACTTGACACCAGGGTTTTTTTTTTTTAATTTCAGTTTTACTTGTATGAATGTTTGCCTGTAAGTATGCTATTGTAACAGACAGAGGCCAGAAGACTGAGTCAGATCCCTGGGAGTTAAGGACGGCTCTGAGCCACCGTGTGGGTGTTGGGAATGGAACTCTGGTTCTCTGGAAGAGCATGCAGTACTTATAGCTGCCGAGCCGCCTCTCCAGCCCAGATGGATGTCTTTGTATCTTATAAAAATAATTTTGCACCAGGTCTGGTGCTAAATGCCTCCCTTTCTCTGCACTTAAGGAATTCAGTTGCTTTGCCTCTGCTCCAGCTACACGGACATGGACTCTGGTGGTGGGGGTGGCCCCGCCACTTGAGTTAGGGATGTCTAAACACCTGCTCTGCAGGCCCCAGGAAGGATCTTGCTCTCTGGGAACTTGAGTTTGGAATACTTGACCACACATCTTTCACTTCCTCCTTTTGGTGATAATGCTCAGAGAAATATGTAACAAGGTAGAATCCAGTTGTGACTGGTCTGTGTTAGACAGACCTGGTCCCAAGCCTCCTTGTCAGTGACCACAGGACCCGATCAGTCCGCTGCAGGTCTGGCCCGCTGCTGGCAGGCTTCTCTGGGATCTGTGCCTACAGGAAACTGTGTTTCAGCTGTACACACAGCTGGGCCTCTGCCTAGAGCTTCCTCACACAGTGACGCCGTCTCTGACTTTTGCAGTCTACCCTGATGGCAGAGTCTGCATCTCCATCCTGCACGCTCCCGGTGATGATCCCATGGGTTACGAGAGCAGTGCTGAGCGGTGGAGCCCAGTGCAGAGTGTGGAGAAGATCCTGCTCTCCGTGGTGAGCATGCTGGCAGGTGAGCCTGGGCCTTCTCTTTTCTGGGTTTGTACCAGGTCTGTACGTCACAAGTGTGAGCACACCTCCAGGGTTATAGACTGTAAGACTGGCCAGTGTATCCTCAGGTCTGTACGTCACAAGTGTGAGCACACCTCCAGGGTTATAGACTGTAAGACTGGCCAGTGTATCCTCAGTGGTTGGCTGCAGTTTGCTAGTCTCTCATCTTTGGCATTCTGATTTATTGGGGCCCCACTGTGTGTCACAGTGCAGGGGTCTAATGCTCAGTGCAACAGATACCTCAGTGTGCAGTGCCTTCAAGAGCTTACAAACCCAGCCATAGTAACTGGCCAGTGTAGTAACCCTGACCTGCAGAAGCTACTTTGGGATGAGTTGGGATGACCTGCAGTGGCTACTTTGGGATGAGTTGGGATGCCAAGATTGACAAGGGAGGAGGAAGCATTTGGGGCTGAGGATCAGCTACCCAGGGGCAGGAGCCCTGGGACTGAGCCTCGTGGGCAGCCTGGGAGCTGCATTGGATGCCACTCCTCAGTTGTGCCTTAGAAGGACTATCGTGTGGAGCTGGTGGGTGCTGGGATTGGGATAGGAGCAAAGCATTGATGCTGTCTGGTGTCGGCCACTTGGACATTCCCAGCCAAGAGAATGGGTGAGCTGAGAGGGGCTGAAGGGCCCCAGAGCCCTCAGCTCATGTGTGAGGACTTGCATTGCTGACCAGAGCATGGCCACAGTGTCTGGGGAGGCACAGAAGGAGCAGGGTTCAGATAAGAGAAGTTGGGTGTGTGGGAGAAAGGAGTCCCTGTCCCCTAAGGGGCTGGCCCAGCCTCCCTTCCTCAGGCAGAAGTCCCCTTTCCTGCCCACAGTGACCCTCTGGAGATCTGTGGTGTCTTGAGATGAAATGGGGGTGGGGCTGCTCACTCTGCTGTCACTCAGTTTCCTTTCTTCTCAGAGCCCAACGACGAGAGTGGAGCGAACGTAGATGCTTCCAAGATGTGGCGGGATGACCGCGAGCAGTTCTACAAGATCGCCAAGCAGATCGTACAGAAGTCTCTGGGGCTCTGAGGCTACCCCGTGTCACACTGAGCAGTCCAGCGCTGTCCTCAAGAACATGTGGCGACAGTGCTGCCGTGCCAACACCAACACTGGCAGCTGCAGAGCCACAGCCCCCATTGTTTCTTCCTTTCCACCCCAGTGGGGCAGCTCCCTAGATCATGACTGGGATAATGACAGCCGCTGTGCTGCAAGACTTCTCCTGCCACGCGCGCCTCGGGGAGGGCCCGGGCTATCCTTACTACCTCTCCCAGCCACGGGGTCCTCACCTCTGTCCCTTCCTGTCGTCTGCCAGGGACTGGATACCAATGCTGCTCCCTCTGAGGACATGGGGCCTTAGAAAAAGCAGTGCAGGCCTGTTGTCCCCGCCTCTCAGTTCCCAGCTGTCCCAGGAAGCATTCTGAGCTTCTTTTGACACTTTGCACTTAGAAGCCTAGGTTGCCTTTGGCATGGTGACAGAGGCTTGCTGTGTGTGTCACAGATGTCACCGTAGCCCCTTCCAGGGGATGCTTTGTAAATGGGTTCATGAGAAGTGGGGACATGGGCCAGCAAGACTGCTGCTTTTTCTGGTTGCATCCATGTCTGAGTTAGTGGTGCACACTCGACAGGTGGGACCGCCAGAGCTTTAGTGTGGGTCTCACCTGAGGGCTCTGCATACACATCATAGCTGCACCAGGTTTAGCTCTTGGATCAAATTGCTCTTTGCTGTCAGGGTTGGAAGGGAATCTGCCACTAGGTGCTCAACAGAGGAGCTCCTTCTGAACTGGATGGGCTGGGAAGCTTGTGTGGTGCAGGCCAGGGTAGAGGGTGTCTGACAGCAGGACCTGCTGAGCCACAGTGCCCACGCAGACCCCACAAGCAATAACAGATCTGCAGTGTAGTGGATGCTTGGCCTTTTCTAAACAGGTTACATTTAAACCCGAGTTTCTATTTTTAAGATGCAGCTTATCTGGGGTTGTACCGCAGATCTCCCTGCGCACTGTCTGCTTCTGTCCCGTGCCCACGGCAGTGGCCAGCACTGTATATGTCTCATGGTGTTAATATCCCAGCTCTGGGGCTCCAGGGGGCACCTGTGGGGACCTTGTGCTTTCCTTCTCACGGGGAGTCCGGTCTATTTGAAATGCAACAGTCTGGGGTTGGAAGGTGCAGGAAGGCAGTTGTACCGAAATAGTATTGTAGGCCTCTGATAAGAAGGCCTCTCTGTAAGGAAGTACTCTGTGTGGGGAGATGTCCACACACACAGTGGCCACAGGGCATGTTGCCATCCTCAGGCCTCCCTGGCAAGTACGGGAGGAAGAGAGGCAGTCTCTTTGCAAAACAAAGTATTTTTATTCATTTGTATTTATTAAATGAAAAAAAAAAAAGAATTCTGTGGTGTCCCTCTTCTGAGGTGGACTTTAATTGCTGTTAAATAAAACTGTGTACCTGTCCTCACAGTGTCGTGTGGTGCTCGCTTGGAATCTTTGGGAACCCGAGCCTCGGTCACCCCAGGGCTGGATGGAGGTTGCTGGGGGACGATGAAGGGCAGTCTGTGTTTTTGGTTGAGGGAGGCTTGCTTCCAGAGACCCAGTAGGAGATTCTACAAGGGATGGAACAGCAAAAGCCACGCCCCCCAGACATAGATGCCTGACTGAGTTCTCCAACTCCGTTATCCTGTGCTATCTTATCTAGCATGTAGACAGTGCCCCAAGCTCCCAGCATTCTGGCTGGACTCCACCCCCAGTCAACTGATCACAGCCAGGTATGCCCCGCCCCACTGTTACCTGAGGACAGCCCAGCCCACCATATAAGGGGCAGTTTGCCCCCTCCCCTTTCTTTTCTCTCTCTCTCTTCTCTCTTAACCTCTTACTCTTGTCTTTACTTTCCCTTCCCTCTCTCCACATGGCCATGGCCGGCTTCTACCTCTCTATCTTTTCTCTTCTCTACAGTAAAACACCTTAAGACCACGGGTTGCCGCCTTTTAACTAGACTCTCTGTGTTGGCCCAGCATTTGCAGCCGTGAGATCGGATGGACTGCTGACTTTTGCCTCCCACTCACGCAGGAACAACCGGGCGCCACCGCTGGCCCTTCTCTGCCTCCTTTCTCCGTTCGTTCTCAGCTCCTCCGCGGTACCCAGCATCACCTGCGATGCCCAGGAACTAGAACCTGCTGTCCTGAGTACCGGAACTCTGGCGGGACGTGGGTTTTCCTTCCCACCCCTTCATTCCCCCCATCACCCTGTGGTGGCGGTTGAGCGTGGCCTGACAGGTTGCCAGTGTTCTCTTGCTTCGGCTCATGTTTCCTTCTCTGTGTTCTTTCCCACTTTTTCTGCTTTCCCCCCAGGAACGGAGGTCCTTCCCTTGGGCCAGTGGCAGGACTCAGGAGCCTGTGAACTTGGATGTGAGGCATCCAACAGCCTCTGAACTGTGTGATTGGTTTTGTGATTGGTGAGCGGGGGTGGGAGTGGGGGTGGTGGTGGTCACTAGCAAGCATCTGAGGATGCTTTGCTTCAGGAACACATAGCTTATTCTCCCCCTATCATCGCCACAGGCTCTCACCACGGAGCCCTGGCTAGCCTGGGACTCACTTGTGTAGACCAGGCTGGATTTGAACTAAGATCTGCCTGCCTGGTGTCAAAGGCGTGTGCCATCACACAGCATCGTGGTTTCTGAAGCACTGCCTCAAAGCTGCAGGCACTGTTGAACCTGCCTCCAAATCAAGGTACTCGATGAGCTACAACTCCCAGTGATTTCAGTCATTTCTACTCAGTTCTCAGGCAAGAGCACCACCAGCAGCCACGCCTTACTCTGGATTGATGTCTGTGGGAGGGGTGAGTGCTGATTGGTGACTTGGTTAGAACCTGTCGCCGATACTGCCTACTCGTACGCAGTGCATGGCTGCCCTATGGATGCTCACAGAGGCCTAGAAGGGCTGAGAGAGTCTTGTTCTGGAAACCCTGTCCTGAAGGGACAATGGGGTGTGGGGTGCGCAGGTAACATAAAATTAGTCTGGTGGCCTGGACTTTTAGAAGGTCAGCCCTGTGCTCGCTTCGGCAGCACATATACTAAAATTGGAACGATACAGAGAAGATTAGCATGGCCCCTGTGCAAGGATGACACACAAATTCGTGAAGCGTTCCATATTTTTTTTTTTTAAAAGGTCAGCCCTTCATGCTGGCGGGATGGCAGCCCCTGTCTGTCTGATGGTGTAGTAGTATTAGGTTTGGGTTCTGGATGACTGGTGTAGGATCAGAGGCACCTGCGGACTGTGACCCACACTGGGGAGGGTTCACCCAGTGTGAGCCTCCCTTACAGAGGCAGGAACCTAGGCAGCCACCCACCCCGACCTCTGCAGCCACCATTGTCTAATGCCTGCTATCTGGTGGTGTCAGGAGGGGCCAGCCTTCATTAAGAGGGAGGAAACCTGCACGTTCACTCCACTTGACAGAAGCTTACAGCTCCTGGCTCTATACTGAGCACCAAGGAAGTGTGTCCCCTTTTGAAGGCCATGTCTTACTCCTTTGCTCATTTCCCATATGCCTGACACTTGTGCTATCCAGGGCGGCTCCTACCCAGGGCAGCTGCTTTCTGTGTTATTCTCATCCACACTGCATGATCCTTCCCTTGTTCCCCTACACAGTGTAGCCCCCGCCCCCCCACTGCTTCTACTAGGCCCCTGACCCCAGCCTCAGTACCTTCTGTCTCCGGCTGCTGTCAGCAAAGGCTGGCCTCCCATGTGTCTGCGATGGAGGGGCTACTATCTAGCTTCTGCTACCTCACTTAAGTTTCTGGGAGCCCGAGGCTGCTAGCTCCCTTCTAGCGGCTTGGGGAAGGGCACTCTGTGGAGGGCCTGATGCTTGATTCTGGGACCTTTCTCATCCTGCCAGTCCCCGTCTTCCCAGCTAGCCCTGTCACCGAGTAGAAAGGGGCCTGCTCACCTGTTCCCCCCATTCCTGTTTCTATATCTGCGTGGCTGTGATGCCTTCTGTTGTGGACCATTGGGGATTCCCGCCTGTGAATTGTAGGGATAGCAGGTTGTGGGTGGGTGGTAGTGGCTGTTGACCCTTCCCAGGGAAATGAGGGCCGAAAGACTAAAAGAACCCGTTATGCGAATTCCCAGTGTCATGTGACCTTCAGTGGCTGGGTGTGGCAGGTGGGTCAACTGATTCAGGCCTGCCGTGCATTCTTTGTCCCGGAACAGGAGGGCCCTGGGTGTCTGCTGTGGCCACCCACCCCTATCCTTCTTTAAGCTCACAAAAGCCTTTAGCTGGGAGCTTTGTGCAGCGTGGAAAGCGACCGAGCGATAGGTCTGGAGAAGGGATGTCTAGAGTGGAGAGGGCCCAGTCCTCATGTCCGCTCAGGCTCCAGTCCCTCCTCTCCTCCCCAGGGATCCATGGCAGTGGGAGGTAGAGGAGCATCATCTCCACCCGAGGGAGCCTCCTTGTTAGAGGGTCGGAGGGATGACGGCTGCAACCAGACAGGTGGAGTGATTGGAGCCTGCTGTGTCTGACTGCTGGCGTGTCTGACAAGCGGGTACACTCCCAAGCGAAGGCTGGTACAGACACGGTATTGGGGGGAGGGGCTAGCCTCCACTGCTCAGTTTGCACAGGGCTCAAGCCAGGCAGGTTGTAGAGGGGGCATGCCCTAAAGCTGGAAGCCCCACTGAGGTGCTAAGTAAGGACAATGGTTGGGGGGGGGCCTGTGCCCCTGTGGCTGGATGCCACAGATTTGGGCACTTTCAGACAGTCCCACAACTACTTGCTCAGGTGGGAGAGCACCCGGGAACCTGCTTATGGGCATGAGGAGGGCTTCAAGGAGGAGAAGAATACCTTTTGATCTACCTCTGATGGGCCCAGGCCAAGGGGTGGCCTCTTGTCCGGGTCCCCTGCTTTTCAGTGGCTGCCTCATGCCGCTGGCCCAGTTGGAGGTGGTTAGGGTAGCCTCTGGCACCTGGCCTGGTGCTCTGGCTACTGGATGGTTGAGGCTAGCTCAGCAGCCTCTCTGGGCCTTTGGAAGGCTGCGCCATCCAGTACTCAGGGGCCACTCACTGACTGGTCATCTGGGAAGGGACTAGCAGCTGGCTTTCTCTAAAGAAGAAGCTGTTGCTGCTCTGTCTGCTGTCTCCTCTGACCGAGGACCATCTCCTGGCTTGGGACCTTCTAGGCCCATTCTGGGTCTGAGTCTTGCACTATCTTATTCTCCAAACCCCCTGAGTTGGCAGTGGGGCTGTGAGCATCTCCTGGGTAGTAAGGGGATGTCATGACGGTTAGACCACCTGAAGCTTGTTGGAAACAGTCAACAGCGAGGTTCCTGTGTATCCCTCCCCACGGCCTCGGGTGGGGCCCGTAGAGCTTCTCTCTGGCATAACCTGGACAACCCACAGTGGGCACAGCCCAGCTGTGCTTAGGTGTAGAACAGCATTCTCTGCGGCTCCAGGACTCCTGTCTTGCTCAGGGCTGGTGGAGAAGCTGGGTCGTGGCTGAGCTCCTTTCATGTTGTGCATGTGCCTTTAGCTTTCTGGCAGAGGACCTGACAGGAGCTGGTTCAGGTGGAGCCAGAGACAGGCAGGACCATCCTTTGGTAGGGCACCTTTGAAATCCTGGATCGCCCTAGCGAGTTGGAACCACATGAAAAAGCTGCGGCTCTCACGGGCTTCTCCCTCCTGGACTGGTTCCCAGCTGCTCAAACAGCTGGCAGAAATAAGGCTGCTGCACGATCCCGGATGCCCCCACTGGCCCTTCCTGCCCCAGCCCAGTCTCCCTCTCCTCGCTGAACATCAGTGCGGGTCCTCTGAGCACTGAGTATCCAAGCAGGGTGTGCGAGTTCGTGTGTGGGCAAGCTCTGCGCATGTAAACTGGAGCTGTAGGGATACTGTAGAATGTCCCAGGAAAGAGCCTGTTTTGTGCAGCTTGCTCTGTCTCCTCCTCCGTCTTCCTCATAGGCCTGGGGTTACCCAGCTGCGCGTCCTGACTACTGTGGAGGTGGAACCAGGGGAGCAGCGGAGTTACCGTCACTCTCAGTCTGGGGCCCTGGGGTGTGGTTCCCAAGGGGAGATGGCAGAGATAGGGTTGATCAGGGCCAGCTGGTGCTTTGACCAGTGTACCCTCATTTTACCCTGTCCTGCATGGCACATGCAGAGCTCATGATGGGAGTATGTGGCCCATCCCTGTCCCCCATTCCCCTTCCCATTCCCCCATCCCTCCAGTTCCCTTCCCCCATCTGCCTCTTAGGACTATTTTATTCCCCTTTCTAAGTGAGTCAAGCTTCCTCTCTTGGGAAGTCTGAATCACCAACCAAAGAACATACACGGGCTGAACCTTGGCCTCTCTGCACATATGGAGCAGATGCACAGCTTGACCTTCATGTGGATCCTGAATAACTGGAGTGGGGGCTGTCCTAAAAACTGTTGCCTGTCTGTGGAATATGGTCTTCTAGCTTGGCTGCCTTGTGTGGCCTCAGTGGGAGAGGAAGCGCCTAGCCTTGCAGAAACATGAAGTGTCAGGGTCAGGGGGAGTACCCGGAGGGACCCCACCCTCTCAGAAGGGGAGAGGGATGGGGGAAGGAGTGTGGGAAGGGGTGACTGGGAGTGGGCAGTGAGTGGGATGTAAAATGAATAAGTTAAAAAAATTAATTAAAGCCGGGCGGTGGTGGCACACACCTTTAATCCCAGCACTTGGGAGGCAGAGGCAGGCGGATTTCTGAGTTCAAGGCCAGCCTGGTCTACAGAGTGAGTTCCAGGACAGCCAAGGCTACACAGAGAAACCCTGTCTCGAAAACAACAACAACAACAAAATAATAATAATAATAATTAAAAGAAAATAAGTTTGGCTCCCATAGACTCGTATGTTTGAATGCTTGGCCCACAGGAAGTGGCACTATTAAGAGGTATGGTCTTGTTGGAGTGGGTGTGGCCTTGTTGGAGTGGGCGTGGCCTTGTTGGAGTGGGTGTGGTCTTGTTGGAGTGGGCGTGGCCTTGTTGGAGGAAGTGTATCACCATGGGGATGGGCTTGGAAGTCTCCCATGTCTAAGCTCTGCCCAGGGTGGAATCGGAGCCTCCTCCTAGCTGCCTATAGGAGTCAGTCTCTTCCTGGCTCCCTTCAGATCAAGATGTAGAACTCTCAGTGACTTCTCCAGCATCATGGCTGCCTGGATGCTGCCATGCTTCCTGCCATGATGATCATGGACTGAACCTCTGAAACTGTAAGCCAGCCCCGATTCAATGCTTTCCCAGGGTTGCCTTGGTCATGGTGTCCCTTCACAGCAATGAAACCCCAAGACAGATACATTCCACACATTAGAATACTTAATAGAATTGCATGTCCACATACCAACCGAAACACACATGCACGCTCTTGTACCTGCATGTGGTCACACCTTCCCCTGACCATATGGTAGCACATGTGTTCCACGTGTTCACACTCACTGTCTGTACATGTGATATACACACCAAGCCCGCATGTAGACCACCACATGTACACAGATAACCACACATTCGCACACATCATACACACATGTACAAACACCTGCACCCACTGGCGCACACCAGAACACACCAGCACAGACCTGCACACACTGGCACACACTAGCAATGCCTACACATTACCTGCACACACCAGCACACACTAGCACACATCTACACACACTGGCATACACCAGCACACACCTGTGCACACCTGCACACACTGGCACACACTAGCAATGCCTGCACACTACCTGTACACACCAGCACACACTAGCACACACCTACACACACTGGCATACACCGGCACACACCTGTGCACACCTGCACACACTGGCACACACTAGCACACGCCTGCACACTACCCGCACATACCTGGACACACTAGCACACATACGCATGTACAGACCTAGCTCCACAGCTGTATACATCTGGCGATGGACTGCTCTACACCTAACTCAGAGAACCTGGTGTGGATGCTCGCCAGTTGCTGCAGAGGGACCTCTTGCCCTGGGTTTCCTTTCCTCTTCTCTGGAACTCTTGCTCTTCATGTGGTGGTTGATGCTGAGGAAAACCTGGCTACCTCAAGGGACCCTTAGTCAGGCCTGCTGTCCCCAGGGAATCGCCGGGAGGATCAGCAGAAGCCGTCAGCCATGAACACAGCCCCAGATTATGTTTTAAGCACAAACCTGATGCTGTTCTTCTGACAGGCCCTGCTACCTTTCCTGCCCTTCTGAGGCCTGAGTGTCCTGACTTCTTCATCCAGGGGCACCCAGAGCCCCATGGGAACTATGCTGAGACGGGATCCCTCCACTCATGGCCACAGTGACTTCTGATTTCCTACAGAAACCCATAGTGTCTCCCAAGAAGGCTCATCTCCCTGTTTTGTCAGGTCATATGGCTTCTCTCTGTCCCTAACTGTGATGGTTTGAATATGCCTGGCTCAGGGAGTGGCACGATTAGGAGGTGTGGCCTTGTTGGAGTGGGTGTGGCCTTGTTGGAGTAGGTGTGTCACTGTGGGTGTGGCTTTAAGATCCTCATCCTAGCTGCCTGGAAGCCTGTCTTCTCCTAGAAGCCTTCAGATGAAGATATAGAACTCTTAGCTCCTCCCACACCATGCCTGCCTGGATGCTGCCATGTTCCCGCCTTGATGATAATGGACTGAACCTCTGAACCTGTAAGCCAGCCCCAATTAAATGTTGTCTTTATAAGAGTTGCTCGGTCACGGTGTCTGTGCACAGCAGTAAGACCCTACCTAAGACACAGACTATGGAACTTGCATTTCTGGCTTTCCAGTTGGACCCATGCTGGTGCCTGGATGGCAACTGTTCTCCATCAGATTGGCTGGCACCCCTAGGAGCGGCTCTGATGGCTCATTACATCATTGGCTAACAGGGCTGAGATAGGCCCAGGCAGACACAGTTTTAGCTGTCACAGGACACTTCTGAGCGGTGGGCCGAGTACAGATGATGACCCGGGAATTCCTTCACTGTTCTGTTGTGAAGGCTGTTGGTCTAACGGGTCACATGGCACTGTTCCTGTCTGTATCCGACAGGAGGTTTCCCTCCCTCACCTCCTCCACCCCCCGTTTAGAAATGTTAACGAGCCCCACATTCCGATCCCTCTTCCTGTCCCCTATTCTTTTTGAGGACCAAGCTCTGCTGTCTTACAGGTGTCATCGCTTACTGTTCTATTGTTGTGAAGAGACACCATGGCCAAGGCAACTTCTAAAAGAAAGCATTTAGCAGGGGAGGTGTGGGCTGCCTTACAGTTGCAGAGGGTGAATCCATGACCATTATGGTAGGCAGGCACAGCTCTGGAGCAGTCGCTGAGAACTTACATCCTAATGCATGGGCAGAAAGATTGGGACTGAGCCTGGTGTGATCTTTTGAAACCTCCAAGCCCACTTCTAGCGAGGCCACACCTCCAAGCCCACTTCCAACGAGGCCACACCTCCAAGCCCACTTCCAGCGAGGCCACAGCTCCAAGCCCACTTCCAACGAGGCCATGCCTCCTAATTTTTCCTGCACAGTCCCACCAACTGGGAACTAAGCCTTCCATATATGAGCCTGGGGGGCCATTCTCATTCAAACCACAACAGGTGTGGTTTCTCTTGCTTTAAGCAGATAGCCAATGCTAAGGAAACTCACTCACCTGACTTCAGGTTCCCTTCTGTGACCTGGAGGGAGCCTTAGTGTGTTTCATGGGGCAGAAAGACTCTCAGCACCCCCTCATCTACAGGGAAATATCTTCACCTTGATGTCTGGAGTTATCTTCCCCAGGCCCAGGGCTCTGAGCAGTTGTCTTTTTCTTTTCTTAATTTTCTTTTTTTAATTTTTTTTTTGTTTTGTTTTTTTGTTTTTTTGTTTGTTTGTTTGTTTTTTGAGACAGGGTTTCTCTGTGTAGCCCTGGCTGTCCTGGAACTCACTGTGTCGACCAGGCTGGTTTTAAACTCAGAAATCCTCCTGCCTCTGCCTCCCAAGTTGTGGGATTAAAGGCATGCGCCACCACTGCCCGGCTTTTTTTTTTTTTTTAATTTATTTTATATGCGAGTACACTCTCACTGTCTTCAGACACACCAGAAGAGGGCATCAGATCCCATTATAGATGGTTGTGAGCCACCATGTGGTTGCTGGGAATTGAACTCAGGACCTCTGGAAGAGCAGTCAGTGCTCTTAACCACTGAGCCAGCTCTCCAGCCCCTCCCCCCAAGGCTGGTGTCTTACCCCAGCTTCTGGTTTTTGTCTCTTTGCACAAAGCTAAACAACTCTGTTTGCCTTTAGGATTTTTGTCTCCTCAGTTCTCTGCAGTTTGACTATGACACGGGTGGCGTCCCTGTGCTTATCACGGGGCTGCTGGGGTTTGATTGGGAAGCCTTCTCCTTCTGACCCTCTCATTCCTCTCTGTCCCGGACACCGACTGCTCGTGAGTTGACACAGATGACTGTCCTGGCGTGTCTTGATTTTTCTTCCCTCTCTCCTTCAGATTTATCAGTTTCTACTGACTAGTTTTCAAGAGGAACAGAGCTGATGAGCCATGCACCTTGGGTGACATCGGTTTGTGGTGGAACCTGCATGGTTATGATCATCTGATGCGTGGTCTGTTTCCGTCTTCTTCCCCTTTCATGCTGGGGGTTGAGTCTGGGGCCTTGCACCCAGAGTAAACACTATCACTCAGCGACTTCCCCAGCTCAGATCTGCCACTATTTCCCATGTTTATACTCGATCCCGTTTTTCTCTTCATTCTTTTATCCCATTACAGTTCTGCATCAGCGTCTTTGACAAATCCAACATCGGGGCCGTATTGGGATTGACTCTTTTCTTATCTTTGTCCACACCCCACACCCCTCAGCCCCGGGAGCAGGGTTCCCTCTCTTGCCTCAGGCTGAGCAGTTCTTTATTGTACATTAAACTTATGTCTGGGGCTGGAGAGATGGCTCAGCGATTAAGAGCACTGACTGCTCTTCTGAAGGTCCTGAATCCCAGCAAATCACATGGTGGCTCACAATCATCCATAATGAGATCTGACGCCCTCTTCCGGTATGTCTGAGGACAGCTACAGTGTACAGTGTATTTAAAAAAAAAAAAAAAAAGGAGGAGCTACCACAGGGCCCAACCTGAGTGACCAACGTGGGACAGCAGGCCATAGGACAAGGTGGCCCTCAGCTTGCAGCCCATGGCATTGGGATGGATACGTTTCTCCTGCTGGGACCCTACAGCAAGCTCACAGCCTCCAGCCACTGAGCCGCCCTTCCCCAACCCTCTCCCAGAAGGGTTGGCATCTGGTCGATCAGATAGCGTTTCGCTTACCCAGCAGCTCCATGTTCCTGGGCTAGCATCAAGTATTTTCACGTACCCTCGAGACAATGATTAAAAAGTAATTAACCTAAATTTAGCCTGATTGTCATAAATAAATTAGCCGCATGAATCACCTGTGATCTGCCAGCCTACACATGTCTGGCTACCAGGAGAACGTCCCTCAGGGGAGCCATGGGGTCCCTGTGCTACACATCAGGGGACAGTGTCACCCTCATGGGCTCTCATGGTCTGGTTCAGCCGCACATGATACGTACAGGAGGTTACTCTGTCAGCCAGCTGCAGCCAGCTGTAGCCAGCTGTCCTTGGTGTCCAAAGTTGTCTGTGGCCACCACACCTGAAGCTGCGGGCCAGAGAGCAGAGCCCTGGTGGTTCGGTCGCCTCTGTGGCCAGCTGTCTCTTCTGCCAACCCTGATGGCTGCATACACGGTGTGTGGGTGCTACTTGTCAGACCACAGCAGTCACCTGGGGGGCTGCCCGAGGCTACTACGGTGTTTCGGTCTGCTACCTGCAGTGGGTGTTTATAGGGGACCTGAGAGAGGTGGGTGGCTCTTGCTCTTGCTTGGTGGGACAGGGATTTTTCAGGGTACCGGGAGTTGGTGGGTCTTTTGCTAGGACTGAAAGAGCACTTGTGTCTGTACTGGGCTCCTGGGACTCCCAAGGGCCATCATAGCTGCCGTCTTTCCTGCTGACATGTCCCCCCTTCATGGAGGTCCTGCAGTGACCTGTGCTGCTTGGCTTGTGTGTTTCTCTTCATCCCCTTAGCTTGTCCTTGTTGGCCTTGCATCTCGATACTTCCAGACCGTTTGAAGTCAGACCCAGGAGACAGGTCCTCTAATACTCTCCTTGGCTTCTCTGTTCCTCTCCCTGCAGGACTCCCTCGCTGTGCCCTCTGGTGTCACCTCCCCTTTTCATGTATTTCCTTTTCCTTTGTCACCCCTCAACCTTTCTGGACATGTCTGTCCAGTTCTCATCTCCTCTCCACGAGAACGACTTCTTTTTTTGGGGGGGGTGGTTTGAGACAGGGTTTCTCTGTGTAGCACTAGCTGTCCTGGAACTCACTCTGTAGACCAGGCTGGCCTC
>NW_022196909.1:42374859-42389085 GCF_008632895.1 Mastomys coucha
AGAAATCCGCCTGCCTCTGCCTCCCAAGTGCTGGGATTAAAGGCGTGCGCCACCACTGCCCGGCCTTGGTGAACTTTGAATACCAAATATTTTGTCTGAAGAATTACTCATAATAATAATAACAACAACACTTTGATAACGTTATTTCTCCCAGATAGGGTTTTCAAAAATTGCTCTAGCTGTATGTGGGTAGCTCATGCCTATAATTCCAGTCTGTGGGAGACTGAGGCAGGAGGATTGCTGTCAGGTTGAAGCTAGTAGCCTGGGCCCAGAATGAAACCCTGTCTCAATAAAACCACCACCACCATCATCATCATCACCATTACCATCACCATCATCACCATCAACACCACCACCATCATCCCCATCATTATCCCCCCTCCTCCTCTCAACAATAAGTGAAATTATAAAAGCAAATATCTCTGACTTCTGCTAGGCGTCTGCTGGCTCTAGCATTTGGAGATATTTCCTGGTCTTGTTAACCCCCAGGCTTTTGGATTGCAAATGCACAGGGCTTGCTGGTTCTGTCCATCCTGCTCTTAGAGCTCATCCTGCCCAGGTCTGATGCCAAGCAGAGGTCCTGCCTAGGAAGTCTACCCCAGAGGGGTAGTTCCTGCTAGCCAGGTCTGGGGAGACGAAGATCAGACGATGCTCCCCTTCAGGCCTGCAGATGCTCCTCACACCCAGCAAGCATCGGTGGCTTCGATGGTGATGGGCCCTTACGTACAGTTTTGTGTAGTATGTACAGCTCGCTTATGAATGTCAAAAGTGTCCTCTGCAGTCCGTGGGCCGTGGACAACCGTCCTGGGCTCAGGAGAGGCTCTCTGATTCAGGAACGCTGTGGGGCACGCAGGGGCTGCGTCTTCTCCCAGGGCTGCGGGCGTTTAGCCTCTGTGTGCATTTCTTCCTTGAGACCCGGCTGCACAGTGACAGCGGGGACGCCTAAGAAAGTGCTGGCTTTCCTTAGGCAAGATCACCCACCCCGAGGCCGATCCCACCGTTCCTCATCCTCAGGGCCTGGCAGGGTAGCTGGGGGATTGGGAAGCCCGTGGAATCTGGGGTCAGGTAGACCTGGCTGTAATCTGAATCTGTCACGTGGGCCGTATGACACCGGGGCGGTCGCTCGCTGGTCCCTCTACCTTACAGCCCACGGCTGGCTGTCCTGTCCTGCAGGAGGCCTGAAGTCTGCGTGATGAGGCTCGCCCTGGGTGACACGGGAGACGGGAGCGCACAGGCCACAGACGCAGCACATGGGACTGGGACGCGGGGTGCAGGGTGCAGGGTGCAGGGTGCAGGGCGCGGGGCGCGATGCCTCCCAGCATCTCTGCTTTCATCTTTTACGGGCAGAGATGCAGGTTGAGACCGGTCGCCAGCCGCCTCATTAGCAACCACACCACTGGCGTCACCTAGAAAATCCGGGAGTCACACTCGGAACGTGTCCAGCTTCTTCCCCTTCAGCCACCTGGAGATGCAATCGCTGACTGATCTGGCGAGATCCCATCTCCTCGTCTGGGGGGCTCCCCGAATTAATTACCTGTGGGGAGGTGACTCACGGGGCCTGGGGTCTAATGAGGCCACGGTCCTGCTGCTTAAACGGCCCACATACCACACACACGCAGACATGCATAGCCCTACACTCATGTATATATATGGACATGTCTGAGGGCACACGCAACACACATGTATTCATACACAGGCTTATAGTCAACACACATGCGGGCATGTATACATATACATGTTCATAGTCACATATAGATCTGTACATAAGTGTACACACCCTACATATGTGTATGTATACTACTCACTCAAAAACATTTAGACGTGTACACATACCCCCCACATGCAGCCATGCACACACATGCATACTCTTACACATACACACGTACACATGTACACTCATACATATAGATAAATACATGCATGTACCGCACACAGGTAGTCATGCACATGCGCACATGCAACACATACGCTTGCACATATAGACATGCACATACACATACCACATATAGTCCCGCTCCTGTGTCTGTATTCAGGCACACACATACCTCCACACATACAGGCTTTGCACACATACATGCACACTCATACATGCCTATGCCTCATGGGTGCCCATTTACAGAGATACAGGCACTCACCCACACACGCAGACATGCACATACCAAGCACACTCATGCACTTACAGACGTGTGCATGCACACATTGTACATACGTATAGACATATTCACTCACCCACATGTACGTGGGCACACACGCTTTGCAGTCCCTGCATGGTGGTGCCATTGGCAGAGCTGTTAAAAGAAGGGGTTGGGACACAAACAAGGGAAGAAAGATGAGGGACCATCCAAGGAAAAAGCCTGAGGGGCCATCAGGCTGACGGGTAGAAGGGCTCGGGTGGTGATGGTGTATGTGTGTGTGGGGGGAAGTATGGGGGTAGGGGTGAGGGGTATGGGTGTAGGGGTATGTGGGGGAGGGTTGGGGTATAGGGATGTGGGTGTGGGATGTGTGTGGGGGATATGGGATGTAGGGGTAGGTGGGTGTATAGGGTATGGGGTATGTGTAGAGAGTATGGGGTGTAGGGTTGTGGGGGGATATAAGATGTAGGGGTAGGTGGGTATATAGGGTATAGTAGTGTGTAGGAGGGTGTGGGGTATAGGGGTATGTAGGGGGTATGGGGTGTAGGAGTGTATGTAGGGGTATATAGGGTGTAGGGGGTATGGGGAGTAGGGGTGGGGGTATGGAGTGTAGTAGTGTGTATGGGGGTATGGGGTATAGGGGTGTGTGTAGGGTGTATGGAGTGTAGGGATGTCGGGACTATGGGATGTAGGGGTGTGGGGGGTATGGGATGTAGGAGTGTATGTAGGGGTGTACAGGGTGTAGGGGTGTATGTAGGGGTGTATAGTGTGTAGGGGTATGTAGTGTAGGGATGTGTGTAGGAGTTGTAGGGGTTATGGGGTTATGGGGTGGGGGTATGGGGTATAGGGGTGTGTGTAGGGGTTATGAGGTGTACGGGTGTGTAGGAGTTATGGGGTGTAGGGGTGTGTGGGGCGGTACAGTCTTGGAGTCAGAGGTGGATGAAGGTGACCCTAAGCAGATGTGGGAGAGGCCTCCAGTAGGGGATCTCCCAGGGAAAACTGCAGGCCAGGGCTGGATGACCGTCCTACATGTGTCACTCTTTGGACTGCAGACACTCCTATTAGGACTTGCTGAATCTGGGTGGATGAGTGGGTGGGTGGGGGTCAGGAGCTGTCTGTCGGCTGGGGTGCTAGGAACGTGGTGAGGTTGGGAAGGGTTCAGTGCAACTGGCAGGCTGCTGGCTGGGTTCTGTGGGGATGCGTAGGGGTCGGAGAAGGTGGTCCTGTCACCTAGGAGATAATTGCTTGTTAGGGCTCCAACACCATTTCCCCCTAGTCTTGGTAATGCCTCTCAGGTTCCTCATGGTGTACAGTTGGGTGGGACAGGGGAAGTCTGACCCATGGCATAGCCACTAGGGTCCTATGTTCTGGGATGTGGCCCTGAGTCCAGATGTTAGTCACCAGCGGGAAGGCTTGGTGGGTGTGGTGGAATTGTCAGCCTGCGATGTCCTCTAGTGGACCTGTCAAGGTGTCCTGCAGCTCTGTGACTGGACTGTCCCAGATCAGACTTATTCTCTGCAGCTGAAGGGCCTGAGCTCGTGTCTCTCTCTCTACACGTCACAGCAAGAGCACAGAACATGTGTCAGGAGCCTGGGTTGCAGGGCAACCAACCGCAGGGTGCAGGGCAAATTCCAGGCAGAACGTTTGCGTGGGTGAGTTTGCCCTGCAGAGAGCCTGGCACACACGGGGAGGGGGGGCATTCCTGGGTTTGATGCTCACTGTAATTGGCACCAAAAGTTTCCGGTGAATTCCAGGTAGGTTCCCTGCCAGGCTCTACCCCCGTGTGCTGTATTCTGCGCCAGGGCCAGTGTGAGCCAGAAGGAACACCACGAGTTGGTTTGACTCCAGCAGTTTGGTCATCTCTCTGGTCTCGACAGTCATTTCAGTCCATGCCCCTTGCAACAGCTGTTCCGTGTGTGCTTGGCTCAGCTGTCTGTATGCACACCTGGAGTGTGAGTCTACTGTTTACAAAACCCACACAGCCGTAGTGGATGGAGGAACCAGTTTGCTTTAGCGGAATCCTCTGGTATTGGGACGTCAGAGAGCTGTGCATGACACTTTATGAACAATTGTGTGTGTGTGTGTGTGTGTGTAGATATAGGTGAAACATTGAGTGTGAGCCTAAAGCAACGCCAAGCTGTCTCAGTTGCATCCCCAAGTTGGAAACAACTAGACCAGTAACAGGCTAGGGTTAAAAGTATCAGAGCTGGCTCGAGAAGTTGGCCTGGTTCCTCGCGGGCTGTCAAGTGGTTGAGAAGTCTGACTTCCCACTGCTAGGTCCCCTCAGAGCCAATAGAACTGGGGCTTGTCCCCTATACCCTGTCAGGGATCTTGAGGATGCAGAGACTCAGCAAGGCTGATTGGAAGCTTTTGGGGGTCTGTGGAGGTCTGGGGAGGTTCCCCTCTCCTGTTAACTATGGCTTCTCAGCAGTAAAGGGAACATCTATCCATCCACTCATCCATCCATCCATCCATTCATCCATCCACTCATCCATCCATCCACCCACCCATCCATCCATCCATCCATCTATCCATCCACTCATCTATCCACTCATCCATCCATCCATCCATCCATCCATCCATCCATCCACTCATCCATCCACTTATCAATCCATCCATCATCCATCCTCCTTAAATGTTCACCCCTCTCAGCCTCCCTGTGGGTCAAACTGAGACCAAGGCACGGGACTTGGTAAGGCTCTGCTAAAATTCTTCTGATCACAGGCAGAGAAGAATGGTCTGTCTTCCTCTGGGCACAGCTTCCGAGGACTCAGCTGCCACCCTGAGGGTAGATTTGCTTCACATGTGCTAATCCATGCGGTCTGAGGAAGTTAAGGGCACATTCCCTCAGGCCGTGGAGGTGGCTCACACTGGCTGGTGGGCTGGATGTGGATATTGAGTGAGGCTGTCCCAGGGTTGGATGCAGGACCGGTGTGAGCGGACTGTGGGGTCATGGCCAGGGTCTGTTGGTTTTAGAGACTGGGGGAGAGAATGTCTGGCAAGAGAACCAGGGATAGCCATCCTTCCTGGGGTACCTTGGAGCCAGCTGGGTGAGGGTGGCTAAGGAGGAGGTCTGGGCCTCCATCCAGGTTCAGGAGCTCGGGGCTGCCTGAATGGCTGCAGGGAAGAGCTTTGGAGCCCCACCCGGAGATCTGAGTTCATACAACTCCGTGCAAATTTATGAACTGCCAGCAAGTCTTTTCCTAGCCCCCCCAACACATAGAAGAGAGAAGCTCATGACTTCAACATCACCATGCAACCAAGTCAACAGGACCATAGGAGGCTACTGGGTCAAAAACAAGGGTCTGCAGGTCCCCGTGAGAAATCGCTACTCTAGTTTCACCGAGAACAGTTTCCTAGAGTCTCGGCATTATGTAAAACTGCGTTTTTAATCAGGCTGTGCCTTGCCCTGCAAGACTCTGTTTTTACAGGCAGCTTTTGACTTATCTTGGGGCGGAGGATGAGTGTGCACCCAGGTGCGTGTGTGCACACGGCAGCATCCGCCCGACACCACGCAAGATGTGAGGACAGTGTCTCTACCTTTCTCTTTGTATCTATGCCTCTGCCTATTCTATATCTATGTCAGGACAAATAACGCACAGATAACTCATTTCAAAAAGCAAAGAGTGTCACCCTATACATTTATCAAAGAAAACCAGGATTACAGCAACATTAAGATCATACCGGGGTTGGGGGGGGGGGAGGCTGGAGAGATGGCTCAGTGGTGAAGAGCACTGACTGCTCTTCCAGAAGTCCTGTGTTCAATTCCCAGCAACCCCGTGGTGGCTCACAACCAGCTACAGTGTACTCGTATAAATAAAATAAGTAAATCTTAAAAAAAATCATACCAGGAGAAACAGGTCCAAGAGCTTGTTATACACACCAGACTAAAGGGTATCTATCCTCTACCAAGAGGAGGGCATCTAATATGTGATGGCCAGAGACTCGGCCACCTGTCACCTGACTGCTGATGCTATGCGTCCAGGGACAGACAGGCAGAGAACTCTTAACTGTCCCACAGGCTTCGGCTCAACTCAGTTCTCTCCGTTGTCGTGGCCTGCTTGAGTTTGTCTTGGCCTTCTATCTCTTTGTCTGGACCTACCATCTGTCTGTCCAGCTAGATCCAGTCTTGCCCATCACCTCTACAGCCTCTGTTGCCCTATACCAATTTTTTTTTTTCCTTCTGCAGCTCAGTTCTGCTTGCAGCAGACCTCCAGAAGGACTGAGTATCTGACCCTTGGAGAGTATCTGACCCTTGGAGAGTATCTGACCCTTGGAGAGTATCTGGCCCTTGGAGAGTATCTGACCCTTGAAGAGACTTTTTTCAGCCTGGCAGCCTCCCACTTCCCCTCTGACAGGCCATTTTGGAACTCCTTGGATTCTCCTATGATCTCTTTCTCCTTTAGAGTCACATCTGCCCACAACAGCAGGTACAGAGCAGAGAGACAGACACAGAGATAGAAGTAGATGTACTGTCCTACCTAGCTTTCACTTTCACCATGACAGAGCCTTGAACCACCTCAGAAGGGATCTAGATGGAGGGGGCTGTCTGGATCAGCTTGTAGGCACGTCCGTAGGGTATGTTGTCTTGGTTGTTAATTGTTATAGGAAGGCACAGTTCACTGTGGGTGGCGCGATTCTCTGGGCAGGGGATTCTGGGTTGTGTAAAAACCGATCGTTGAGTATGAGCCTGAGACTGAGCCCTCAAGCAGTGTTCCATAAAGTTTTCGCCCTTAAGTTCCCGCTTTGACTTCCTTCACTAATGGACCACGACCTGGAAATGTAGGCCAAATAAGTTCGTTCCTTCCCTAAAGGTTTGTTGTTTGTTTGTTTTCGTTTTTTTATTTTTTGTTTTGTTTTTTTTTTTTTTTTTTTTTTTTTTTTCAAGACAGGGTTTCTCTGTGTAGCCCTGGCTGTCCTGGAACTCACTCTGTAGATTAGGCTGGCCTCGAACTCAGAAATCCACCTGCCTCTGCCTCCCAAGTGCTGGGATTAAAGGCGTGCGCCACCACTGCCTGGCTTGTTTGGTTTTTAAAGATGGGATTGCTCTGTCTTAGCCCTGGCTGTCCTGGAGCTCTCTTTGTAGACCAGGCTGGCCTCAAAAAGAGATTCACCTGCCTCTGCCTCCCAAGGGCTGGGATTAAATGCCTGGCTTGGTCAGTTTTTAAAAAACGTTTTATTATTATTGTTGTTGTTCTTGTGTGTATATATCATTGTGTGCACTTGCCAAGGTGCATGCATGTAGAGGTCATAGGACAACTTTGCAGAATCTCTTCTCTCCCTCCCTCCACATTCCCATGGGTTTCGGGGATTCAAACTCAGGTGGTTAGGATTGTGCAGCAATCGCCTCTACCCACTGAGCCACCCCTCCAGCCTGTTAGTCAAGAGTATTTTATTACCATGCGCTGCTTAACATGTAAGCTGAGGGTTAATATTAGTAATTAAGATCGAAATCAAAGGACCTGTGTTTGCTTACTTGAGACAACTTGGCAAATTGCTGCCAAGGAAACCTCTGTACCTCGCAGATTTATCATCGTTAATACATTCTGACAGCTCGGAAAGACTCGTGTGCTTGTCTGGGGTTCTGACGTAGCCGGCCTAGGACAAGCTCGCTCCAGAGCGATGGTCCCGAACTCTGACTTTGAGCTCACCGTCACACATCCTGTGGCATCTGCCCTTCTTCTAGTCTCTGTGGGGGCATAGCACTTTGGCTCAGTCACCTTCTGTCATCACAAAGTACCTGAGAAAACGAACGCAGATCGCGAGCAGTTCTAGCTTAGAGTGGGTGTCTCCTTTTAGGGTTCCTGGAGACAGGGCTCGGTGTTGTTGAGGTGTCCCTCTATCTCAAACTGGATTTCACAATACTTTTTGTTCACTGTGGTCAGGATGCTGGGTGGACCCTAGGGCCAACCTTGGGAATCCAGGAATGATGTCAGGGAAAACGTGGGTTGGGGAGGGGTCTCTTACATTACTCTGCCCCAGACACCTTCTGTTTTTAGTAGGTCTGTGACTACTGGCCATCACTTCCTTGTGATGTCCAAGGGTCAACGCTAAACAGTCAAGACCATACTTAGTTCCCCCCAAGCCTGGCAGTTTATGACTTTCTCAGCAGCCACGGTTGCCAGCATCTTCCTTACCTAGCATTCTTAATGTACCCAGCTCAGCAGGCATGGCTTCCCCAGCTGGCTGCATCAGGTGGCTTGTTGCAGCAAAGATGCCAGGCCTCTCTGGTCCCAGGGCTGGGTGGGGCCTGGGTATCTGCATTTCTAATGAGCTCCCAGGTGCTGCCCCTGGGGCTGTCCCTAAGCCTTGGGAGGCCCCAGCAGTTTCCAGCCTTGGCACCAGGCTGGAGCACCTGCTGGCGCTTAGGAGAATTGCCTGGGGCTGGAGTCTGACTCAAGTGTGGCTGGCATGCAAGGAGACTAGGCAGCCCCCATTATATGTCTGTTTCTGCTGCCAGGGACAGTCTTTGGGCTGGAACCCTAAGGACTCTGCAGAGTCTGAGTTTTACTCTGGAAGGTCTTCTTAAAAATTGATTAGTGGGGCAGTGGTGGCACATGCCTTTAATCCCAGCACTTGGGAGGCAGAGTCAGGCGGATTTCTGAGTTCGAGGCCAGCCTGGTCTGCAGAGTGAGTTCTAGGTCAACCAGGGCTGTACAGAGAAACCCTCTGTCTTGAACCCTCCCTCAATAAAATTGATTAATTAATTTAAAAGCATACATGAGTGTTTTTGTCTTCATATATGTATGTATGTGTATGACATGCTTGACCGATGCCCAGGGAGATCAGGCAATGGCATCGAATTCCCTGGGATTGGGATTATAGATGGTTCTGCACCATCATGTGGGTGCTGGGAACTGAACTTGGGTCCTCTGCAAGAACACCAAGTGTTCTTAACCACTGAGCTAATCTCTCCAGCTCAGGGAAGGTTTTGTCACTTGTCATCATCTCCGCAACTAAGGTAGATGACGAAGCCAGCTCAGCCAGTCAACAGGGGGGCTCAAGGGAGGGAGTGAGGATTGAAAAGACAAAGACAATTAGACAACATTATAACACGACGCCAGCCGGTGCCGAGGCGGAAGCAGCTTTGTTTTTTTTCCCAGTCTGCTTTTTATATCAGTCTAGGTACACTAAAAAAATAAAAAAAACCATGGTCAGTTCTTACATTACAGGCAAAGTCACTAAGCAAGGTGATAAGCAAAGAGATCACTCCTGATAGTCATCAAGCAAAGCCGAAAACAAAGCCCCGTGGTTACTATTTCTAATAATCTTACCTGAGCCTACTTCCCTGTCCGAGCCCAGTGACAGATGCCAAATTCCTAGAAGTGGTACCAAAAGCTTTCCGTAGGTAGAGATATGAGTCGAATGGTTGGAGGGATGGCTCAGTAGTGGAGAGCCCTTGCTGCTCTTCCAGAACACTGGAGCTTGATTCCCAGCATCTACAGGGCAGCTCACAGGTGTCTATAATTACATTGGGGTGGGGTTGGGTTGGAATCTGCTGCCCTCTTCTGGCCTCCTTAGATACTGCACACACGTAGTGCATATACATACAGACAACACACACACACACACACATTTTTTTTTTAAAAGTCTTAATTAAAAAAAATAGTCTCTATCTATGGGCTGTCTGTTAAATAAGTTATAGTGTTTATATGTGCAGATGTGTGTGCATGGGCATGTGGTAGCCAGATGTTTCTAGGCTCTGTCCACCTTTTTTTCTTTTGGAGACTCTAAGTGACATTGTGTTTTGCTGCATGAGGAGTTTGGTCAAGGGGACAGCATTGAGTAGACCCAACCACTGGACACTCCGGGAGTAAGGCTTACTCCCTAGTGGGGCATGTGGACACGAATCTATTGTTTCTGAACAAGTTGTCCCAAACCAGGTACCTTGAATCAGACACCAGGTGCTGTCCTGTTAGCACAGGGATCCAGAAGTATCTCCAAAGGAGGTTCTGGCTCAAGGTATCCCATGAGGCTGCAGTGAGAGAGCCTGTGCACTTAGAGTCTAGACAACCAGAGGCCCCTTGGGGTAGTAAATTTCTCTGCCTTTTGTAGCTGGTTTCTGAGAGGATCCCTGTGCCCTTTCGAAGCAGTGGATCTCAAACTACAGATCACAACCCCCAAGAAACCATCAGAAAAGACATATATTTACATGATTTACGTGTTAAGATTCATAACAGTAGCGAACTTACAGCTATGAGGAAGCAACAAAAATAATTTTATGTCTGGGTAGATTACCGCAACATGAGGAACTGTATTTGTTTGTTTGTTTGTTTGTTTTTTGAGGCAGGGTTTCTCTGTGTATCCCTGGCTGTCCTGGAACTCACTCTGTAGACCAGGCTGACCTCAAACTCAGAAATCCGCCTGCCTCTGCCTCCCAAGTGCTGGGATTAAAGGCGTGTGCCACCACTGCTCGGCGAGGAGCTATACTTAAAGGCTGCAGCATTAGGAAAGTTGAGAACCACTGATTTAGAGGCTGCTGACAATCCATAAGAAGGAAACCCAGGACTCTGTCTCACCCCAGGACTGCGGACAGTATGTAAAATACAGCTGACAGAGGTGAGGGAGGAGAGTGGCCCTCCCATGGCCAGAGAAGCAGAGGGGAGTTCAGCAGTGCACTGTTTGTAGCCTGCCATACTCTCCTTAGAGACAGGCACACAATTAGATGAGCGGCCAGTGCGTGGACAGGAAGGGGTACAGACGCTAGTGTGGTCTTCGAAGGGGATTCAGTGTTCTGCTGTCGTTGACAGGGACAAAGCTGGCGAGGAGCAGGGGAGGAGACAAGCTACTGCCAGCACCCTGTCATAGAGCACACCTTTTTTTAAGTTCCTTTTCTCCTCAGCTTGAAGATAAATTGCATTATTTAAAGTCCCTGGACCGCCAGCACCCTGTCATAGAGCACACCTCCTTTTAAGTTCCTTTTCTCCTGAGCTTGAAGATAAATTGCGTTATTTAAAGTCCCTGGGCTTTGCCTCTTGAGAACTCTTGTCCCCAGAGTGGGGCAGGCTGGCACAGAACCTTAGCAGTGGTTGACTGGCCCCCTTAGCCTCTCTTGTCTGGTGGGATGTGCACTTCTTGGTGCCTCCAGTTATGGGTGGCTTTGACCTGCAGGAAACCCAGTCACCTCTCCCCTGTCCACAGCTGCCTGCCTGGCCTTGGGGCCCATGCCATTTAGGAGTATAGGGCTGTCCTGCTGGCTCCAAACAGAGGGAGCTTTGAACGGAGTGCTTGTGCGATTTGCTGCAGGCCGAGGGAGCAGGCGAGACCTGGTAAGGACTCCTTTCAGCATATTGTATTTGGGGACAGGAGGACCCAAGAGACAACCTAGGGAATGCTTGGTTGTTTTAAGTAAGAAACGCACAGTCACAGTTACAAAGGACAGTGAGGCAACTTCCAGCTGCCCGATCCAGGATCCAGGATCCGTGGAGGATGAATGTCCAGGCCTGGTTACCGCCGGCAACAGGAGCTATCCTTGTGGTCTGTCAGCTCTGTGTTGTGGGCGGTTTAATGTCCCTGAGACTGTCACCAGCCTCCCCCCCCCCAGTTCTGTCTCCCCCTCTGTCTTCTGTTCTCCCAGATGTCACCACCTCAAGCTCCCTATCTCCATGCCTCTATGCTCAGATGACACTGGGGTGAGCCTGGAGCAGAGTTCCAGGCAGGTGCTGCTGGTCAGAGGTGTTGCCACTTTCAGGGCTAAGAAGCAACTGTAGATAGGCTCTGTGAGCCATGCCCTCACCAGGCGCAAGAGCGATGCTGGCATTGGTCCCAGCGCAGAGTAGGGCAGTGCTGTCCCCCACCCCCCGCCGTTGGTGAGCTGTGTTCTTCCATCTTTGGTGGTCCTTGGTGGGATGACTATTCCTTTTGGAGCACAGGGGAGGATGTTCCCACCGTGCTGGATTGTTCTTCTTGGGAACCCTCCTCCCACTTTCCAGGAAGTCCTCCTCTCTGCTCCCTTCCATCCAGAGCTCCTCCATGCATCATGGTTGCTTTGCAGGGGGGGGGGGGGCTCCTCTGGCTCACAGGTGCATGTCCCCTGTGCAGGCTGGGGAGTCCAGAGGACAATGTCTTTCCCTTGTTATTTGGAAACGTCCTCCTTTATTCTTTACCGTGCACCGTGTGGTGGTTGATTCCTTCTTTAACCCTCTCCTCCACCAAAATCTGAATCCACACTGCAAGTTTTGACCCCATGGGGCCTGGCCCTAGAATCTGTCCCTGGGCTTGGTCCTGCCTGCCTTCTACTTACACATCTGTATTTCTCCCTCTGCCTGGAAAAGGTGTCTGTTTGGTACCCAGTCCTCATGCGGACTCCCTAAGGCTCAGCACCCAGTACCCTGACCCAGCATACCTGGCTCCTATTGTTTCCAAGTAAGTTACAGAGTCCCTTTCCTGACAAGGAGGCACATGCCCCCATCTTCCCTCGCCAGCACTGACTGTCCCCTGTGGACACAATCTCAGGGAAGGGCTCTGAACCTATGGTTACTGTGCTGAATTCTGGTATGGGGTCAGAGCTAAGGTCAAAAGTCTGTTCCCTCATCTACCCAGACAGTCCATACCCACACGCACGGGTATGTTGGTATGTCTGGAGATACAATTCCACTGTCTGAAAGTGGAGATGAAGAACTGTGTCCGCTCAGGGGAAAACAAGAGTCCACAGGAAACCCTACATCTTGTGTTCCTGTTCGCACACAACACCAGCTGCCGTCATGGTTCCGGCTTCCAGGACCCAGCCAGGTCTCCTTGCTATGGCTGCTGGTCCTCACAGCCTTGCCACCTCTCCCTCTCTGATGTCTGATGGCCTGTGGCCTGAAGTCCCACACTGGTTCCCCCCAGGTTGATGATGTCATTGATGACGGGATGGGACTGCCCAACTTGTGTCTGTCCGACCTCTGTTTTGGGAGCTCGGAAGGTGTCTGATTTCACAGGTGCAGAGCTGGAGGAAGTGCGTGACAAATCTCTCACCCATCCATCCTCTCCTACTTTCCCCGCCAACCCCCAGGGTATTTTTGTTTTGTTTTGTTTTGGTTTTGGTTTTTCGAGACAGGGTTTCTCTGTGTAGCCCTGGCTGTCCTGGAACTCACTCTGTAGACCAGGCTGGCCTCGAACTCAGAAATCCGCTTGCCTCTGCCTCTCAAGTGCTGGGATTAAAGGCGTGCACCACCACTGCCCGGCTCCCCCTAGGGTTTTTAAATGAGGCTTTGAACTTTACAGTTGATGCTGGACCTTGGGGTTGGGGATGAGCCCTGCATCTGGGGACGGGGATTTTCAGGGGCTTTGGGATATATTGTTACAGACTGAATGTTCGTGTAAACATAGTTGCAGACTAATTCCGAATGTGGGTGAGAGTTTTGGAGGCAACTAGCTGGTGAGGGTGGGGGCCCCGGGAGTGGTGTTAGTGCCCTAGTCGAGACCCCCAGGGAGTTTGCTCCTGTGTTCTCTTCTCTCTCCCATGGGGATGTCCAGAGAACACAACTCTCTGGAAATGAGCCTGACAAGTTTGAAGTGCCCTATGATAGGATAAACCAGGCGCCCATGGGGCTACAGAGGTATCAAAGGACTCAGTCTCTGGGGACACCAACCCATTCCTTAGTTGTCTGTTCCCCCTTGTCCCGCGGCTATCCTGCTCTTTGGCCATGTCCCCTTGCCTTGTCCAGAAAGCTCAGCTCTTCCTTGCTGTTCTCCATGTGCGGCTCATGCCTGCGTGCACCTGGGATTGGCCAGGGCGGCGAATTGGAAAGGTGCCTCTAGACGTCCTGTGGGCTCTCCTGATGCAGGTGTAGGCTTGAGTGGTGCTCTTGGGGGTGGGGGGGAGCTGTGGGGAGCAGGGGAGCAGGTGGAGCTGCTCTTACAGACTCAGGCTTGGTCTGGTGGAGCACCTGCCTATGTATGCCTGCTGTCTTGGTAATCTGTGTATTTCTATTGGGTTGGGGGTGGGGGGGCATCCGTGCGACTCTCTGACCTCAGTAAGGGGCTGGAACAAGAGACAGCAGGGGCTGGGACTAGTCAGTCTTGGTAAACTAGCATCTCATAACCTCTGGGTTACAACCCCTTCAGGGGTCAAATGACCTTTTCAAGGGGGTTGCCTAAGACCATCAGA
>NW_022196909.1:42389095-42405245 GCF_008632895.1 Mastomys coucha
CTGACTGTCCTGGAACTCACTCTGTAGACCAGGTTAGCCTCAAACTCAGAAATCCGCCCGCCTCTGTCTCCCAAGTGCTGGGATTAAAGGCGTGCGCCACCACCGCCCCGCTTATGTTACGATTCACAACAGTAGCAAAATTACAGTTATGAGGTAGCAACAGAAATAATCTTAGGGTTGGGGTCACTACAACATTAAGAACTGTATTAAAGGGTCGCAGCGTTAGGAAGGTCGAGAACTGTGGTGAGCTCACTTAGAACTACTGTGCTGGTTCTGGGCCCTTCCCTCTCCCTCTCTCTCTTTTGGAAAAGAGCTAGGCAGTATGTCTCGTGCAGGAGCCAGAGAAAATGCTGTTTGGTGCTCTCATGCCTACACTGTCAGCTGTGTTGGTGGTTAGCAAGAGGCCGTGGGACACAAGTGTCTACTTAGATGCTATGCGTAGAGCCACACCCATGGTTTATATAAGGTGTATGTAGCTACACATTTTGGCTTCAGTGTATCAGGACACTAAATGATGACCTCTGAAGGAGCATAGGTAGATTTCCATTTCCTTCTTAGTGTGAGAGGAAGCCTCAACAACGGGGCCTGTTATCGTATAATAAGAAAGATAAGATTCTATTTAGAAGCCAGCGTCTGTCGAAGCGATGTGATGTATTTGCTGAACATGACAGCTGGGGAACTGTCACAGACCACTGGGGAAGGCCTCCTGGCTGACAGTGGGCCTCCAATCCATCAGCAGGGACGAGATGAAAGCACTCGGCAGGCTGTCAGCGTCACCTTAACAAATTGCTCATACAGGTGCTGTTGCTAGCCAGCAACATGGACGTGGCTCATGGCCTACCGTTTCACAGCTCCGCCTAAGGAAAGAACACTTGCTGGAACTGCAGTGTGACCAGCGTCATGAGTTTGTGGGTGATCGACATTCCTAGGTGTGATGAGATGCGGTCATCCCCAGGGTCCCCCCATCCTCACTGACCTGCTTCCCCAAGTCTCCCCCATGACAGCGTGGCTAGGAAAACCTACTGACTGTTTTCAAGTTGCTGATTTGATGATTCCCGGATGTTGCACGCACCAGGGACTTGCCACAACCGACTCTCATGTGCCTACTGCTATCTTAAGTATCTTCTTTGTATCTCTTTGCTGTGGTCAGGGTTTTAAACCAGGCAGTGGCGCGATACATCCCTACATTCTTAAGCTGAAGTTGTGAACCGGTAGACCTGTGGATGAGACCACACTAGACGCATTTACAAGGATGATGGGGTTAATACTGGCTTAGTGCCATGGCTCTGACCCACTGTGTCTAGTGTATTAGATCTTTTGTCGTTGTTGCTGTTTTGTTTTTGTTTTTGTTTTTGTTTTGTTTGGTTGGTTGTTTTTTTGTTTTTGTTTTTGTTTTTTTTCGAGACAGAGTTTCTCTGTGTAGCCTTGGCTGTCCTGGAACTCACTCTGTAGACCAGGCTGGCCTCGAACTCAAATCCGCCTGCCTAGCCCGGCAGTGGTGGCGTGAGCTTTTAATCCCAGCACTTGGGAGGCAGAGGCAGGTGGATCTCTGAGTTCGAGGCCAGCCTGGTCTACAGAGTGAGTTCCAGGACAGCCAAAGCTACACAGAGAAACCCTGTCTCAAAAGAAACAAACAAACAAATCTGTCTGCCTCTGCCTCCCAACTGCTGGGATTAAAGGCGTGCACCACTACCTCCCGGCTTGTTTTTTAAATTGCTAGAACAAACGACTCGACTCCTGCAGCCTAAAAGGAAAGGTTTATCTTGGCTACAGTTTAGACTATATAGTCTGTGACATGTGTCAGGAAGCTATGTCAGCAGGAACAAGGCACATGGTCATACACCTTGGCAGTCAGGAAACAGCATGTGATTAACGCTGGGGTTCCTCTCATTCTCTCTCTCTCTCTCTCTCTCTCTCTCTCTCTCTCTCTCCCTTCTCCTTCCCTCCCACCCCCCTTGGTTTTTCAAGACAGGATTTCTCTATGTGGCCCTGGCTGTCCTGAAACTCCCACTGTACACCAGGCTGGCCTCGAACTCACAGAGATCCTCCTGCCTCTGCTTCCGGAGTGCTGGGATTAAAAGTCTGCACCACAACTGCCTGGCCACTTTCTCTCTCTCTCTCTTTCTCCCTCCCCACCCCCTCTCTTTATGCAATACAGAACCCTAGCCCATGGAATAGGGTTTCCCACATTCAGAGTGGGTCTCTTACCCTCATAGGCATGCCCAGAGATTTGTCTGCCAGGGTGGGTGATCCATCAAGGTTACAATAAATGTTAACCATCACAGTAAACAAAAAAAATTGTTGTTGTTGTTTTAAAGAGTAGAGAAAACATAAGAAGAGTAGCCTGTATTCACAAATAAGTCCTTCCTTCTAGAAGGAAACAATGAGCAGCTGAAGGATGGATCCCCGGGTATCGCAGAAGAGTGTCCATCTTCCCTGGACCCTCTAGGAATCCCTTCCAGAACACTGCACACTCACCCTCGGCCCCTGGACACGGCTGCCAGCGACACATTATACCCAGAGCCCTGAGAAAGCCGATGTGAAAACCATGTCCGGCAATACCCAGCAGGGGCCCAATGCTCTCAGTTCCAGCAGAGGTCAACTGCAGCCCCTTCCTGTTCTTGGCTGGGGGTCCTTCTAGAAGCCTCAAACGACTGGCTCCAGCTCTCTATTCTTTCCCTCCGGTAGCCAAGACAACCTCTCTCTTTCGTCCTCTTCCCGTGCAGATAGATGTCTGGTCTCTCAGCCTGATCTCAGTGGACCTCAAGCCAAGGTGGGGATGCTCGGACCTGGCAGGAACCTCCCCCAGCCCAGGCATCTCCTCCTCCCTGCAGACCCGCTGACCCTAAAGTGAGGGCACGGGCTTGCAGGATGGGTCTGGCAGGAGCGCTCCCCGGCCCCAGGCCTCTCTCTCTCTCTCTTCGCCCGGGTGACTCAGGCAACTGTAGCCCTTTGTTGGGGTGCAGGCCGGGGCCGCCGCCCGCGGTGCCGCTAATTACAGCCCGCCCGAGCCTTTGAAGTGCTGTGCCCGCGCCCTAATTGCGCTTCCCGCCAGCTGCGCCGCCCTCCGCGGCCGCCTGCCGGGGAAAGCACCGCGAGCCGCCAGGCGCTTTTATGGGGCTCACGGTAATGCGGGTTAATCTGCAAAGAATTTTAAGAACATGCTTCGTGCAGCGGGCTTTGCTGGAGGGGACCCAGGGGCCTCGCAAGCCGGAAATGAACGTGGGACCCCGGGCAGGGTGGCCTCTGGCACTGTTCCAGCCTTGCCATCTGTCCTCCCTACTGCAGATGTGTGGACCCGGGGTGGCTCTGCTTTCCCAAGCCCCAAAGTGTCAACTTCAGAGTCAGTTAAGCAGTTAGGCTCCTTCGGATTTGTCACCTTTCAGGGACACTCGCAGATCTGAGTCTAAGAGCTATGCTAAAAGCCAGTGACCACCGCATCCGAACCGAAGCTGCTGTCTCCGCGCCACCTTTGGATGCTGTCCCGGAAAACGAGGTCCCGGCCTTTGAGCCATGGTGACTCCAGCAGGCAAGCCAACTTCTAGAAATTACCCTCGGAGTTGGGACAGGAGCATTTCTCCTGGCAAGGCAGAGGGAGGGATCTTCCCTCAGATCACAGCACATCTGCTTCCCACAGTATTCCCCCAAAACTGGGAGCAGTCCAGTGACCACAGGAAACTCCTGGCTGCTCCTTAAGTTACTAGCATGACTTCCCCCGAGTCCTGGGAAAAGTTGATGCCCGGATAGGGCGGTCCATGTGGAAGAGCCTCACAGACGTTGACGAGGCGCTATAGAGCTAAATGTGGCAACAGAAGCAAGTACCTAATACCAGTCACTCCTACCTGGAGAGCAGAAAGACCCCCATCAGGCCTTGCCTACTGTCGCCATTTGCCCAGAAAGACCCCAAAATTGGTGCTTTTTTTGTTTTGTTTTGTTCTGTTTTTTGTTTTTTGTTTTGTTTGTTTGTTTGATTTTTTGCTTTTGTTTTTTGAGACAGGGTTTCTCTGTGTAGCCCTGGCTGTCCTGGAACTCACTCTGTAGACCAGGCTGGCCCCGAATTTAGAAATCTGCCTGCCTCTGCCTCACAGTGCTGGGATTAAACACATGCGTCATCACTGCCCAGCTTGGTGCTTTCTTTTTAAGAGGCAGAGTTGGAGTCTTAGAAAGACTTTTATGAGCTGGTGAGATGGCTCAGTGATTAAGAGCACTCACTGCTCTTTCCAGAGGTCCTGAGTTCAATTCCCAGGAACCACATGGTGGCTCACAACCATCTGTAAATGGGATCCGATGCCCTCTTCTAATGTGTCTGAAGACAGAGACAGTGAACTCACATACATAAAATAAATAAATCTTTTTTTTTTAAAAAAGAATTTTTACATAGATTTAAGTGTGACTGTTAAGAAGGATGGGACGGGGCATGAGTAGACACCCTGAGTCTCGTACATGCTCTCCAGGACTTACTCAGAACACAGTTCTAGGCTTCAATTAAGCACAGTAGGAGAGTCTGCTTCCCTAGTAGCGCTGTGAATCTCCAGCACAGAAGAAAATGAGAGGGTCTGCTTGGCCTCCTCTCCCAGGGCCACGCCCCTCTCTGAATCCTTTGAAGGTGTGCCTTAGACTAGAGCTAAGGATCCATTTCCCCCCCACAAGCTATGATCACCAGGGCTCTCTAGACAAGCAGAGCTGACAGGTGTGTGTGTCCGTGTGCAGATGCAGACACATGCACATATATGGAAGGGTGCTCCTCTAGACAGGAGAGGTATTTATTTTAGGAATCGACTCGTGTGGTTGACGGGGGTTGGGGTTGGGGTGGCAAGTCCAGACTGCTGCTGGAGATAGGGATGGGAGGGGGTTGGGGGGTTGGGTTGGAGGGGCTGGGGGAGGGGAGAGTTGGTGGTACAGGTGGAGTCTGGAGGATGGCTTCTGGAAGAAAACCTCTTTTGAAGGAGCTCAAATTTTGCCTTGTGACCTTTAGTAGGTTGGATGGGGTCCGCCCGCAATAGCTAACAAATCTCTTCACTGCAGTTATCTGGGCATCCTGGACCAAGGATCTGAGTGCTATGGCAACACCACCCAACACAAACTTCACCATCATATTAGCAAACTTCAGAACACATCCTCTTTCTTCATCTGCAAGCCTCTTCCTAGGGTTGTTTCTCATAGGCTCGGAGTACAGCGTCCCAAATCCTGGAAGCCTGGATGTCCACTCCCAAGAGTACGGAGCTTCTCCTTTTCCTTCCAATGGAGTTGGGACAATATTGCATGGTCCCTCCCCTTCTGATCCAGTGATGAAGCGGCATGGGACGAAGATGAGTTTAGGCTAGGAAATCAGGGGTGCATTCTTGTGTTCGGGGAGCCCTGCAGCCTCATTTTACACGTGGTTCACTGTTGAACCTCCAGGGCCTCCCAATGGGTGAGTGTAGGCACCATGTGGGATTATTTCAGGGTGATATCAATGTCTCCCAACTTCCCAAACCACACCCTTGTATTGGCTTTTTTTTTTTTTTTTTTTCCATTTAAAAATGTAGACTTTAGGGGGCTGGCGGGATGGCTCAGTGGATAAGAGCATTGACTGCTCTTCCGAAGGTCCGGAGTTCGGATCCCAGCAACCACATGGTGGCTCACAACCATCCGTAATGAGATCTGACGCCCTCTTCTGGTGCGTCTGAAGACAGCTACAGTGGCTACAGTGTATTAAGCTGGAGTGAGCGGGGCTGGAGCCAGCGGGCCATCCTGACTTCAATTCCCAGCAGCCACACACACACACACACACACACACACACACACACACGATGACTCACGGCCATCTGTACAGCTACCATGTACTCACACACATAAAATAAATAAAATAAATCTTTATAAAAATGTAGAATTTAATAAGTGTACAGGTCAGCTTGTGGGGAAGCTGACCAAAATATATAACACACTTCGTTCTGCTCATGGAACTATTTACTAAGATTGCTTAACATATGATTTCTCATATATTTGACGTTTTGGAAGTCCTTATTGTGAAGATAATCCTTCTGTCTCGTGACAAATAGCAGCCATGACAATTATTCGGAACCTCCATGCTGGGTAGATTCCATCTCTTCTTGAGACATCAGTTTCCTTCCAGATTTTCGAGGTTATTTATTTATTTATTTGTGTTTTTTGAGACAGGGTTTCTCTGTGTAGCCCTGGCTGTCCTGGAACTCACTCTGTAGCCCGGGCTGGCCTCAAACTCAGAAATCTGCCTGCCTCTGTCTCCCAAGGGCTGGGATTAAAGACGTGTACCACCACTGCCCGGCCTGAGGTAATGTTTTTATTCCATCTGAATGTTTTTTTCTATCTGCAGTGTCTGGTGGAGCCTGATGCATCAGGAAATCTGGGGACATACTGGGGACATGGGCATCACAGCAGATCCCAAAGCTTCTGAGACACTGATTTTCTCTCTCTCTCTCTCTCAGTATATAGTATTCTCTTTAGTATACAGTATTCTACATGCACTGTGCCTGCACACCAGAAGAAGGCACCAGATTTCGTTACAGGTGGTTATGAGCCACCGTATGGCTGCTGGGAATTGAACTCAGGACCTGGAAGAGCAGTCAGTGCTCTTAACCTCTGAGCCATCTCTCTAGCCCCCAGGATTACCTCTTCTGTTAGGAACCCTTACTGATGGAGCGGGTGGCTTCACTACCTGCATGGCCATCCTGGCGGCCACCATCTTTCCCGTGTATAGGCTTTTGTGGTACTGTCGTGAGGTGGGAATCTACATACTGGTGTCTGGTATATGAAGCACAGACAAGTGACAGAGACAGCCAATGCCTTGGGAGGGAGAGAGGCCTAGGCAGAGCTGATTGGCTGGGGGAAGGGGCTTCGTTGAGAAAGTGGACTGGGAGAGCAATGGATTCCAAGGAAAGCGGGGTTTGCAGTCTATAGCGATCAAAAACACATATGCATCTAACAACATGGCATTAAAACACGTACGGCCAGAGTTCTGAGGAGAAACGAAACAGAAATCTGCACTCAGCAGACAGTCGTTTAGACCCCATCTAGGCACTACTGGTAAAAAACGTACTCACTGCGGAGGAGGGGATAAAGCGAGATTGAGCCTGTACTCTGAAAATACGCATAAATGCACTAATCAAAACCCAGAAGGGGCCGGGCAGGGGTGGCGCACGCCTTTAATCCCAGTGCTTGGGAGGCAGTGGCAGGTGGATCTCTGAGTTCGAGCGAGGCCAGCCTGGTCTACAGAGTGAGTTCCAGGACAGCCAGGGCTACACGGAGGAACCCTGTCTCGAAAATACCAAACCAAACAAAACCCAGAAGGGAGAAGCTACACAACAGCAAAGTGTCGAGTCTAGGGGAAGAATGTAAGAGTTCTTTAAAACCTCGACTGCCTAAGAGATTTTAGTATACACCTAGGGAGAAACCTGGATATTAAAAAAAAGAAAACATAATAAATTGGATGATGTTGTGACAAACTGTAAGTAGCATGATCAGAAAACAAACATATGAAATATTAAATATGTGCAAGAATATAATTTCATGTGCAAAGTACATATGTGTATATACACACACAACATACATGCCACACATACATACAGACCGTACACATACATATACACATGCTGTGCACACACACACACACACACACACACACACACCACATCCCATACACACAAAGAAATTATGTTTACAACAATGATAACATTATCCCTGAATGAGTTCACTTATTGGCAAGCTAGTTGGCCACAGGCTCCCGAGATCCTTCTGTCTCCATGTCCCCAGGGCTGGGACCTCAGGCTTGCAGACACATGTTGATACTAAGGATCTGAATGCAGAGCCTCATGCTTACACAGCAAGGTATTTATCTGATGGGCCATCTCCCCAGCCCGATTCCTGTAATACTTTGCTTACTATTTAATGTTTGATTTTTTTTGTTTTTTTTTTTTTTTCATTTTTCGAGACAGGGTTTCTCTGTGTAGCCCCGGCTGTCCTAGAACTCACTCTGTAGACCAGGCTTTGCCTCCTGAGTGCTGGGATTAAAGGCGTGCGCCACTCCACCGCTGCTGGGTGGTTTGGAAGTTTTAAGTAGGAATTTTCTTTTTCTCTTTCTTTCTTTCTTCCTTTCTTTCTTTCTTCCTTTCTTTCTTTCTTTCTTTTTTTCGAGACAGGGTTTCTCTGTGTAGCCCTGGCTGTCCTGGAACTCACTCTGTAGACCAAGCTGGCCTCAAACTCAGAATCTACCTGCTTCCCAAGTGCTGGGGATTAAAGGCGTGCGCCACCACCACCTGAGGATTTTTTATTTTTATTTTTATTTTGTAACAGAGTCTGGCCACGCTGCACTCAAACTCCTAGGCTCCAGTGATCCTCCTGCCTCAGTTTCCCCAGTAGCTGCACTACAGGTGTGTGCTACACCTGTAGCTATGGGGACAATGGCTTTTAAAGTTTGTATGAAGAAGAATATAGGTGAGGGTTGCTAATACTCGCTTTTATTTTCGAGGCAGGGTCTCACTGTGTTTGAGGCTAGCAACTCACTCTGTAGTACGTGCTGGCCTTGAACTTAGAATTCTCCTGCCTTAGCTTTCTGCGTGCTGGCATTACAGACACGCACCATCACACCTGGCTGCAATACACTTGTGTGGATGTGCATGTGCACACACACATAGATGTGTGTGTGTGTGTGTGTGTGTGTGTGTGTGTTTATGTGAAGGGCAATTTTGGGCGTTATTCCATGGGCAATATCTACTTTTTTTTCCACCTTGAAACTGGGTCTTCAGCTGGTCTGGAATTTGGATGTAAACAAGGCTGCCTGGTCAGTGAGGCCCAGAGATCTGTCTGCTTGCCTCTGTCTCCCCACGACTGGGATTATCATACCCAGCCTTTTCCATCTGGGCTTCGGGGATTGACTCTAGTCTTTATGTTTGTGAGGTAGGCGCTTTGTGGACTGAGCCGCCTCCTCAGCTCCTGTAGGTACATTTGAAAAGGAGAGCGTGTGTGTGTGTGTGTGTGTGTGTGTGTGTGTGTGTGTGTGTGTGTGTATTTTATCCAGCAGTGCCAGCAGGATGCTGGCAGAGGAAACGGGCATCACAGAATGGATGTGGTAATGCTGCGGGAGGGTAACACAGCATAGTGACGCTTGGGTAGAGACTGGGAGCCGTAACAGATGGACCGTACACTGGGCTCCTTGCTGCAGGGGAAGACTGAGCTGATCAGGCACACGTGGGAACTGTGAAGGTTGCATCTCAAGACCTGTTACGTCTTAAAGAAAAAGATGCTGAGCGGAGGGAAGGCTGGGTTTGCTTTTCCTGAAGAGGCCAGATCTCTCTGACACAGGCAGACTGTGTCGCAGGGACAGACCGCAGGGCAGGGCATGATTTCTGGGAGAGGGAGAAAGGCAGAGAGAGGGTCTGTGACCTAATGCCCCTTTCTCTTCTTCCCTCCACCTCTCCCTTCCTTCTCCTCCCCCTCCCTCTTTTTCTCTTTCCTTTCTACCTGACCAACAAGGTCTCCAATAGCCCAGGCTAGCTTTAAACATGTTGTGTAGCTAGCCAAGAAACGCGTTGAACTTCTGATCCTCCACCTCCCTGAGTTCCTGTATTACAACAGTGCTCCACTGCATCTGGATTACGGGAGCGCTCCACCACATCTGGATTATGGGAGTGCTCCACTGCATCTGGATTATGGGAGTGCTCCACTACATCTGGATTACGGGAGTGCTCCACTACATCTGGATTACGGGAGTGCTCCACTGCATCTGGATTACGGGAGTGCTCCACTACATCTAGTTTATAGGATGCCGGGGATTGAACTAGGGGTGCTAGGCGATCACTCAATCAATTGAGCTCTAGCTTTACCTCTTGAGAGGTTTTCTTTCTTTTCCACTGGACTGGGCTGGACTGTTGCTACCTGTGAGATCTGTTAACAGGCAGGGAGCTCAGGTGTGGGTGAACTGTGTGAGGTTCAGGCTGATCACAGACATCTCTGATATACGCCCCCCCCCCCCGCCTTATGTTGCTCTTGGCCAGTGTCTGTGAATCTTTCCTGCATATAACGTGGGAGAAGCAATTTCTGTTGCAAAATCGGCCTGAAAAAAAAAAAAAACTTGGGGAAGAAACATGAGCATTTTTCTTTCTTACCAGTGTCTCCAGCTGCACACAGAAGCTCGGGCTCTGCCGTCATGGAGAGCTTAGCAGCAGGTCATGCCTGAGACCTGCTGCTTTATCCAGGTCACATCTGTGGTCACACAATTTCCAGATGTGGAATCTCAGAGATTCCTATGGTGTGTTGGAGTCTCACAGTCAGGCCCCGACTCTGAGGTAGCGGTTGTAGGGTTTTTCATGACAGTTCCAATAAGGAGCTCTTGCCTGCTGCTCATAACAGGGGTGTGGGACTACGGGAGGGCAACTGTATCAAGGAGGGATTTTCCCCGAGGGAGCAGGGTGTTAATTCCTTAAATCAGGCTGTTACAAAAACAAAACAAAACAAAAGGAAAACTGACACTGTCTCATTTAAGGAAAGGAGTCAGAGGGCAGCTGGCTTCGTGGAGCTTACCAGTCCTGCAACCCTGTGACCCTGCACAGGTGCCAGCTGCCCATCCTGCAGACGTCACCTCCGCACCCCACCCAGGGTGTGCTCCCGGTGGCTACCACCGCTACCTGCAGCTGGGCTGGGAGGGGCCCTGCTGCAGAACAAAGTGTTCCTCAGCTGGGAAAGAGACTGCGTGACGTTGCCTCTCCCCCTCCCACCAGGCCGCTCCCCTCCCCCACGCCCAGCCTCGGATCAGGCTGCTGCTCCCCTGGGCATCCACACAGCTGTCCTTTGATGGTTAGGGTCACGGTAAAGTGGGCTCCAGGTAAGCTCATAGTAGCTCGGATCTACGAGGGTGGGACCCTCAGGAAACCCCACCGCTACCCCATATGTCCCGCCAGGAAGGAGTAGCACTGAGCCTAGTAGTAAAGAAACTTACCCCAAGAGCTCCCCTGGGCCTGGGTACTTCTTTATAGATACCCTCGTGGCCACAAGCCCACAAGCCTCATCACCAGGACATAGATGGCAGATCAGGGTTTCCAGGGAGAAGGGAAGGCCAGAATAAACATCCTCTACACAGAGACCCTCCAGCCCTCTGCAGATCATCCCTTCTTCCTCTTCCATCCCTGTACTGCTCTCCTCCCGTTTTTTTTTTCTCTCCTCCTCCCCCCCCCCCCCCCCCCCCGCCTCTTCCCTCCAGGTCTCTATTCTTGTCTGCTCCCTCTCTCATGGTCTCTTGTCTCTGTCTGTCTCTCTAATCACAGGGTCTTGAGCTCGCAAACACCCAATGGGTCAGACCCTGCCAGACCCCTGAGTGGGGCCTTCTTCCCTACTTCTTTCTTCTCCGTCCATCTTCGTCCTCACTCCCTCTGTGTTTTGGGATACCCATGCTCTTGCCACCCCCACCCTCCCCATACACACAGACGGTCTGCCATTTGCAAACAAAACACCGACAATGTCAGGCTCTGCCTGAGTTCTGAGCTGGGACATTCTGGGGGGAAGACCGTATGTCTTAGGGGCTTGTGAAAGGGGGTCCTCCTGAGTCAGAAGCATCCCTCAGGGAACCGAGCACACGGGCAACGCACCCTTCGCCCGGCCACTCTTAAACCCTTTCCTCGGGGAAACAGCTTTCTTTAAGGATGGCTCCCCCCACAGGGGAATTCCTGAAGCCAACAGTTGACAAACCCACACACCCTCTGAGGGCTGGGCACCAGATAAAAAGCCCTCCTCAAAGCCGGCCCTCCTGGGGACGGTGTGGGACCCGGCAGGGCAGGAGACCGTCTTCTGTCACCACCTCCTTTAAGACTGATCCTCACCTGAGCACAGAACAGAGGGATCTGACCTGCTGGACATAAGGCTGACCCCTGCTGCGCGTTGGAAACTTTGGGGACACTCGTCCCAGCTGAGAGCAAGAGACCTGTCTGGGAATCCCCAAGAGAGCACAAGGTGGACCGGCAGAGCACCTGTCCCTATCGCTAGCTGCAGGTCTGCCAAGGTCACCTGCACCGAGAGTCCCGCACAGCAGCACGCCGCGGCTGTCATCTGCACCCAGGAAAAACTGGTTTTCTAAGTTTTTCTGGTTTGTTCTCAGGGCTCCGCTGAAGGATCTATTTCTGTCTCTCCTTCAGGAGGGTGAGCTTTGCCAATGACTAATCCCCAGTCCTGAAGATTGATACCGTTGTCACCTGCACGTGGGACCCAAGCCCAGCAGGGGAGCGGAGAGATAAGCTCTTGCCTGCAGCTGAAGCTTCACTCTGCCAGGGCCACCCGCCTTTTGGGGCTGTCATTGTTGCCAGGACCACCTCTGTCCTCCTGCAGATACAAACATGGGCTCATCACAGTGACCACCTGGGGTCCAGACTGCCCCTCCCAGGGAATTAGGAGTGACTGCCTCAGCAGGAGCGTGGAGCCTCTGGATGGATCTTGGGACCTGAGCCCCTCATGTCTGCCCTGCTGATGTTGTGTGTGGCGCTCTTGCTTCTGGGTACCCCCAGCCATGGCGCCCGGCCCTGGGAGCCCTGCACAGGTAAGATGACCGACCACATGGGGACAAGGGTAGGCATCTTTTGTGGAGTTGGAGGGAAATGAGGTTCGACATGCCACTTCCTGACACCAGGTCACTTGAGTGTGGTAAGATGCTGGCCTCCTAGAGACCTGGACAGTTATGGGGGACAGGGGAGATACAGTAGAGGGGCAGTACAGGCAGTCACAATAAAAGGTTTCTCTAAGCTCCTAGAGGTGGGAGGAGTTTCAAGTTTCAAAGAGCTAACAGCAGCCATCGAGGCTTCTGCTTCGCAAGTACTTACCTGCTTGGCTGCTGGGGAGGGCCAAGCACCTGCTTCAGGAATGAAGTCCCCGGCCCTCGGGCTCCTGGCATCAAGATGAGCTATCCAACCTGCACTTAGCAAAGCTCTGGGCCGCCACGGGCCTGGCTCTGTCCCCAGTTGAAGGAGAAAACACAGGCCCAGCCCCAAACACACCCACAACCCACACCTGGGTTTAGCCTGGAGCTCCCCAAGGTGGGCCGACTGCCGGCCTCTTTCTCTTCTTAGAGAGGCCACTGGGAACATCAGTGACCATGACGTCCGGCCCTAGGGTCCCCAGCAAGAGAGTCTAATGATCAAGTCACAATTAATAGGATAAAGACACAGGACAGTTGGATCTGGTAGCTGGATCTACTGGTGGTGGTGGGGATCCCAGGGACAAGAGGCGCTAGTGTGACAGGTGGCTGTGTTCTCGGGTGCGGTGCATACCTTCTGTTGGGTTCCCAGGCAGTGTGGGGCTCCTTCATGCACTGGGCTGTGGCTCTCTGTGACATGGCAGGGGGTGACCCTGCGATCGAGCTTTGGAACACTGACCTGTGTGAACGGTGCATGTGGTTTATAACCTAACTACCTAGAAGTGACTGGCTGTAAGTTCCCAACAAAGGCTACACCAAGGGTTGCGGGTGAGAAGGCCCTGGGGCGTGATACAGTGCCACCTGTGGGGATCTGAGGCAGAAGAGAAGCCCCTGCCCCTCCTCCTGAGTTCTCCAGCCACACCTGCAGTGATGATTTTGAAGGTGGAGCTTCTAAGTCAGTTGTCACCACATAAATCCCCTGGCTCCAAGTGATGGCATCTAGGTCCATCCCCCCTCCCCCCCTCCTATGCAGGGCCATCTTGCCTTGTGAGGTGAGCATATGAATGAGTCCCAGAAGGACCCTGTGCAGGCCCGGCTGGGAGTTGTGAAGACAGCCATGCTTCCGGGGCCGGGATGAGTCACGAACGTGTGCTTTCCTGTTCCAGGAGCCCGGGGAACACAGCAGACCCGAAGAGTGATAATAAAGGTTATTTATAAAGCCCGCCCCCTCTCCCCTGAAGGTGCGTTTCAAATAGTTAAAAGGTGACCTAGTTATGAATACGGTGAACCAGGGAGGAAACATAAAAGTCAGGCTGATATTATGGATATATAGGATAAGAGGTTTGGGAGACCAGTGAGGGTTGGCCCAGTTTTAAATCCCTCTGGTTCCACTCTGTGTTGAGCATTGACCAGCCCTGAACTCGGATGCGGGACACAGATGCGCGCTCCATTCTGCCTTCCCCTGGTCTGGGCTGCCCTGCCCAGCAGATGTGAAGCCGGAAGGTCTGAGCTGCCTGGACTTAGATCTGTGGCCATGGCGGGAAGCACCATGGAGCTGGGACTGGTGGTCAATGTACAGGTCACTTATAGTTGGCTTTAGAAGTGACCTGAGGAGCCCCAACTTTACCCTTGTCAGGGGCTTCCTGGTGTTTAACTTGCAAACGAGGTGACAAGATGGGGGATCTGGTAGGAAATATCTCAGGTCACTCTTCACATACCTGTCCCTGTGGGGGTCTAGTAGTCTGTGTTCTGGGGGACTTTCTGAGAAGGACCCATGGCTTCACTCTCCAGCAGGTAGCTGGCAGAGTAGAAGGAGCTCAGGGCTCCCAGGTCACTGGTCTCAGATACTGTAGAGTGTAGTCTGTGGTAGGGGTTCTGTCACAGACAGGGGACATTGCAGATACCAGGAAGGAGAGTGAGCTCCCAGGACTGTCCGAGGAATTGACTTCTCTGCCCTCGCTTTAATAGGAGGGTCCCCAGGAGAGGGGGAGGCAGGGGCAGGGTGCCACCTGCCTTCACAGCCTTACAAGGCAGGAGTGCTTGGTGTATGGGCAGGAGCCGAGTTCCCAAAGGGCCCTCTCCCCACTGGGCATGGTCCAAGCCTATTGAGGGTTAGAGATCCCTGGGCCCTCCTAGGGTGTTAGGCTTCTCAGCCTGCTGGGCTTTACAGCCCTATTGCTTTCACCCCAGCATGGGTAGAATAGGGCTTGGAGCTCAGAGGACCCTGGTGTGAGGGTGGAGAGGGACAGCGGACCAGAACGTGGCTGTGGCCCAGAAGGCATAGCATTGCTTGGGGCTCTGGGAGATGTGGCGACATCCAAATTGACCCAAGGAGAGTGTCTTAGTCAGGGTTTCTATTCCTGCACAAGCATCATGACCAAGAAGCAAGTTGGGGAGGAAAGGGTTTATTCGGCTTATACTTCCACACTGCTGTTTATCACCAAAGGAAGTCAGGACTGGAACTCAAGCAGGTCAGGAAGCAGGAGCTGACCAGCAGAGACCATGGAGAGATGTTTCTTACTGGCTTACTTCCCCTGGCTTGCTCAGCCTGCTCTCTTATAGAACCCAAGACTTCCAGCCCAGGGATGGCACCACCTACAAGGGGCCCTACCCGCTTGATCACTAATAGAGAAAATGCCCCACAGCTGGATCTCATGGAGGCACTTCCCCAATTGAAGCTCCCTTCTCTGTGATAACTGCAGCCTGTGTCAAGTTGACACACAAAACCAGACAGTACAGAGAGAGAGAGCGAGAGTGGAGCAGGCTCAGGCCCCAGGCCCCAGAGTGTGGATTAGGAAGCCCTTACCCTTGGGCTTCTTTCTCCTTGATATCTTCTTCCTAGCTCCAGGCTGTGTTGTTCATGAGGTCCCAAGTTGGGACATTTGAATAAAGCAGTACAGAGGCACTGTGCTTTGTATGTGTCAAACCCCTGCTGGCCCTCCCTTCCTGTCACCCAGAACATTGTGATCAACCAGAGATGGTGAGCCTCCAGGAGGCAGGGCCCTCTTGCCAGGGACTAATCCAGCCACCAGCCACTGGGGAAGGCTGTAGGTGGGGGGATGGGTGCCAGCTGTGGGGTGTGACGTCGTGGGACTGTCATGTTATGCTGGTGCCAGAGGTGAGATACTCCCAAGTCCTGGCGCTCACCTAGAGCTCCCAGGACATCCCTGACCCTTGCATGAGGCAGGAAGAGGAAGACGCTCAAAAGCCAGGAACAGAAGTTTATTAATGGCAGGGCCAGACGTGCATGGGGGGAAAAGCAGAGGTGTTCTGGGAAGGTGGGAGCTACCAGGCACTACCAGGAAGCTGCACATGGAGGGTGGGGTGAGCACCAGATGTTTTGGTGACATCGGGGAACTGTCATGTTATGCTGGTGCCAAAATGGATACATCCCTTGCAGGTCATTGTGAGGCAAGGAAGGAACTGAGCTCTGGACCCCAGCAGGATAGGCCCCTCAGCAGCTGGACTTCTGGCCACAGCAGGCCTGTCTGGAGCAGGCAGGGCGACACAGCAGGGACA
>NW_022196909.1:42405883-42411632 GCF_008632895.1 Mastomys coucha
GGGCAGGCAGACCCGGCTGTCGTAGCTCAGGTCACTGGAGCAGATGGACATGGTGGAGGTGGCCATGGCGGGCAGGTGTGGTAGGAGCGGCGATTGTGTGAGTGTGAGCGGCTGGCGGTTAGCTTTTATACTCTGCTCACAGTGTGGTGTTGGCATAGGCGGCCCTCCACAGCAGCTCTTTCCTTGTTAGTGTTTGGCGCTGGTTCCTGGAGAGTGCCGGAAGATGCTGCTGCCCTCCTTGTAAACACCCTGGCTGTGTGTTGTGTTGAGCCAGGGACCTTGGCTACCTCTCCTAGTGGAGAGGGGATCCCGGTGGAAGACAGCTCTGCTGGCCAGGGCTGGGTCTGGGCTCCCTTGGCAGGGTAGTTAGATCTGTGCTTCTGGGATGTCCAATCGGTTTTTGAATGCTCCGAGTCGGCCGCGTCTGCCCCCATCTCTTTTAAGTTTGTCATCAAGTCCTTCAAAAGGGGTAGGGCTGATTCCAATGACTATGGCAGGCTCTCCTTCTCTCAGTTTGGCCTGGTGGAGAGATTCATGCTGCGGACACAGTGGCGTATGGCTGGCTGTCCCTCTGCTCACTGCTACCCCTGCTTTGGGTGGTGAAGGGCAAAGAAAGGCTGGGCAGGCCTATGCCTAAGAAGCAGCCGTTTCATCGAGGCACGCCCCTTCCGACTTTGACTGCTTGTCAGCATGCTTGGCTCTAGGTTTGTGGTGGCTGTGGCTATGCTGAAGTTTGACATGGTACGAGGTTGAGGCTGCCCTTGAACTTGTGGAGCGCATGCCTCTCCTCATCCTTGAGGACCTCCTTATAACCACTGCGTGGTCCCCCGGCGCTGCCTCAGAGCTCTGTCCAAGGACAGCCATGAGGAGCTAGGAGTGGAGCCCAACTCACTGGCCATGGTCATTTTTCAGGGATTCTTTAAAGGACCTTCTCCACAGAGATGTTGGAATCCTAGACAGGTCTTGCAGTAGGGAACAAGTGACCGGGAACCATGTGACCCGCCATGCCTTGTCCATGGGGGAGGTTGAGGGAACCAGCCAATCAGGGCAAAACAGGATTGGGATGGGCAGACCCAGGGTTGACAGTTCCAACTGTGGGGTTCTGTGTGAGGTATGCTGGTGGGGCTGTCTTCGTGTGAGTTGTGGGCCTCCCGGAGTTCTGTCATTAGACACGTGTGGGGGATCCTGTCCTCGTGTTTTCAATATGAAATGTGCCCCGTTCCTGGTCACCACGAGTGGAGAAGTCTGTCACCACTGCCTCTCACTTCAGGCCCAGAAACAGAGCTGGAATTGAGATTGAATTTAGAGACTCGTGATGCCTCTCAGACCACGGGGCCAGCTCAGCCACCAGTCTCTATCTTAGAGACCCCCAGTTGAGTAAAGCCTGATTCTCTATACCAGCCCAGAAAAGCACTTCAGGACGAGCCAGAGTGAGGCTAAATGCCTTTGGATCATTTAGACATCTGGGCATCGGGTGTGGTGGTCCCAGAGAGTCTCCTCAGGTGTCTACATAATGGCTGTGTGTAGGATCCTGTGGCTTTCTTTGTGTGTCCGTGTGTGTGTATGTGTGTGTGTGTGTGTGTGTGTGTGTGTGCACGCACATCCCTCTCTTCATACCTCAGTCCTGAAACTTTCTATCACTTTTCCTGTTATGGACAGGGTTTAAAGACAGAGCAGAGCGTAACACTTAAGCACATGTTAAAAATTAAGCAAAATGCACAAGGTAGTTTATTTTTTTCTTCTCCTCCATTTGTTAGTGAAATTTTGGAGTTGTTCTCGAGGCGCATGCTTAGATTTAGGGACAAACAGGCAAGCTCACACAGAGAAACCGGAAGGTCGCAAGTACCCTGATCCGTAGCAAACACAGCTCGTTTCTTGTTCATAACATCCGCGCCTCAGCCATCTGTAGGGAAACACATGTCATCTCCAGGCAATTAGGGTTTATTAGTTGTTTTGAAGTTGTGCGTGTGATGTTCGTACACGTGTTTGTGTATGTGTACATGTGTGTGTATGTGTGTATGTGTATATGTGTGTATATGTGTATATGCGTGTGTATGTGCATGTGTATATGTGTCTATATGTGTATGTATGTGTATGTATGTGTATGTATGTGTGTATATGTGTAGATATGTGGGTACATGTGTGTATGTGTATATGTGTGTGTATGTATGTGTGTGTACATGTGTGTGTATGTATATGTGTGTATGTGCATGTGTGTATGTGTATGTATGTGTATATTTGTGTGTGTACACATGTGTGTGTATATGTATGTGTATATGTGTGTGTATGTGCATGTGTATATGTGTATGTATGTGTGTGTTTGTGTGTTTGTGTATATGTATGTGTGTGCTTGCCAGAGGACAACCTCTGCTGTCATTATCAGGGTCTCTCACCAGCCTGGAGTTTGCTAAGTAGGCAAGGCTGCCTGCTCTGCTAGCTCCAGGGATTTTTCTCTTTCTAACTCTCCCGTGCTTGGATGTTTTTTTAATGTGGGTTCTGGGATTGAAACTCAGGTCTTCCTGCTCCTCACAAGGGAAGCGCTTGCCCAATGAGCTCTCTTCCCAGGCCATGCTCAAGTTTCTTGAAGGAAGGAGAAATAGATCTCTGGTCTGGGTGAGGACTGCTTTCCCATGTCAGGCTGGCAAGTCCCTGCCTTTCTCTCTGAGGTCCCCGTCCCCCAAGCCCCTTCCACAGCGCTTCCTCTCAGCAGTGGAGTCCAACTAAATCAGCGGCCAGCAGTCTTACGTGTTTATTTATGGTTGGGGTTTGATAGGGCGACTGTAGCCCTACTGTGACAACTCTCACAGTTTACTCAGACTGACTGACCAGGGAGGAGGAAATGGGGAAAGTCACACCCACAGGTCAGGTCTACCCTGGGTTAGTGAGCTCCTCCCTGGGGCAGTGAGCTCCTCCCTGGGGCACTAAGGTCTTCCTTGGGTCAGTGGGCTCCTCTTGGGGCACTAAGATCCTCCCTGGGGCAGTGAGCTCCACCCTGGGGCACTAAGGTCCTCCCTAGGTCAGTGAGCTCCTCCACGGAGCACTAAGGTCCTCCCTGGGTCAGTAGGCTCCTCCTTGGGGCAGTGAGCTCCTCCTGGGGGCAGTGGGCTCCTTCCCTGGGCAGTTTCCTCTGGTGTAGGCTGCTTAGTTCTCTCAGTGCTGTTGGTGGCATCACTGGCCGAGGCAACCATTGTTAACTCAGATGCGGAAGCAGGACAGCCCAGATGAGGCATCAGGGCTGTGGTGGGCCTTGAAATGTGAGCCCAGGACTTCCAGAGGCCTCTGATTCCTGCGGAGGGTGGGGCTTATGTCTTTTTGTTTTTGAATGTCATCTGAGAGACAGATGCCTTCTGACTATCGGGAGGTATGGAGGGAAAGAACTGCAAAGCTGGCCATGGCTGGTGGTATGTGTGAGCCTCTGTGAACCTTGACATACGTCACAAAGCAAGTGTGCTCGCAGCCTGAAGGAATCTCTGGGAGGACGGCAGCCTCTTAGCTCAGAGGACTGAGCTCCACACAGGGCCACGCTCCATGTGGCTCTGCCTGTCTATCTCCTGGCTAGGTGTTCTGTGCTTCAGGTGCCCACAGAGCTTCCTTAGGACTAGCATGTGGACAAGTGATGACCCCCGCCCATCTGGGTGGTCCCCACCTCAGGATTCTTTTTTTTTTTTTTTTTTTTGGTTTTTAGAGACAGGGTTTCTCTGTGTAGCCCTGGCTGTCCTGGAACTCACTCTGCAGACCAGGCTGGCCTCGAACTCGGAAATCCGCCTGCCTCTGCCTCCCAAGTGCTGGGATTAAAGGCATGCGCCACTACCGCCCGCACCTCAGGATTCTCACAGCACCCTCACTGCAACCCGCACCATCTCTTTCTCCTCTGAGGCCACTTTCTCTGCTTTCAGAGGGTCAGTTGGCACGTGGACTTTGGAGAGCTAGTCTGATTGCCTTCTGTCCCCAGATTCCCATCTCTGCACCCTGCCTGCACTGTGTGTCCAAATCCTGCCCCCACAGACCTCTGCCTCTTTTTTTTTAAAGGGAAGCGATGATGCTACAGGCCCCTCTTTGTGTGGTCTGAGGATCGTCAGGCATTTCAGTCACAGCGATAGCAAGATGAACTCTAAAGGTCTTAGTAACAATGTTAACCACCAGACCACGCATCACACAATGCATAGTCACATGCACACACACACACACACACACACACACATGCACACACGTGCGTACACACCCACGCACACATGCATGCGCACACATTAAAGAATGGCTCCACGGGGTTGAAGAGGCTTTGGCCGGCCTTGAGGAGTTCAAACCGTCTCTGAAGGCAGCGGCAGTGCCGCCGAGGCGGTTAGATATGATGTCGACAACCTGAAGAGAGCTGCTGGAAGCATGCTGAACCACAGAGGGGAGGCAAAATCCCCAAAGGTAAGACAGGCAGATAAATGGATGGATGAACGGACAACAATTTGGATGGGTCACATCAGCAGTGGGGACTAATGAGCTGAAGCCTCGGGGACAGTTGAGCTTTCTCCCGACAGTCCCTTGACACACATGGAATGATTAAATAATAGGTAGGTGGGTGACGACCAGGTGTCCTCTCCATGGAGTGAGCTGAGGGCAGGTGTACCCTTCCTCATCTGGTGCGTTTAACAAGCTCTCAAGCCAGGTTTCTCTGATGTGGTTTTAAATAGGCCCATGTGCACATGCGTGCGTTCCCAACGCACTCTAACAGGGAAATGCTTTACTTTTGTCTGCCGTGGTTTGACTAGGAATGGCCCTTGTGGCCTGAGGAGCTTGGCCCATAGGGAGTGATGCTCTTAAGAGGTGTGGCCTTGTTGGAGGAAGTGCGTCACTGTGAGGGGTGGGCTTTGAGGTCCCCTATGCTCTAGCTATGCCCAGAGTGGTACACAGTCTCTGCCTGCTGTCTGAGAATCAAGATGTAGGACTCTCAGTTCCCCCAGCACCCTGCCTTCCTGCTGCCATGCTTCCTGCCGTGTTGATAAGCCGGCCCCAGTGGAATGTTTGCCTTTATAAGAGTTGCCGTGGTCACGGTGTCTCTTCACAACAATGAAACCCTAAGACACTATGTTAGCATCCAAAGCCTGTGGCGACTCATGCGGGCGGGTCTCAGAGACCTGTTGCCAGAGCAACAGCCGCCATATTCCTAGAATCCATTGGGCTCACCTCCCACCTTTACCTGCAGCCACTACGTCAGACGTCAGAACCCATATGTATACACACATACACACACACACACACACACACACACACGGGGAACATTCCTCCATTTCTCTCTCTCCCTCCTCTCTTTCCGCGCTACTGCCCCCTCTCTCCCTCTCACTTAAACCTGTTACACGTGGAACTGTTTGGGCCTAGTGTGTGGTACATCCTGATGCGACCCGCCGTTCTAACACATCACACAGGAGTAAGTCATCAGTCTGTGACAGGTGTTGTTGGTGATGTACGCAACAAGATGCAGAGTCCTCCTGTCTTGGAGTTGGCACTCATTATGGTGCCAAATGCTGTCTGCAAAGTGCAAGGGACCCTGGGAAAGGTTGAGCCTGTGCACTGTGGTTGCACGGCCTGGAATCAGCCTGACGTCATAGCTCAGACTGTATCTCCCACTCTGACCTTGGGGATGGAAGGTAGGCCAGCAGACACATGGCTTGGCTTCCAGGCCCACAGCTGGAGGGGAGCGTGGCTTAGCCCTGCAGAGGAGCTTGGAGAGAGAGAGAGAGAGAGAGAGAGAGAGAGAGAG
>NW_022196909.1:42412234-42439648 GCF_008632895.1 Mastomys coucha
GAGAGAGAGAGAGAGAGAGAGAGAGAGCAGCCTGAACGAGGGCTGTGCATGAAATGAAGAGACGAAGCAGGACAGGCAGGAGGGTGCCCCAGAGGTCTCCTGCCATGAGTTTCCCTAGCAGGGACAAGCCAACCAACAGGGCCGTGAGGTTGATGGTGAAGAGGTAGTAGTGGGGAGGATGGAGGGTATGGGGGGGGAAGCCATGGCAACCTGAAGAGCAATGGAGGGGAGGTAGCTGCGGGGGGCCTAAAGGGAGCTCATGCCAGCTCTTACATTGAAAGCCTTCGGGCTATTTGTAATCTGAGCCCAAGAGGTAGCTAGCCTTCTGGAGTGAGCCTGGGCTGGCCCCTTGGACTCTGACTCCTCCTAGGTTGGCATGGACTGCCTACTTTCCCTCCTGAGAGACCAAGCCTGCTCTCTCTTCCGAGAAACCAGGTTCTTAGCAGCTGCACCCAATGGTCCTTCCAGGGAATGCCCAGCAGGTACCAGGCCTTTGGCATCAGACACACGGTCGTCACCCACCCTGAGTGTCTGCTACTTGTCCTTGCCAAATGGCTCTTGGGAAAGAGGCTATAGCTTGGAGGGGTGGGCAGGGGCTGCCTGTGATTGGGACCCTCCATCACAGGTGTGTGACCGGTGGCCCAGGATGGGTGGGGAAGGTGACAGACAGCCCAGGATGCACTGCTTCCTGGCCTCCCATCAGGATCTGAGGCTGGTTCCATTAGAGTTCAGAGAGGAAGATGGAGGCATGGCTGAGGTCAAAGTGTTTATTATTAAAGTTCTGAGGAGGCTTCTTGATGTGTTAGAATAGCGGCTCGTGTCTGGACACAGCACCCTAGGCCCAAAACAGTTCCAGTTGTAAGAAGAGGGATGAGGTGGTGGCAGAAAGAGAAGGGAAGGGGAGAGAGAGAGGGAGGGGCATTCTTCATATATATATGGATGTGATGAGGTCACAAGTAAAGGTGGGAGGTGAGCCCAATGGATTCTGGGAATATGGTGGCTGTTACCTTGGCAACAGGTCCGTGAGGCCCATCTTTGTGACATCACGGATTTCGGAGGCCCTGATGCCAACACTTCTGGCTAGAGGGTACCTGACAGTTTCCCATCAAGAAGCCCATTGACACCCAGGACTGTGGAGTATGGTTCACAGGCTTATGACCAGGATCTCTACCATGCTGGGCAATGGCAGAGAGCAAGACAGGATACTCTGTTGTCTGATGGAAGACTCAAGCTAAGGCAGGGCTGGCACCCGAGGCAGCTCAGGGACTAGGGGAGAGGTGAGGGATCCGCAGGGTAGATCCATCAGCAGCTGGACTTCTGGCCAGAGCAGGCCTGTCTGGAGCAGGCAGGGCGGCACAGCAGGGACACACAGGAGGCTGGGCGACAGCAGCTGGGCTGGCAAGAGGAGGCACAGCAGGAGGAGGTGGGCACACAGCAGGCAGGTCTGCACACAGGGCGGCACAGCAGGGACACGCTGGAGCAGGGCTTGCAGCACACAGGCTTGCAGCACACAGGCACACAGCAGGAGGGCTGGCAGCATGAGGACAGGCAGCTAGACTGCTGGCAGCATGACCCAGAGCAGATGGGTGTACAGCAGACAGGCACACAGCAGGGGGATTGACAGCATGAGGACTGGCAGCTAGACTGCTGGCAGCATGGTCCAGAGCAGATGGGTGTACAGCAGACAGGCTTGCAGCAGAGGGTCACACAGCAGGGCTGCTGGCAGGGGGAGCAGGTACAGCAATCTGGCTGGCAGCTAGACTGCTGGCAGCATGAGGGTGTGCAGCAGGAAGATTGGCAGCAGGGGCTGGACACACAGCTCACTGGGGTACAGACGAGGGTGAGGCAGGAGGCTGGGGCACAGCAGCTGGGGGCACAGCAGCTGGGCTGGCAGCAGCTGGGTTGGCAGCAGCTGGGGGCACAGCAGCTGGGCTCACAGCAGCTCTCTGGGCAGTCATCCACCTGCCAGGAGGAGGTAGTGCAAGCGTCAGAGCAAACAGACATGGTGGAGGCCGCCATGGCTGATTGGAGGGCAGAAGGTAAGAGGAGAATGAGAGAGTGAGAAGAGGAGCAGAGGAGTGAGGGAATGAGGAGCCCGGTGCCACTTATATATCTCTCAAGGGTGTGTGTGTTTGTGATGTCCCAGCTACAGTTCCCCATTGGTGTTGATGTAGTTCTAAGACACCTGTCAATCAAGTGGGCGTGGCCTGTAGCTCCGCCCACCCACAGAACTCTGCACAGCCAGAGCTGATAGGTCTGGCAGGGCTGCAGGGAGCCAGGCAGGTGTATCATCTTCTCTCCAGGAAGGGTCAAACCTCTCTTGAGGCTCCTGGCTCTGGCTCCTGGCTTCAGTTCTTAATTGAGTCATCAGCATATTTTAAACCTTATTTTGTGTCCTCTTTATTTGGGGATGATAGTCATAGAGCTGTATTTGTTTTCTGTATCAACAATGCCTCTAATAATAGTTTTCGCTTTGGTCTAGGGATTGTTCTAAGTGAGTCTGTTGGTACTAAGTCAACTAACCCCTGCGACCTTGGAAGGGAGATGATTTCATTTTTCCCACATGGGGAAACTGAGGCGCAAACAAACGCTTACAGCCGGGCCTGTGTCAGGCAGCTCAGGGTGTGGATGCGCATGTCTTGTGTTCCTGTCATTCTGCTCTCAAGGTATAACCGACTAGAAAGGTAGTCCAACGATATAAGTCTCCTCCAGAGGAGTGGGGGTAAGCCAGGGCAGCCATCGCTCAGAGAGAGATGACCTTTAGTCCAGCCCATAGAGCTCTGGGCAGCCAGAGGGGGAAAAGTCTGATTGAACTCCTTAGGGCAGGACAGGGGAGCTGTCACTTGCTCTCCCAGAACCGAGCACTAAGGGACTGGGCTGTGTAGCAGATATGGCAGGCAGGGGCTTCAGGGATTTCCTCTGACGAAATGGCCGCTTCTACCTACAGCAAGAGGACCCAGGTTGATGGACAGGCAGAACGGGGAAGGAGATTGTTGCAGAGGGATGTTGGAGCTTGGCTGTGTTCTCAGATGCAGGAGGCTTCCTTCCAGAAACTGAGCTGTGTTTAAGACGTCTTAGAGCCTTTTGGTTGTGACCCTGGATGATCAAGCTAGGATCTGTCTGAGAACTTGGAGTAGACCCAGTGTTATGGCTCAAAAGTGCAACGTTTCTCACAAGCTCGTGGTTTGAACTCTTCGTCTTCATCTGGGGGACACTATGTTTTGGGAAGTTGTGGAACGTCTTGAACATGAAGCAAAGTGAAGACTGTAAGGGAAGAGCCTGAGGGTTCTTGGCGGCCTCTGATTGCAGCTGAATTCTGCTTCCTGAGGTGCCATGATAGAGTAAACTGGGTCATAGTCCCCACCCCGCCCTCTAGTGGGGACCCTGGGTACTGCACCTTCTTAGGTCCTCCCCAGTCCAATAGCCTTTGTTTTTGCTGTGAGCTGGAACAACTTCCCCTCCTGCTTGCCAAGTTGCTTCCCAGGGAATTTTCAATAGCAACAAGACATATAAGAGAAGATTGGTCCCAGGAGTAGGGCTGTTGTAGCGACAAACCTGACTACATGGCTCTGTAGCCTTTGGAAATGATTTGGGGAAGGAATGTGGAAGAGTTTGGAGCTGTGGACTAGAAGTTTTGTGGAGTGTTCTAAGCAGCGCTCAGAGGACGATAGTTGAGAGCTCACCAGGGGGCTAAAAGATGCTGCGGGAACAGACTGCCTGGGAGGCTGTGGATGGGAGTAAGAACTAGAGACCTTTGGTGTTACATTGTAGCAAAGAACCGGGCTCCGTTTTATGTGTGTCCTGAAAATATGAGAGAAGCTGAATTTAAATGCATTTGACTGTTTGGCAGAGGTAATGAGTTTCAAGGCATCTAATGTTCGGAATGTGGCTGTTTACATTTAGCCAGGTTTTTAGGAACACTAAAACTGTGACATCTGGACAGGAAGGAATGTAGGTGTTGTTAACGTTTTAGATAGCGTGGGCATGGAAGGTAGATTTGTAGATAAATCAGCTTTGACTGCCAAAGAGATGAGCACCAGGAAAGAAAAACTAAGTCCTTTTCACTGGGATAATAAGAAAGGGGTCTTGATGGTATGACCTCAGTCAATGACATTACCAAGCTGTAAAAGTGCAAACTTGGGCTGAAGGGATGGCTCAGTGGTTAAGTGCACTGGTTCTCCTCTCGCAGAGGACCTGGGCTTGATTCCCAGCACACACAATGGCAGTTCACGACCATCTCCAGTCCTGGTTATCTAACATTCTCTTCTAGCCTCCACAGGCACCAGGCGTGCACACAGAATATGGACACACATAAAAACAAACCGCCTATAAATATAAGAGTAAATAAATAAAATATGTTAAAAAAAAAAACTTTAAAAAGCACATTCATTTGAAAAGCTTTCCTCTAGAGGTGGGGGAGGGGGGATTGTACAGCATCTGGTTTTGGAGGGAGGCAATAAGCAAGGGTGAGAGGAGGTCATTAAAGCTTGCACCAAGGTTCTGGAGAAAAGCCTGTGAGGTCAGGCAATATGTTGCACTAAGCATGTGGGTGAAGCTGCAAAGGTGAAGCCTTAGTTACAGTGTAGATGCTAGGATGGTGGAGAAGCCAGACATGTGGGTTGTTGGCTGAGGAGAGCTGCAGGCACAAGGTGGACGGACCTGAGAGAGGCCGTGTGTGCAGTAGGCCCTGAGGGGGGCAAGCAAGAATTAATGATAGGAAATGCAGAAAGAAGATGCAAGAGACAGATAGAGGAGGGCTTCAGGTCAATACCATGCCAGCCTCACATTGAATTTTCTTAGCCTTTTTATATTACACAGTGCTGTGGGAGGCAAAGCCGCAAGCTAACAGAAACAGTTGCTGAAAGATACACATGTATCTGTTCCCGCCCAAGAGCCTCCCCGTTCTTTCTATCAAGGTCAATAGAATCTTCAGCCCCTGGCCTTGAGCCTCAAGTGTACCTCTGAGCAGGCGGGGAAATCTGCCAACAGATCCTGACTTGCCTTGACTCTGCCTGGTTGGCAGACTTTTCTTTTCTCCTTTCTCTCCCTCTCCCTCCCCCTCCCCCTCCCTCCCTTCTGCCCTCTCCCCTCTTCTGCTTTAGAGAAACAAGTAAATGTCTCCCAACACAGAGTTATGGGTTCAGGTTGCCAAGCTTGTTGAAGCCCAGATGATGCCATCGTGAGCCCCAGATGCCAGACATGGAATGTTTAATGTGCGCTCTGCCTGTTTTTCTGTCTTAACTTTGGTGTGATCCCTCTTTGTCACTCTTCCTTCTTGCGACGTGAATGCTGACTCGAGTCTGTGTGTGCTAGAAGCATATGACTATTTACCTATTTGTTGATTTATGTTTATTTATTTTTGTAGCACTCACAGCTAAGAGTTACCTTGAGTCTCAGAGAAGACCGAAATTATGCCTCTGAACAATGTTAGAACCGTTAAGACCATGGCTCCGAATGCATGTTGAGATGCTATTTATGAGATGTGAAATCTTCCTACAGCTTTGTGTGTTTGAACACCGAGTCTCAACTGCGGCTTGGATGCTTAGAACACTCTCAGTGGGAGAGAACATGGGTCAACTATCTTTCTAAAAGGTCGCCTGTGGGGTCAGAGCCAGATGGCAGAGCCTGTGTCTAGGCTATAGAAGATAGCAAGACTTTAGGGTGTTCTTCCCTTCCCTCCCTGTCTCCCTTTCTTCCTCTTTGTTTTTTTCCTCCCTCCCTCCTTTGTTTCTTTTTTCCTTCCTTCTTTTCTCTCTCCCCCTCTCTCGTTCTTTCTTCCTTTCTTTCTTTCTTTCTTTCTTTCTTTCTTTCTTTCTTTCTTTCTTTCTCTCTTTCTCCCTTTCTTTCTTAAGACAAGGGTCTCACTATGTAACTCTGGTTGTCCTAGAACTTACTCTGTAGACTAGGCTGGATTTGACCTTAGAGATCTGTCTACCTCTGCCTCCTGAGTGTTAGGATTAAAGGTGTGTGCCACCATGGCCATCTTAGGAAATTATTTTCTTAATTCTCTTTTCACATTGTCCATTGTTGGTACCTAGAAACACATTTGATTTTTTTTCTTCATAGAATCGCTCTCTTTTTCCTTCCTCCCCCTATCCAGGTATAAGATGTTGTGCTTGTCTGTCTGTCTGTCTATGTGCCAGTGTCTGGTGTCAGTAGAGGCTGGAAAAGGGTGTCAGATCCCCTGATGCTGGAGTTATAAGTAGTTGTGAGCTGCCATGAAGGTGCTTGGAGTTGATTCCAGGTCCTCTGGAAGAACAGCAGGTGTTTTTAACTGCTGAGCCATCTCTCCAGCCCCTTACTGTTTTTTTTTTTTTCCCCCACCACAAGCCTTCCCCATGCATGGGCAAGGGTGAGGTGACCTTGGCCATTGGGACTTTTCTTTTCCAGGATGGAACATCTGTGTCCATTAAAGCTGATGGGGAAGCTAACTAGAATTCTGGGGTTGAGGTGGAGGTCTGTCCACACTGGTCAGCGTTACTCTGGAGTAAGGGTGGAGCCCAGGCACTCCTGCTCTCCAGGAGCCGCTGTACCTCCTACCTCAAGTGGTAACTTTCCCACTGATGATTATCAGTGAGTGTGAGATGCCACACACTCAGTCTCTGGTAATCTGGTCAGGTGATGGCCTCCATTGCAGCTATCCCATCCTTCCAGCTGAACTTGCTGACTGAGCCCCGCCCCCTGAGGTCCCACCCCTCCAGACTACCCTGGATCATCTGATGGGCCACTGCTCTCATCCTTTCTGATAGCCTTGATGTTGACTAGCTCACACCCTGCCTCAGTGGGAGAAAGGTGTTTGTTGATTCCTCCACAATCATGGTGCCCTTCTGAACTGTTGGGTCTCTCACAGCCATCTGCTGTTCTTTGGAAGGTCTAAGAAAACATTGTGACCAAAAGCAACTTGGGAAAGACAGATTGTATTTCATTCTACACTTCTAGAGTCACAGTCCATCACTGAGGGAAGTCAAGACAGGAACTCCAGGCGGGGACTGAAGCACAGGCCATATAGGAATACTGTTTTCTGGCCTGCTCCTCATGGTTTGTTCAGTCTGCTTTCTTATACTACTCAGGACCACCAGGCAAGGGATGGCACCACCTACAGTGAGCTGGGCTTCTCTCACATCAATTATCAATTGAGAGAATGTATCACAGGCTGTCCCACAGGCTAGTCTGGTGGGAGCATTTTCAGTTGAGAGTCCCTCTTCCCAAATAATTTTAGCTTGTGTCAAGTTGACATAAAACTAGCCGGCACAATTTTACATTTTTTTTTTAAAGTTACTTTTTCTCTGTTTTATGTGTACATGTAAGTGCAGTACCCACAGAGGCCAAAAAGAGGGTGTCGGATCTACTGGACTAGAGTTACAGGTGATATAAGCTGCTCGATGGGTGCTGGGAACCAAACTCTGGTCTCCTGCAAGAGCAACAAGCACTCTTAACCACAGGGATTTTGTTTGTAGTTCTTCCACCCTCAGTGTGAGCTGTGCTAGAACTGGCTGCCCCACAAGTTAACCACAGAACCATCTTCCCAGCCCCAGATTTAATGTGTGTGCAGTATGGTAGTATCATCTGTGTGTGTGTTCATGCATGTGGTGTGTGTGTGTGTTCAGGTGTGGTGTGTGTATGTGGTTTGTATGTATGGTGTATATGTGTGTGTGGTGTGTATGGTGTGTGTATATGGTATGTGCCACATACCATATATGTGATGTGTTGGGTGTGTGTTGGGTGAAGATATGGCATGTGGTGTGTATGCGTGTGTGGTGTGTGGTGGTGGTGGTGGTGGTGGTGGTGTGTGTGTGTGTGTGTGTGTATGTGTGTGTGTGGTGTATGTGCATGTGGTGTGTGGCGGTGGTATGTGTGTGTGTGTGATATGTGTATGGTGTGCACGTGGTATGTGTGTGTGTAGGTGAGAGGACAACTTCCCACAATCTTTCCTCTCCACCATGTCAGTTCAGACTGAACTCAGGCCATCAGGACTGGGTACATGTGCCTATACATACTTAGCCATCTCACTGGAACTTCTTCCCCGCCCCCCTCTGTGTAGCCCTGGCTGTCCTAGAACTCACTCTGTAGACCAGGCTGACCTCAAACTCAGAAATCCACCTAGCTCTGCCTCCCAAGTGCTGGGATTAAAGGCGTGCGCCACCACCGCCCAGTTTCACCAGGACTTCTTAAATTCTCTCTCTCTCTCTCTCTCTCTCTCTCTCTCTCTCTCTCTCTCTCCCTCTCTCTTCTAATTTCTGATGGAATGATTTCTGTTGGTGTTTCAGGTTCACTGATGTTTCTTCATTATTGCACCTGCTCTCAGGCTTGTCCAGTGTGTATTTAAGTCTCAGGCTATTGTATGTTTCAGTTTTAGAATTCCCTTTTGTTGGACTAATTGCATTTCTCTCCTGGGAAGCTCTACCTATTCACTCATGAAGATGATGTTTTTCTTTGATCTTTGGACAGACAATAGCTGCTTGTGGTCACCGCCTGCCCATCTCTGTAGTGAGATTATTCCGGATTCTCTTTTGCTGGTGGCTTTATTTATGAAGTAAATTTTGTGATTTATATCACAAAATCTTTTGTGCCTGGTTATTTTGATCATACGCTCGAACCTATGAAACTACATTTGGAGATTTGGGGTTCTTGTATCCATGGGGTTTTGCTCAGGCAGATGGTCAACTATTAACCAATTAGTTTGAGCTTGTGTAGGTCTGGCTTTACACTCTGTGGGTGTACAAATGTGGAAAACCCATACAGCCTCCACTCAAGATCCCACCACACTCCTGGAATCCTCACGGGGGTTGAATTAGGTGTGGCTGAGGGCATCTGTAGCGAGTCTCCCTATAGGCTCGAGCACAGTGGTCTTGGGTCCCCAATAGATGCTGGGGGAGTCTATTCAGTCCTGTGGTGGTTTCTCTATTGTGGTCTGTCTCTGACCAGCCTCCTGGTTGGAACATAGGTTTGTGGGGAGATAGGCGCCTGTTTCCTACTCTCTTCTGCCAAGCTCTCTGGGGGCACATCCCACCCATATTCTGGATGTCTCCTCTGCCCACCCACCCTGAATCTCCTCTCACCCACTGACCACACTTCATTGGGAAGTTGGGCTGGCAGAGGGCTGGGCACCTGTGTGCCTCTGTCTAGCCCTGTCTAAGTGTGGACATCTCCTGTCTATCAGCCATGTAGTTAAGGGAGGGCTCCTTGGCCACTGTCCTTCCGTCAGGGTTTCAGGTTTGCTATACTCTACACCTTCAGTTCTCTGTTCCCAAGGCTCCTGGTTCATGCAGCAGAGGTTGTGGTTTGAGTGAGTTTCTGAGGACCCCTCTCGTCAGCTTCAGTGGGAGCTGATATTGCGACAGACATCTGGTCTACCTCCTTATTAGTCTTCAGAGCTTGGAGGAATTGTCCAGAGTGTGCAGTGGCTAGAAGTCAGTGAGGCTGCTCTCTTGCCCACAGCAGGCTATCCTAGAAGCCCATAGCTTTGCTGTGTGAGTCAGATAGTCTGCTGGGGTGGTCCGGCCTTACAAACCACTTTCTGCCTCTTTCCAGTATGATGTCCTCTCTACTTCCGAAGGAAGGAGGAGAGGGGCAAGCAGAGGCAGCAATGATGTTCAGATATTGCCAACAGCCTAACAGATTATTAGGATGCTAGGCACATAGCTGAGGAGCCATGTTGGCAATCCTAGCCTGTGTCTTCTGGCATTTCATCTTGTCTCAAAGCTTCATTCCTGTTCATGGTGGAGTTGAAGTGGAAACAGAGAGACATGGGACCTTTCCTGAGAGTGACGTTAGATGCTCTTGGATGTGCTCTCTGCGTTTTTGCAGTGGAGTCTGGGAGGTCAGAGGGAGGTGAGAATTCAGCATTCCACACAGTTGTTCTGTGTGGTACTGTGGAAGGGTGGGTTGAGGCCGGGGAGGGGTGTGGATGAGTGGGGTTAGAGTCAACCTCACTTGAATGTCTGTGTCCCCTCATCTCACCCAGAGGGCATCCAAAGACCCAGGGCCTCCTCAGACACCTCTTCCTCAACCCCAACCCCAAATTAGCTGGGTGCCGTGGCTGTGCTGCTTTTCAGGATGGTACATGTGGCTCACCGCTGAACACACCAAAAAGAGGACAGGGCCTGGAGGCTTGGCCTCAGCACAAGTTCCAACTGTGGTCCCTGTGAATCTGTACTGGCTTCACCTGCTTTTCCAGGATGTCACTTGTCTAACCTGTTCTTCCTCAGGACCCTGATGATGAGGGCACTCACTATGTTCAACCCCCTTTGTGTTGCACAGCCTTCCAGACCACAAGAAAAGAATAATATCTGTGGTTATGGGAGGACTATCATCCTACAAGGAGGGTATCTGGACTCTTGGATTTCTGGTAACTCATGAAAAGAAATCAGGAATTCATGGGACATGGAATTCAGGAAGCACCAGGAGAAGATGGCTTGGGAGCCTAGATGTAGCAGCAGCTAAAGAGGCACTTTAGTCATGGAGTTGGGCAAACCAAACAGGAGCATGAACAACAGTAACACTAACCTGGAGGACAGGGAAAACAAACAAGGAAGACCAGCTGCATTCTGGGTATTTGGAACACTGAGCTGGGTATAAAAGCCACTTCAGGTAGGAGCTCCAGACATTCTCACCTTTCCCCAGACCAACCAGCCTCCACCATGTGCCACACCAGCTGTTCTTCAGGGTGCCAGCCATCCTGCTGTGTGTCCAGCCCCTGCCAGCCATCCTGCTGCGTGTCCAGCCCCTGCCAGTCAGCTTGCTGCAGGCCTGTTGTATGCATTCCTGTGAGGTACCAGGTGGCTTGCTGTGTGCCTATGAGCTGCAGGCCCACTGTGTGTGTAGCCCCCTCCTGTCAGTCCTCTGTGTGTGTGCCTGTGAGTTGCCGGCCAGTCTGTGTGACCTCCTCTTGCCAGTCATCTGGATGCTGCCAGCCCTCTTGCCCCACCCTGGTGTGCAGACCTGTCACCTGCAGTACTCCCACCTGCTGCTGACCAGTGAATCCAAACCAGCTGCTGCCAGTGCAAACGGGACACGGTCCATCCCCTCCCTCTGTGGCAGTGGTTCTGCACTTGAAACAGACTGGAAGCACACCTAGCTCACCCTGGAACTTGGGAGAGAACACAGCCAAATAATATAGACACCTCTTCCCCTGCCCTTCTCTAAGGATGTCCTGGCTCTTATTCCCTGTGCTAAATAAAGTGGCTTCTCTAGTCAGCTGTGCATGTCTGTCCTGGTTCCTGTCTGTCTTTCCTGGTGGCTTTGGCATCAGGAAGCATAGAAGATTAGTGGTTTCTTATGATGCAGATTCACCATGGTTCCTTAGGAGGTGGAATGGTGGGAGGAGGGTACGGCTTGCTGGGAGGAGAGCGTGGCTTGATGAGTGGGTGTGTTTATGCCCCTGGCATCCCTGTGGCCTCTGGGATGGACTTGCTGTTTCTCTTTGCAGTGCCTGCTCCTGCTCATCTTTCCCTGTAGGGGGAAAGATGATGTAGGACTCACGCAAAGCGAGTCCTAGAGTGTTTTATAAAAGGTTTTCTCTTTCCTCTCTGGATGCCCTGTGTCTCAAGTCATGGTAACTTTCTTTCTACTGGGCAGCTTTGAAACATTTGAATTTCAGTCACACAAACTGACCAGCTCGGAAGTACTGTTCTTATTGTTGATCGATTACAATATGACAGACATACTTGCTCATAAAGCAGCTAGAACACACATGTCTCCCCCAACTTCTGGGGGTGGCCCCTGCCATAGCCACATGTTCATTGTTCTGAATCTTTTCACTGCATGAGGTGGGTCACTTATGTTTCTATTTCCGATCATTTCAATGATCAGTTTAGTTTCTTTGTTCCATTTGCTGAGACAAAATCTCCCGTGAATGGAACCTGAAGAAGGGGCCTATTTTGGCTCACAGTTTGAGGGCTCATAGCCCTTCAGGGTGGGATGGTCATGGTGGAAAGAGGGTGAGGTGGTAGCTCACACTCTGCAGCCAGGAAGCAAAGTGAGCAATGAACGCTGGCACTCAGTTGGCCTTCTCTTTTTTAGTCCATCTGGAATCGTGGCCCATCAAACAGGGCTCATGCTGACTACGTTTAGGGTGGGTCTCTCCTCCTCAGTCAAACCTTTCTGGAAATACAATCATTAGTATGCCCAGAAACACATTTCCATGGTGATTTTAAATCCTGCTAACAGTAGAGATGGACCTTCAAGGCCTTGTCTGGCTTTGGGGATGGTTTTCCTCTGGGGAGTGTTGGTGACAATCTCTCTCCATCGGCTGGCTCTATCTTCAGTCTCTGCCGTCTCTTGTGTGACTGCTCCCTGTGAGGTTCCTGAGACAGACAGACATGGATGTCTCATCCTCCGCTGCACCCCATGACATCATCCTGGACCTGTTATTCTAGAGTTCTCACTCTTGGCTGCCTTGAGCTCCAAATGTTTCCTTTATTCCCCACAGGCTGGCCATGAGACATGAGTTGTAAAAGTTGTTTTATCCCTTAGCGGCCAGGGCTGTCAGGGTTCCCCTGTGCTGTTTGAATTTGCCATACATCTACGATGTTGTTTACACCCCAGTTACACACGTACACACGCCACACACATATACTGTTGTTCTCACACCATTGTGCACTTAAAAGGACACACGTGGAAAGAGCTCACATACGCATGTGTGTACACTCACCCATACCCATATATTCAGGTGCTCCTACTTAAACACATTCCCATATCTGTGTGCCTTAGCATGCTCATAAACATACACATACACATATGCACACACATTCACACTCCTTCCCATGTATGCATGCTTCTGCGGACACACAGCCACACTTACTTCTGCACCTTCATGCAAGCACGTGTGCCTGTCATCCTGGTCTCTTCTCTGAGAGTCTCATATTTGTCTCTCTGCTGCTCAAGAGGCACAGGCAGAGGTCCCACCAATCCTGCAGCATTAGCCTCTCTCATCTCTGTGACATAATAAAGGGTGAAACACTTAAATGGACAGGACTATCTTGGCTCGTGCTCTCATTCTGGAACCTCTGACAGGGAAGGTCGGCCAATTTCCTATTGTCCCAGGATAGAGTGATTCCCTTCAGTGGCATTGAGCTCTTTGACAACTATACCCTCGCCAGCCATGGCTTTCTGATTGCCTCCCTTCTGTCCAGCCTGCACGGCTTTCCCACTGTTCAGTTCTGCTTTAGGTCCTTGAGTCTCACTGTAAATCTGTCTAGAAGCCCCCCAGCAATGACCAGGCCACTGCATGAACTCTCCGCTGCCTTGAAAAATCTCTTCCACATGGATAATTTAGCCACCACTATCAACTCAGCCTCGCAGAGCGTTTGTGAACACAGGGGAGATTCCCTTGTTGAAGATCACACGGATGGCCTCTGGTTCCGTGCCCAACAGCATCATGAAACTTGATGAGCACATCCTTCTATGGAATCTCCGTTGGCATTCTAGCCTTCTGAGGTCTCACCTGGGTGTCTCATTAGCTCTTTGTATAGCTTTTGAGAGTCATAAAGCCTATATGTCAAAACTCTTACACAACGTATCCAAACCAGCCAAAGGCCTAAGGAAACAAATAGTCACGGTTAGTCACAACAATGTCCCGACACCTCTGACTAATTTTCTGTATTAGTTATTTTTTTGCATGGCTATGCTGAATTACCCAGTAAATCTGCTTAAAGGGATGAAGGAGGTTTTTTTTAGGTTTTGCATTCAGAGACTTCAGTTCACTGTGGAGGAGCAGACCAATCACAGTGGGCCACAAAAGAGAGATGAGAACACTTGTAACCGATTGATTAGCTTTCTTCTTTTCTCCGTGAATCCTGGCCCGCTTGAGGGAGCTACTCCATTCAAAGAGAGTTCAGACTCATAGTTAATCTTCCCTGGGAACATTCACAGACCTGTTAAGAGATGTGCCGCCACCGTCTAACTCCATTCAAGTTGATAGTGAAGATGGCTCTTCCTGGCACCATCGCTCAGGTCTCTCCAAGCCTCCATCTGGTTGCTAGGATCTCACTGAGGGGACAGGGCGGTCCCTAGGAAGAGCGTTTGGAACAAGAGATCACAGAAAAAAGGATGGGAGTCTGAACACTTTGATCACTCAGGGGGAGATCTGATTTTCTCCAAAGCTGTGAGGACAGACAAGGAGAACAGAAAGCAGGAGTTTGGGTGAGGCTTCAATACTACCATGAGGGGTCTGGGGAGAGGAGACCCTTCCTAAATCGGGATAATCATGGTGGAGTGTTGGCCAGAATGACAGGTCTCATCCAGGCAGGGCCAGTGTTTGAGGGCCTGCAGAGGAGAGACCAGCAGCAGGCAGAGGAGCCACAAAATGAGGGGCCAGCAGGAATGGGCACAGCAAGAGGGCTGAAAGCATCCTGGGGACTGGCAGCTTTCAGGGTTACCACAGGCCATCTGGTAGAGGTAGACCCGGGGTACAGGGTCCTTCCCAACAGAACCACCACATGGGGGTCTGCAGCAGTAGCAAGCAAGCAAGCAATTCTCCCAGCCTTAGGAAGGCAGCTGACAGTGATGGAGCAATACAGAGGCATAGGACAAGCAGGTGGCCAGGTAGCAGGGACTTAGGAAGGTTTGGGTGGAGAAGAGAACAGGCCTTCAGTGGCATATGGAAACACATGGACATACAGTCATAGATACACATATATGTTTATACAGACATTTACACTCATAAACACATGCACAGACTTTGAGCCTCATGAGCACACTAGCATGCCCAAGCACGCACACACACATGCACACACACACACACACACACACACACACACACACACACACACACTGAAAGAGAGGTGCCCTCTATGCCCTTGCTTCTGCCAGTTATCCAACTCCATCTGCGGATCATGAGAAGACACTCCCTGCTCTCAGCTCCCTTCAAACCCTTCCCTATTCCAATGAGAGGTGGGATCTTTGTGGGTAGATAAAGATTTTCATGCAGGGAGAACTTCTGGATCTCTGGAACACTGAGATCTCATGTGCAGAAATAGGAAGTGATGGAGCTTGGTAGACTCCAGATGTCCACAGGGGAGATGTAAACCCAGACTCAGTAGGAGCTGAAGCAGGTGGTATAATTAGCCATGAGGCTGAGGGCAAACAAATCAGGAATATGGACAACAGCAAAGCTAACCTGGGAGGTCAGAGGAAGCAAACAAGGAAGACTAGGTGCATTCTGGGTAGTTGGAACACTGAGCTGGGTATAAAAGCCACCCTGGGAAAGAGCTGCAGACATCCTCACCTTCCTCCAGACAAGCCAGCCTCCACCATGTGTCACACCAGCTGTTCTTCAGGCTGCCAGCCATCCTGCTATGTGTCCAACCCTTGCCAGGCATCCTGCTGTGTGTCCAGCCCCTGCCAGCCATCCTGCTGTGTGTCCAGCCCCTGCCAGCCATCCTGCTGTGTGTCTAGCCCCTGCCAGCCATCCTGCTCTCAGCCTACTATATGTATTCCTGTGAGATACCAGGTGGCTTGCTGTGTGCCTATTAGCTGCAGGCCCACTGTGTGCGCGGCTCCCTCCTGCCAGTCTTCTGTGTGTATGCCAGTGAGCTGCCGGCCAGTCTGTGTGACCTCCTGCCAGTCATCTGGATGCTGTCAACCGTCCTGCCCAACTGTGGTCTGCAGACCTGTGACCTGCAACCCCTCCTGCTGTTGACCAGTGTCTCGAAACCAGGGACTGCCATCATAGACAGGGCATATATATTCCCATCCGTCTCTGTCCTCTGTGACTGAGGCAAGAAGCAAGAGGCAAGTGGGCAAGCATGTCCAGCCTGCTGTGGAACTGGGAAGAGAACACAGAAGGGTGACCCAGATTCCCCTGCTCTACCCTTCTCTAAGGATGTCCTGCCTCCAGCTTCCTCTTACTCCCTGTGCCAAATAAAGTGGCTTCTCTAATCAGCTCTGCACGTCTGTCCTGGTTCCTATCTGTCTTCTTCGTTGCTTTTGTGTCTGAAAGCATGTAATGGCAGTGCTGTCTACGATCCAGCCTCTCTGTGCTTCTTCATCAGCTAGAATGCAGGACAGAGGACACATGGCCTGATAAAGTAGATATAAGTGGTCCTGTCTCTGTCCTGTCTGTCTGCCCTCAAGCCTATGGCCTCAGCCATGGCTCCACTGTCTCTTGTGAGTCTCCATCCTGCCTCCCTGGCTCTTTCCCCAATGGTCCTGCAGCAGGGGATGCATAGATAGGTGTTAGGTGGCTACATTGCCCAGGGCAGTATTTCCCTCTTCTTTCATGATGTTCTATGCCATGTATCCTGGTGACTTTCTTCCTGCCTGGAAGTTTTCTCAAGCTGGCTCTTGGTTCTATGACCCAAACCGGTCACACCCACCACCTCTGAGGCACGACCGCCCATTTGCTCTTAAATGATGATCAGATGTAACAATCACTTCATGTCACTTCTGATATAAACTCTGAGCACATCGTCCAACTTTGACTCATGACTTGATGTAGCTGCTGCTAGAGTTATTCGTGCCCTGTTCTGTGTTTTCAGTGGATCAAGTGAGCTGTGTCCTATGCCTCAGACTGGCACATTTGCATTATTCAAAGTCATGGTGCTAATGTACGGGCATCTCCTTGGGCAGTGTTGGTTACAGTCCCCTGTCTCTCCCCAGTCTCTTACAGTCTGTTGAGCCCATTCCTCCTAGAACAGTAGGTGTGCAGCTCCTACGCTCTGCTGAATCTCTGCATGCTGTTCCATGATTGGAACCTCATTGGAAGGTGGAATTAGATTCAGAGCCCGAGATTCAGTCCCTCTGTGGAATGCTCACTGCTCCCCACCTTGCTGATTCATGGGTTGTATGAGTCATTTTATGGGCCGGAGAGATGGCTCAATGGCTAAGAGCACAGACTGTTCTTCTAAAGGTCTTGAGTTCAATTCCCAGCAACCACAAGGTGACTCACAACCATCTGTAATGAGATCTGATGACCTCATCTGATGCATCTGAACACAGCTACAGTGCACTCATATATAAAATAAATCTTTTTTTTTTTTAAGAGTCATTTTATAACCCAGATGCCCAGGTAGTCAAGGACAGGCTGTGTTGCTTAAATGAGATCTCTGTATGAAACTAAATTAGAGACAGAAGCAGTCACCATGGGCTAACAGTCTTGAACATACACACCCTGTTTCATGTGCACACACGAGCCAGTGCACACACAATCATGCACACATATACTCTAATACCCACTCTCATGCATGCAGAATCATACAGTGAAATGCACCACACACAGAGAAGCCTGCTTATGCATATGTATTCAAGCACCCACAATCTTACACATTTCTTTGTAACACACTAAGCATGTACACACACACGTACACACACACACACACATGCACACATGCTCACACACACATTCCCTCATACACATCCACATTTTATTAAACATTATACCCACATACACTTGTGTGCTCTACACTCACACATGCATGGATTCTGGTGTCTCATTGGAAGGTAAAATTGAATTCAGAGCCCGAGATACGGACTCTCTGATGGTTAATAGTGTATGTCAACTTGACTAGATCTATAATCTGTAAGAGATATCTCTGGGCATGCCTGTGAGTGATTATATAGGTTAATAGGCGTGGGGAGACCCACCTTAAGGGTGGGTGGCACCATCCAATGGGCTGGGGTCCTGAAGGAGAGCACTGAGCAAGGTGTTCTTCTCTCTCTCTGTTTGATTGACAGTGCAATGTGACCAGCTGCCATGACTCCTGCTCCACGCCATGCTTCATCTCCTCAAACCCTAAGATGAAGTAAAGACTTCCTTGCTTAAATTGGTTCCTGTTGGCCATCTTGTCACAGCGACAAGAAAGTAACTATGAAAATACTTGGAGCCTTTGGCCACCACCGACACTAGTATGGTCTGCAGGCCTGGCCAACTCTTTTGCGTTTATTTTTCTTACCACTGTGGCAAACATAGGAAAGAACAACTTGGCTCTTGTTCTCATGCTGAGCCTTTGAAGGGTGGGGCCTGACTGATTTCTTATAGCTGCAGTGTTAAGTGGCTTCCCTTTAACATCATTCTCTCCATGCCCGGCGGTGGTGGCGCACGCCTTTAATCCCAGCACTCGGGAGGCAGACGCAGGCAGATTTCTGAGTTCGAGGCCAGCCTGGTCTACAGAGTGAGTTCCAGGACAGCCAGGGCTACACAGAGAAACCCTGTCTTTAAAAGCCAAAACAAAACAAAACAAAAAACAAAACAAAACAAAAAAAAAAACCATCATTCTCTCCTCAGCCACAGCCTTCCTCCTGCTCCTGTTCTGGCCAGGCTGCCTAATTTCCACCTTCTGCTTTTCTTTTCTAAACCTTAATTCTCTAAATGCAGCCAGCAATAACCGGGTCTTAAGAGGCAGGTTCAGAACACGAGAAAGGGGAAAGTGGATGAGGACTGGATGTATTTATTCCTTTGGGGCAAGGGGTCTGGTTTTGTTTGATGTCAGGAGAAAAGAATGACAAGAGGTATAGGAAAGAGGAGTTCAGCATGCTCTTGCCCCATCAGGAAGTAAGTTAGGGGACAACTGACATTCCTTCTAGCTCTACTTGGTCATAATAGACAGTTCTCACCTAGACTTATGATGGTGACAATCCTATTATTTGAGGGACTAGAGAGCTCAGCAGGAGGGGGAGGTGCCATAGGGGAGGAGCCCCCTCGGAGCAGCACCCATAGGAGTGGAAATTCAGCCAGCCAGCTTACAGGGGGTGGCAACAAGACACAGGACCTCCAGGCAGTAGTTGTCCCCTCAGTCTTGGCATGGGTGGTAACCAGTTGGGGAGAAGCAGAGAAACAGCCTGGGGAGCCAATCAGGTGCCACCTGGGGGTGGGGCTGGAGTGGGGGCTGGGCAGAGGAAGGAACAGGTCTACAGGGAGCTTTTCTGGGTAGTGACTACACATGGATATACATACAGTCCTGTATACACATGAATGGCTATATATGTTTACACTCAGATACTCACGCATACACAAACTGCTGAACCACATGTGCATTTAAGTGTAGCCAGACTTTTGGGGTACTTTATGGGTTCCCTTTATCTACCTCTCTACTGCACCCTTATCCCTTCTGACCCCCAACATTAGTTAGGAGAGGAAGAAGGTTAGGAGGGAAAGGAGTTGTTGATATCGTTAGACTACTTCCTTCAATACCCCTGGTTAGGGGTATTGAGCTCCTTGGTGCAATTTTGATCTTCATCATCAGGATATCTACAACCAGTAACTGCAGCAGCAGCAGCCATAGTCCCACGTGGAACTCGCACATTAATATACCCTCTGAAGAGCCCCCAGAATTCCAAACCTCATACCTTTGCAGAAACTGTCTGCAGCTGGCAAAATCACTCCCATGCTAGAGCATGACGCAAATCATAGTCAGCTGCTGTGGACAATTTGAAGAAGCTCTGTATCCCACACCTGAGATTAAAGCAAAAACATATTGCTGTAACACTGCTGTGTTTGTAAAGAAACCAAAATTCTCACTACATTTAAGCATTTGTGCGTGTTCATAGTTCCTTACATGTTCTCTCTCTCTCTCTCTCTCTCTCTCTCTCACACACACACACACACACACACACACCACCCCACACTGACTCACAGCTGTTCTTCATGCCCTTCCTATCTGCTGTCTGACATCTCTGAGTCATGCCCTATGAGGAAGAGCTCCCTGTATTCAGTCTTCCACTTTCTGCAAACCCTCACCAACCCTAGGAGAAGTCTCTGTTGTGTGAGGACCATCCTACCATAGGGAGGGACATCTGGTCTCCTGGATCCTTGGGGTATCACAAGAAGAGCTTTGGAAGGGCAACCGAGCAAGTCTGACTTGGGATGGTCCTGGGAAAGTCCAGGAGTAGAAGGAGCTTGGAGAAGGTATAATTAGCCACGAAGCCAAGGGCAAAACAAAAACAGAAACTCAGACACAGCGAAGCCAGCCTGGGAGGTCAGAGGAAGCAAACAAGGAAGACCAGGCACATTCTGGGTAGTTGGAACACTGAGCTGGGTATAAAAGCCACCCTGAGAAGGAGTCCCAGACATCCTCACCCTCTTCCAGACCAACCAGCCTCTACCATGTGCCACACCAGCTGCTCTTCAGGCTGCCAGCCATCCTGCTGTGTGTCTAGTCCCTGCCAGCCATCCTGCTGTGTGTCCAGCCCCTGCCAGCCATCCTGCTGTGTGTCTAGTCCCTGCCAGCCATCCTGCTGTGTGTCCAGCCCCTGCCAGTCAGCATGCTGCAGGCCTGCTATATGCATTCCTGTTAGATACCAAGTGACCTGCTGTGTGCCTGTGAGCTGCAGGCCTACTGTGTGCACAGCCCCCTCCTGCCAGTCCTCTGTGTGTGTGCCTGTGAGCTGCCGACCAGTCTGTGTGACCTCCTCCTGTCAATCATCTGGATGCTGCCAGCCCTCATGCCCCACCCTGGTCTGCAGGCCTATTACCTGTAGCAACCCCTCCTGCTGCTGACCAGTGTCTCAGATGTAGCTGTCTCAGTGTCGATGGGACTCAGCTGTCCCCTCGTAGCTCCTGTCCACTGGCTGCTAGTTCAGCATGAGGCAGTCAGGAAGCCCTTGTGCCCACACTGGGACTCTGGGGAGAACGTGGAAGAGTTGTCGGGATTCCCCTCTCCTTGTCCTCTGGGAGGGTGCCCTGGCTCTAGAGATGTCTCTTGACTTTTAGTGAGTGCCAAATAAACCAGTTTCTCCAGTTCACCACCACATGTCTGTCCTGTTCCATGTTTGTCTTTCTTGGCTGCTCTCATACCAGAAAAGGTCAAAGCTTCTTAGGATCCAGTGTCACGGTATTCCTCAATGAGTGGGGCACAGAAGGAGGGTGTGGTGGCCCAATGAATCCAGTGTGGCCAGATCATTATGTGGCCCTGGAGCATGTCCCTTCCATGGACTCATCCTCTCTCATGCTCCTTCCTCCCCTGCTTGATCCCTCTGCCCCAAAAGCTTCACAGCTGGAGAATGCTCATGGGCTTCAGCCAGATTTTCCTGTCTGGTGTTGTTTTATACTGTGGGTCATGGTGACTTTTCTCACCACAGGGATGAATGCCAGAGTCTGAGATGCGGATTCGATTGCCACTCTTCCTTTCTCATCACTGGTCCCTGGGTCCCTGTTCTGATGATCCCTGGTGACTGATGATCCATCGTTATATAACACAGTCATGTTATATGTAATTAACACACAGTCAACACAAGCTGAGTCCATCATCTTGTGAGACCAGCGCTCAGGGCAGCAGCTCCTGCAGTTGTGTGCACAGAGCTCTGTGCTTCGAATGAACAGTGAACATAATTCTGGTGTTCCTCAGGTGTGAGTTTTCAAGGTCGAGTCCCTTTTGGGTCTTCTGCACAGTGTTGGGGACTGTCCTTATATTTCTAGTGGGCTGCTTTACCTCTGGTATCTCACTGTGACACGCGATCATTCCCTGTAGAGGTTCCTGGGCTGGGCAAGCCTGAGGGTCTCTGGTTTTGCTTTGGTGTCAGGCCTTCTCCTGGACCAGTCTCTCTGTAGAGTTCTTGCTGCTGGCCACCGAGTGCTCCAGGCTTTCTCTTGGCATCTGTAGATGAGATGAAATGAGAGTTGTAGTTGTTGTTTTTAAGATTTATATTTATTTATTTTATGGGTTTGAGTACACTGTAGCTGTACAGATGGCCGTGAGCCATTATACGTGTGGCTGCTAGGAATTGAACTCAGGACCTCTGCCAGCCCTGCTCGCTCCAGCCCTGCTAGCTCCAGCATAATTCACTGTAGCTGTCTTCAGACACACCAGAAGAGGGCGTCAGATCTCATTACGGGTGGTTGTGAGCCACCTTGTGGTTGCTGGGATCCGAACTCAGGACCTTCGGAAGAGCAGTCAGTGAGTGCTCTTACCCGCTGAGCCATCTCACCAGCCAGAGATGAGGATTTTTATACCCAGCACCCAAGACAACCTATAACTCGCTGCGTACTTGAAGTGAGGGCTGTGGATAGATCTGAGCCAGAAAGGAATCAGTCAGCATGAGCGAACCATCCCGAATATACATACTCTCAGCACACACACAGCCTCACACGCACGTATACATACAAGCATCCTTGAATATCCGCACATACTCATATCTCTGATTTCCAGAGCAGGAGGGGAAACTGGGTCCAGAGCCAGCATGAGGAGGGTTTGTTTGTTTCCTTTCAACTTCCGCTTCTGCTGGAAGGCACGGAACTCAGACTGCTTCTTTAACCCTTTGGTGTTAGTTGCTTTTTGCACTGATGAAAATCAAAACAAAACGGCTTAAAAGATGAAGGAGCTTCTTAGGCTCATGGGTTTAGAGAGCACACTCCGTTGTGACTGAGGGCAGAGTGGAGAAAGTCATATCGTGGTGGTTAGGAATCAGTGAGGCAGAAGCCTGGGTCCTCTGCTGTCTCCCCTTTCCTGCTTTTATTCATTTCAGGCCCCAGCCTATGGGATGGCATCACCCACCTTCAGGGAGGTCATTTTCTATCTCAATGACTCCTGTCTATAAAAGCCTTCACAGACGTGTCCAGTGGCTTGTCCTCAGTCTCCCACAAGATCCTAAAGCCAGTCAAGTTGTTAATGAAGGTGAACATTCGGATGCACACCAAAGGCAACTTGACATCCAAATGCCTCACTGTAAATCGGAGATTTGCATCCCTGGCTCCCATCCAGGTCCATCTCATGGTGAACAAAGCCCATCCGCTCCATCTGTGGTTCCCCGTGGCCTTAACGGTTTCAACCCAGCTCAAAAGTTAAGTTTCTTTAGTGGTTCAAGGAAATCTATCTTTTAGAAACAATTCCCGTATATTCTTTGACAGTTTTATGTATGTGTTTGGCTCATTTTAACCCAGTTTCTCTCTCACCCCGCCCCCCCCACTCTCTTCTCCATTCTTCCTAATGTTCCTCCTCTCTTTAATGACCTCCTACGTTTATTCAGGCTTGCTTGAGCATGCGCAGGGCTATAGAGTGAGTCACTGATTTGGGGAACTTATCTAAGTGGCTGCCTTTCCTGAAGAAAATGACTCCTCCTCTTCCAGCAGTCAATAACAGCCAATAGCTCCCCAGTCGAGGGCGGGGCCTCTCACGCTCCTTCCCAATCGAGCTGGAATAGTGACAGTGTTTGGTCTTGTCCAGGTAACCACTCAGCGGAATTTAGCAGCTGTGGCGTGTCCGGAAGACTCTTCCCCATCTTCAGACTCTTATGTTCATTCTTCTCCATCTTCTCTCCCATGTTCCCTGAAGTTTTGAGAAGAGAGACTATAGATATCCCATCTGGTGGCTAAGCAATCAACGGTCCCTTATTCTTAGCACTTTGACCAGTCATAGGTCACTTGCTTGGCCACTGCAAAAAGAAGCTGCTCCCAGGCAAGGCTGAGAACAGCATCCATCTGTGATGTAAACACTGCCATTTGGAAGGCACATTTTGATAGCATGTCCATTTATAAAAGCAACACTAGCAGGTTTCCTCAATGTAAACTCTTAGCTGTGAGTCCTTTTAACATCAAAATCAAATTACATGGCTTACAACATTCAATGCCAGACGACATAACTCCATGCCAGAAGGACATGGCAGAAATTAGAAAGGAGACAGGGCTGATGTCAGACCTTACAGCCCAATGCTGGACATCCATGGTAGGCAGTGTCCTGATGTGGCCTCACATGGTCTTGGTCTGCTTCATCCTGTTGTACCAAAGGCAGGGCCCTGCTGCTGAGGCCTGGGTCTCTCTCTCTCTCTCTCCCTGGTGTCGACCTGTGGCTGCACAGCGTGTTAGTTAAAAAGGAGGCAATGTGTAAATGAGTTATTTTATTGTAGGAAAGAGAAAATATGCTGGTTAAGTAAAGGGAAGGAAAGGAGAGGAAGGAGAGAGAGAAAGGAGAGGCAGAGAGAAAGAGAACAAGAAAGCAAGAGAAGAGAACAAAGAGCAAGAGAAGAGAAGAGAGAGCAAGAGAGGGAGAGAGAGAGGAAGGGTAAGAGTAAGAGAGTGAGGAGGGGGCAAACCACCCCTTTTATTGTATGGGGCATGGCATGCCTGGCTTGTGGTCAGATGACTGTGTGTAAGGTCCAGCTAGAATGCTGGGAGCTTGGGGCATTGTCTGCCTGATAGAGCACACATCTCCTGCAGGGGCAGCTGTGAGGGGTTGTGACTGAAACAGGAACCAAAGATTCAGGAGTTATGGCCAAGCTTCTTCCGCCTCCTGCAAGCAGAAATTGCCCACGGGGGTCCAGGGCTCCAAGCCAATATTCTCCTGAGCTTAGGTTACCTGAGCAGACCACTGCCCCACATCATCCACGTGTTCTGGCTGGTTGGAGCCCCTACTGACTCTCCATTAAAATGACCCTTCCCATTTTTATGCATGTGTGTGCTCTATCTACATATATGCCTGCATGCCAGAAGAAGGCATCAGATCCCATTACAGATGGCTGTGACCAGCAGAAAGGCCAGTGCTTTTAACTGCTGAGCTATAGATGGTGGGTGCTCAGAAGTATAAGAACAGGTAGGTGACATTAGCTTCTCCTTAATGGCGTTAGTCTCTTTAACAACCACATGTTGCCTGTCTACACTGTCAGTTTGCTTTCCTTCTGGCTAGACTGAATGTTTTCCAAATCCTCCTTTCTGCTCTATTGTTTGTTTCCAATACTGATTGTAAATCTGGCTAAAACCAGCCAGCGGTAACCATGCAACTGCAGGAATGCTTTGCTGTTATGAATTTTCTCCACTCAAAAATTCTGTACTGCTAGGCAGACCAGCACAGGCCTCAGGACTCCCCGTTCTCTTTCTGCTCTTCCACTATTTTCCAGGGGGATAAGGCAGGCTCAGAATATGATAAAGGAGGAAGGGGAGGTAGATGAAGCTCTTCTAGGCTCTGCAGGACCACACTGGAGTGACTTCCAGGAGGAAGAGTTCTTATAACCAGAGGCAAAGTCAGTGTTGGAGGGTCTTGTGAGGGGGGATCAGCAGTAAACAGAGGGGCTATAAGCGAAGGCAGCAGAAATGGGCAGGGCAGGAGAACAGGCAGCTTGTTCACCCTGGGGGTTGGCAGCTTACAGGAACAGACTCAGGGCACAGGTTCCACACAAAACCACACGGGGGTCTGCAGTAGCAGCAGCAGCAGTTCTCATAGCCTTGGGAAGGCAGCAGGCAGTGACTGAGGCATCACAGAGGCTTAGGACAGGCGGCACAGGTGGCACAGGTGGTCCAGATGGCACAGGTGGTCCAGATGGCATAGGGGAATAGGTGGCATGGGGCATAGATGGCATAACTGGCACAGGCGGTACATATAGGTAGCACAGGTGGTACATACAGGTAGCACAAGTGGCAGAGGTGGCACAGGTGGCTGGGACTGGGGAAGGCCTGGGTGGGGAAAATAACAGACTTTTAGTGGTATATAGTCACACATGGACATATTACAATCTTGGGCAAACATGCATAGTTGTGCACACCTTTACACTCACACATGCACAAATTCTGAACCCCATTTTCACATATGCATGTTCACACACATACATACATGCACTGAAAGAGAGGTATCCTTGAGTTATCTGACTCTGTCTGCGGATCATGAGAAGACACTCCCTGTGCTCAGCCTCCCTTAAAAACCCTTTCCTAATCCTATGAGAAGTGGGATCTTTGTGGGTGTGTAAGGATTCTCATGCAGGGAGAACTTCTGGACCCCTGAAACACTGGGATCTCATGTGTGGAAACAGGAAGTGATGGAGCTTGGTAGACTCCAGATGGCCCCAGGGGTGATGGAAACCCAGACTCAGCAGGAGCTGAAGCAGGTATAATTAGCAATGAGGCTGAGGGCAAACAAATCAAGAATATGGACAACAGCAAAGCTAACCTGGGAGGTCAGAGGAAGCAAACAAGGAAGACCAGGCGCATTCTGGGTAGTTGGAACACTGAGCTGAGTATAAAAGCCACCCTGGGAAGGAGTCCCAGACATCCTCATCCTCCTCCAGACCAGCCAGCCTCCACCATGTGTCACACCAGCTGTTCTTCAGGTGGCCAGGCATCCTGCTGTGTGTCCAGTCCCTGCCAGCCATCCTGCTGTGTGTCCAGCCCCTGCCAGCCATCCTGCTGTGTGTCCAGCCCCTGCCAGCCATCCTGCTGCAGACCTGCTATATGCATTCCTGTTAGATACCAGGTAGCCTGCTGTGTGCCTGTGAGCTGCAGGCCCACTGTGTGCATGGCCCCCTCCTGCCAGTCCTCTGTGTGTATGCCCGTGAGCTACCGGCCAGTCTGTATGACCTCTTCTTGCCAGTCATCTGGGTGCTGCCAGCCCTCCTGCCCAACCCTGGTCTGCAAGCCTGTCACCTGTAGCAACCCCTCTTGCTGTTGACTAGGTTCTCCAAACCAGCTCCTGCCAGATGAGACACACCTGGAGTCTCTCAAAATCTGTTCAACTTGACCTCAGGTTTAGAGTTTTCAGCAGGTGGGAATCCTCCCTGTTCTGCCCTGAACCTTGGAGAACAGATTCCCGAAGCAGGATCTGTATCCGCTGACCTCTTATGGATGTCCTGGCTGCAGGGACATTTTCTAACCCCGTGTGCCAAATAAACCAGTTTTCGAGTTCAGCTGCACTTGCCTGTCCTGTTTTCTGCCTACCTTCCTGGCTTCTCTTGTATCAGGAAGGATGTAAAATTAATCACTGGTCTCTATGATCCTTGAGACATGAGGTAGGGTGGAGGACGTGGTCTGATTAAGTGGGTGTCTTCAGTTCTCTAGCACCCCTATGTTCAGGGGTCCGCAGCAATGCGGTGGATTTACTCTTTCATAGCTGTATCCTAGTCCCTCCCTCAGCTCCTCTTTTCCCGTACACTGTCCACATCGACTGCAGACATTCTGATTATCCCTGGTTAGTTTTTCTCTCTGGGGTCGTGGTGACTTCTCCCTACAGGGCACTTCTCAAATGTTTGAATCTTAGTTGCACATCGTGTTTGATCCTGTCACACCTTCCCTTAGGGGTTCATACATGCCCGTCTTTAATTGACAGGTGATCAACCAGAATGTAGCAAACACACCACACTTGCAACTTAGAAGCTAGAGAGCATCATTAACGTTCTGCTGACCTCCTCCGGCAGTGACTGCTGGGGTCACGTGGCCATCGCTCATCTGCCAATCAGGGGAGCTGAATCTGTGCTCTGTGTGCCTCAGACATGTACCTTGGAGGTCAGGTTTTCATCAATAGAGTTTAAACTGAGGGTTATTTCCTCTGTGTAGCATTGGTGACCGTCACCCATTTCTGATGTGCATCCTCATCTCCGGCCTCCTGCAGACTATTATAATAAGCAAGATATATGGAGGCCCCCAGGGATGGACAAGGAACCCGGTGCCTGCTGTGACTCTAGCTTCTTTCTGCCTTGTCCCTCCCAGAGCTCTTACTACTGCCTGTCCTGGATTATAGTTGTTTTCTTTATGCTGCAGGTTGGTGAAGGGAAGCAAGCAAAAAA
>NW_022196909.1:42439658-42439989 GCF_008632895.1 Mastomys coucha
AAAAAAAAAAAAAAAAAATGACTCAGCATAACCATTGCTGACTCAGCATAACCATTGCTGACTCAGCATAACCATTGCTGTGATGATCTGTGACCAGTGTGTGGTATAAATATGAGCCTCGAATAAAACTAGGCCAGAAACGGAACCAACCCCCCCCTTTGTTCTCCATATCACTGAGGTTCTAGACACAGGAAAACAACAACAACAACAACAAAACCACACACATGCCAGGTGGTGGTGGTGCACATCTTTAATCCCAACACTTGGGAGACAGAGGTGGGCGGATTTCTGAGTTCGAGGCCAGCCTGGTCTACAGAGTGAGTTTTAGGAA
>NW_022196909.1:42439999-42448238 GCF_008632895.1 Mastomys coucha
CCACATACATTATTCTCTTCCAGAATATACACATATTACCTAATTCCAGGAGGAGTCCCTGTTCCCATCTGAAACCTCATGGGCTCAGGTTTCCTGTCTGAATTTCCACTGGCATCCTTGTCTTCTGAAAACCCACTGGGCTCCCCTTAAAGCCCTGCTTACAGCTTCCTAGAGCTCCTATAACCCACCTCTCTGAAACCTGACATATCCTGTCCACAACCCTGTGACAAACACTTAAAAATCCTGCAGACAAGATTAGCTCTGGGGACTTCCCACTTTCTCCTAACACTTTCTGCATTCGTTAGTTTTTGCGTTGCTATGGCATGGAACCCAACAGGACAACCTGAAGCAAGGAAAGACTTATTGGCTCGTGGTTTCAGGGTGCTTAGTCCTTCCCAGTGGAGCAGAGCTGTAAATTAATCAGAAGTGGGAATACTAAGCCTCAGCTGGGCTGACTTCCTCCTCCTCTCAGCCTAGGATGGGCATTGTCTCATTCAAGTAGGATCTACCTTCTCTGTTCACCCTCCGTCAAATGCCCCTCACAGACAAGCTTAGAGAGATGCCTCAGTCTCCGATGTGATTCTAAACTCAGTCAGGTTGACAGTGGAGATGACCCTCCAAACCTTCCCTCCCTGGTATGTGCCCTGAGGCTTGTCCCAGGCTCCTTCTTCGGCCTTGTTCATTCAGTTCCCAGATAGAAGACACACAACTTTTATATTTTTAATAAGCCTTTAATGCTGGTTAGGTATCTACTCTCTAAGCTATCATAACCTACTTTCTCATCAATAACCCTGAATTATAACTTGCCATGTTTCATCTGGGCTGCTCTTAACTCCAACTGACCAGCCCTCATGGCCATGTTTTCATGACTCACTTACCCCAAGGTGTCTTCTCCTCTCTCGGTCGTCTCCTCTCCTTTCATGGACTCCCCCTCAAACCCCCAAGCGTAGGAACTGAAACCCCACCTACCTCTTCTTCATTCAACCAGTAGATTTAAACTAAGGACTAAGGTCACATAGCATCACTTTGTGTATGTGTACTGGCTGGTTTTGGGTGCCAACTTGACACAGGCTGGAGTTATCACAGAGAAGGGAGTTTCAGTTGGGGAAGTGCCTCCATGAGATCCAGCTGTGGGCCATTTTCTCAATTAGTGATCAAGGGGGTAGGGCCACTTGCGAGTGGTGCCATCCCTGGGCTGGAAATCTTGGGTTCTATAAAAGAGCAGGCTGAGCAAGCCAGGAAAAGCAAGCCAGTAAGGAACATCCCTCCATGGCCTCTGCATCAGCTCCTGCTTCCTGACCTGCTTGAGTTCCAGTCCTGACTTCCTCTGGTGATCAACAGCAATGTGGGAGTGTAAGCTGAATAAACCCTTTCCTCCCCAACTTGCTTCTTGCTCATGATGCTTGTGCAGGAATAGAAACCCTGAATAAGACAGTATGTAAGGATTCTCTCGTCTCTGAGGCAACCAGAGACAGTATATAACATTACAACACATAGCAACAGACTGAACCTCAACGGAAGTGAGAATTGGATATTTTAGAGGGGAGAATCAATTCTGCATCGAGCCACAAGCTAGGGAGGATAAAAAAGAAAGAAGATGTAAGGAGACGCCTCTGCCCAACCATACAGGAGGTTTGGGGAGAGATGAGACTCTTCCTAATTCACCAGGATCATGATGGAGTGTTGGCCAGGAGGGACAGCTCTTGCCTGCGCTTTGGAGACAACCAGAGAAACAGGTCCAGCTTTTGAAGTATTTGATAGGGATGAATAGAATGTGGTGATGTCTCAGGGGAGAGTCCTGATGATCAGGGTGGGACAAGAAGCCTGGTGCAGAGTAGCTCATGTGTGGGACAGGCCTGAGGCTCACTGTCTGGGAGAATCCTGGCATGTGTCAGCAAGACGTGCAGGAGGCCAGCTTATAGATGGCAGCCACACAGGGGCTGTCCCATCAGAGGTACACATGGATTTCAATGGAAGCAGAAAGCCTCATTGTCCTGGATTGGGTAGAAGGTAATAGGGGCGTAGCACAGAGAAGCAAGGAGGGGTGACAGGCAGCCCAGATCAGCTTGTTGGTATGTGGTGGCTGGGACTCAGTAGGGACTGAGACGGAAGAAGGGACACATTCCTGGAGGGCATTTCTGAGTGCCATGCATCCATATATGGCAATCTAGGCATGTATAGACATCTCACACTCAGACACACAGAAGAAGACCGAAGTCTGACACTTTGTTTTTGTTTGTTTGTTTGTTTGTTTCGAGACAGGGTTTCTCTGTGTAGCCCTGGCTGTCCTGCAACTCACTCTGTAGACCAGGCTGGCCTCGAACTCAGAAATCCAGCTGCCTCTGCCTCCCAAGGGCTAGGATTAAAGGCGAGCGCTACCATTGTCCGGCTAACAGGAAGCCTACTTTTATTTATTTATTTATTTATTTATTTATTTATTTATTTATTTTTATTTATTATATGTAAGTACACTGTAGCTGACTTCAGACACCTCAGAAGAGGGCGTCAGATCTCATTATGGATGGTTGTGAGCCACCATGTCGTTGCTGGGATTTAAACTCAGGACCTTTGGAAGAGCAGTCAGTGCTCTTAAGCGCTGAGCCGTCTCTCCAGCTGGGCACGTTGTGATGACAATCTTCGTTGACACCTTTACCAGACTTAGAACCTTCTGAGGGGCACATCTCTGGGCGTATCCGTGAAGGTATCCAGAAAAGTTTAACTGAGCAGGAAAAAAAGATCCACTGTACTTGTTGTTTGGTTTCAGGCCGGGAACAAGGGGCTGAGGTGCACATTTTACATACCAAAGCAGACCTGGCTTCCAGGTTCTCCCAGCATCCCTCAGTCCCTAACTGGTATACCCCGCCCCCAATCCTGAACTTTCCAGCTCAGGGGCTGGGCTGCCCTTCCCCCAGAGGCTCCTCCCTATATCACCCAGACATTTTGGTCTTTCCGATTTCTCCTTTGTCTGCATGCAAGCTCCTTGCACGAAAGCTCCTTTCTCTCTTTCTCACTTCCTCCTTTACCACCTTGCCCTACTTTCCCCATGGTGACTTCCCTGGCCTTGGTCCTTGGGGCCAGTGAACTCTCCCACACAAGAGCAGCTTCTCCATAAACCTGTCTTTAATATATAATCTAATCTGGTTTAAGTTGGCTCATTTCACCCACGGTGGAGAAATAACCTAGTACTAGCTACTTTTCTGACCAGAAGAATTTATTGAAGGGGGAGTTTATTTTGGCTTACGGTTCCAGAGGGCTAAATGTCTATCAGGCAGGAAAACATGGCGGCAGGCAGGCTTGGTGACAGGAGCAGGCACCCGAAAGCTCACGCCTTCGAGTGCAAGCACGAAACAGAGAGAGCACTTCGGAAGTGGCACAGGCTTACCAAGCCTGCCCCAATGATGCACGCCCTCCAGCAAAGTTCCGCCTCCCCATAATCTCTCTGAACAGCGCCATCTACTGGAGACCAAGTGTTAAACGCCTGAGTCTATGCGGGAGCTGTTTAGCTGTTTTCACCAAAGCATCTTGTACCAGCGACCAGAAAACACTAAGGCGGATTATGAATATGCAAAGAAGACCAGCTAGCTATGTTCTAGGTTGTTGGGACGCTGCTGGGCCTGAAAAAAGGCCACCCCCGGAAGGAGATCCAGGCATTCCCTCCACTCTGCAGCACCAACCAGTTAAGTAAGTCCTACCATCCAGCCTGTCCTTTGGAGCTGGTTAGCAGCTGGAATGAAGAAGTTGTGAGCTAGCACAGCCCTCAAACGCTGTATGCAGAATTGAATGAGCTTTTCTTTTCTTTTTCTTTTTTCTTTTGGCTTTTCGAGACAGGGTTTCTCTGTATAGAGCTGGCTTGTCCTGGAACTCACGCTGTAGACCAGGCTGGCCTCAAACTCAGAAATCCGTCTGCCTCTGCCTCCCAAGTGCTGGGATTAAAGGCATGCACCACCATCGCCCGGCTAAATGAGCTTTTCTATAGGAGTGTTCGAGAACAGAATTCCAGTAAAAGGCTGATACTATAAAGTCTGCTCGTGTGACTCCAGAGCAGAGTACGCATTCATCAGAAACTGTACTACAAGCTGTTTGTGATAGAATCTGGGGGAAAAAAAGTCTGGTTTTTGCCCACATCCAAAACACTCTAATAAAGTGTAATTTAAACGTCACGGGCTAATGCATTTGGGAAGGAGAAAACCTGAACAGGAGACATACCGAAGGACTCCCCTGCTCCAAAACCACCTAGAGAATTTACTCCCAGGTTCTCCCACCAAGGCACAAAGAGACCTTGGTAGCTGTGGCAGAAGCCACATACACTAGACTACATCATGTGCAGATAACACGGTAAATTGTCACATGCTACATAGGCTTGCAAAAAATACAAGAATTGTGGGCTTGTGGGGCAGTGGTGGTGCACGCCTTTAATCCCAGCACTTGGGAAGCAGAGGCAGGCGGATTTCTGAGTTCAAGGCCAGCCTGTTCTACAGAGTGAGTTCCAGGACAGCCAGGGCTACACAGAGAAACCCTGTCTCAAAAAAACCAAAAAAAAAAAAAAAAGAACTGTGGGCTTTACAAAGGCTCGCCATAAAGGTCCAGGAAGCCTCTAAGGTTGCAGGTTGGTTAGATTCCCTGGGTCTCTGGAAAAATTGTTCTGTGAAGTTGTCAAGGTGAAACCTAAATTTCAATAGAGACCCTGGGATGCTGAAGACGTATGGACTCGGGGGTATCCACCAACGAGAGCTCCACGCACGGAGTGGAACCTGTCCTAAGAGAGAGGGTCCACGTGGTGCCAAAGGCAGAGACTGAGGGATGGAGAACCCAAAGTTGTTGGAGCCTAGATGTGTCCATCGGGAGCCCCAGACGCCACGTATGAGCTTCAGAATTTGGTGCTTGCTCTTTTTGCCCTGGTACCCTTCTCCAGGAACTTGGAGACGTAATTAGCATGAAGCTGAGGGCAAACAAAAACAGAAACATATACAACAGCTAAGCGAGCCCTGGAGACAGAACAGGAAGCAAACAAGAAGCCCAGCTGCATCCTGGGTGGTTGAGTCAATGTGCCAGGTATAAAGGCTGCCCCAGGAAGGCGTCCCAGACATCCTTACCCTCCTCCAGACCAACCAGCCTCCACCATGGGTCACACCAGCTGCTCTTCAGGGTGCCAGCCATCCTGCTGTGTGTCCAGCCCCTGCCAGCCATCCTGCTGTGTGTCCAGCCCCTGCCAGCCATCCTGTTCTGTGTCCAGCCCCGGCCAGTCAGTCTGCTGCAGGCCGGCTATATACATTCCTGTGAGATACCAGGTAGCCTGCTGTGTGCCTGTGAGCTGCAGGCCCACTGTGTGCACAGCCCCCTCCTGCCAGTCCTCTGTGTGTGTGCCTGTGAGCTGCCGGCCTGTCTGTGTGCCCTCCTCCTGCCAGTCATCTGGATGCTGCCAGCCCTCCTGTCCCACCCTGGTCTGCAGACCGATGACCTGCAGTAACCCCTCCTGCTGCTGACCGGTGTCTCCAAACCAGCTACCTCCACTGAAGATGGATACTTTGTCCTATCCAGTCCCATTCTTGACAATGGATTTAGCAGGAGGCAGACGCCCAGTGCATCCTTGGAACTGGGGAGAGAATGCAAAAGAATGAACCAGATCCTGTACCCTGGCCTTCTTTGGAGGATGCCCTGGATGCAGGGTTCTTCTCTAAATAACCTGTGTGTCAAATAAAGCAGCTTTCTAGTCAGCCACGCATGCGTGTCCTGCTTCCAGACTCTCTCGGTGATCAGCAAGGGCTCAGGCCAGTGCTTTCTGTGATCCAGCCTCCCATGGCTGAGGACATGGAGCTGGGTGGAAGACATGATCTGGTGAAGTAGACAGGTCCCTGCTGTGGCCCTGGAGAATGTGGGCCCTGCCACAGACTCCCCGTCTCTGGTGGTGCCATCCTCCGGTCTCAGTCTGCCTGCTGTAGTGGGTGCTCAGTTCTCCTCTAGTCTCTCAGTTTTCTCTCTGGTGTCGTTTTGTCATGCTGGGTCCTGGTGACTTTTCCCTACAGGGCACTTCTTAAATGTTTGAATCTTAGTTACACAACGCGATTGGCCCCGTCACACCTTCCCTTCAGGGGTTCACACATGCCGGTCTTTAATTGACAGGTGATCAACTAGAACGTAGCAAACACATATCATTTGCAACTTAGAAGCTAGAGAGCATCATTAATGTTCGGCTGACTTCCTGGGGCAGTGGCTGCTGCAGTCACGTGACCATCGCTCATCTGCCAATCAGGGGAGTTGAGTCTGTGCTCCGTGTGCCTCAGACATGTACTTTGGAGGGCAAGTCTTTGCCAAGGGCATCTAAGCTGGGGGTTCTTTCCTCTGTGCAGCATTGGAACCAGTCACCCATTTCCCATGCGCACCCTTAATTGTGTTCTCATACAGAGTGTGGTGGGACGTTCACAGGCAGACTCCCAGAGATGTGCATGCCTTTGGCTTGCAGGGTCTGCTGTACCCGTGACTCTGTCCTGCCCTTTTCCTCCCATAACTCTCATTGCTGCCTGCCCTGGATTATATAGCTGTTTCTATTATGTTGCAGGCTGGTGATGAGAAGAAGCAAGCAGAAAAAAAAAAAAAAAAGATCGTTTATGAATCAGTAGCCAAGATGGTCTGTGACCAGCGTGTGGTTTAAATTGGGGCTTTATAAAACTGAGCCAGAACTGGGATAGATGTTAGGGGCTCACTGTCCCGAAGGCGCATACACAGTTACGTGTACCATTCCTCCAACACACGCACCCATCCCTTCAACACACATGTGGATACATGTAAACTGAATACCCATAACCTTATGCACACAAACACATGCATAGGGCAGCTATACTTATGCCCACTCACAACCCCTTGTGTACACACATGCACTTCTATAACACGTGTGCATTCACAGTCCTCATACGGTATACACTCACACACAGCGGTATCTGTAGTGAGAGTTTTGGTTTCTTTTCTTTTTTTTTTTTAAAGATTTATTTATTTGTTAATTATATGAGTACACTGTAGCTGACTTAAGACACACCAGAAGAGGACATCAGATCCCAGGACAGTTGGTTGTGAGCCACCTTGTGGTTGCTGGGAATTGAACTCGGGACCTCTGGAAGAGCAGTCGGTGCTCCTAACCGCTGAACCGTCTCTCCAGTGAGCTTTGGTTTCTTTGTAAACACAGCTTTATATGAATGTGTCTGTGTTTTGAGCCCAGGTGTGGGCTATGCAGCTGCTCACTTTGTCCACAGCTGTTAACTGTGTCTCCTGCTCTGGTGGGGGTGGGGGTGGGGCATGATTTTTTTGCCAGCTGCAGACAGTTCAATTCTGGAAACTCTGGAGAGGACATTAACTGTGAGAACCCCGAGGGGGCCTGTGACGGCTGCTGCTTCCCCGCTGTTGTTGAGTTTGCTATTGCTGGATTGCTGGATTGCTGGATTGCTGGATTGCTGGGTATTCTGGCAATGAGGATTAGACTGGCCCTAAGGAACCAGACAATCCTAATCAACAGGAAGTATAGCCTATAGGGGTCTATGCCCCTTCTTCTCGAACCTTCTTTCTCTCCTACCAAGTGTTGGGGGGGGGGCTGGGAGGGATTAGGGTGAAATAAGGCCCAGAAGGGAGGTAGAGGTATAAGAACCCAATAAAATAATAAATACACCAGCAGACATCTGCTCTCCCCAACCCCACCCCCAGCAGGTGAACCTGATTCAGACATGGGAGGTTCAGGACCCCAGAGACCCTCTGCCCTGCTCCAGAGTACAGGGTAGAGACCCCATTCATGTCTCTTCTCCAGCATAGACCCGCAGGCCTCTTCCATCCTGTGCTGCGACAGAAGTACTCCCCAAAGGACAGCTTTCGGGAACAGAATAAAGCAGGCAGGGTTTGAGATCCAGACACAGGGAAGCTTTGAGGAAAAGGCCCAGAAAGGGAGCAAGGAAGGAAAGACACAAGAAGAGCTGGCCAGCATGGCCCGGAGGGTCTGAGCAGTGAATGTGGACCTTGAGAGACATGGTCTGGATGGTGAGGAGTCAGCAGGGGCACTATGGCAGGTGGACTGCCATAGCGGTTGTTCCAAGGCGAGGTTGGCTGCAGGTGTGGCAGGCAGCCTGGGTTGAGGCTGTCAAGGCTCGGTGGATGAACACTCCTCTGCCTCCCCTTCACTTCTTCTTTTTTCTTTTTTCTTTTTCTTTTCCTTTTCTTTCTTTCTTTCTTTCTTTTTTTCTTTTCTTTTTTTTTTTTTTTT
>NW_022196909.1:42448472-42459715 GCF_008632895.1 Mastomys coucha
ACTCACTCTGTAGACCAGGCTGGCCTCGAACTCAGAAATCCGCCTGCCTCTGCCTCCCAAGGGCTGAGGCTGTGTAAGCAGCTAACTATCGCTTAGAGAACGACTCTTCCGTAGTGTAGTTGCCCCTCAGTGGCAGTATCTGTGTAGGGCTCTAACTCGACCCCTCTGGTGCTAACTTCTGAAGCCCTGTTCCTTTGGTTCCTGACATCTTCCTCTCGACATCTCCACAGATGTCTGTTGAATTTCCTTTGGTGTATCTGTCGCTGGCAGAGGCCCCTTCTCTTTCCTCAAGGAAGTGGAAGTTGCTGATGTTAGCATCAGGGCATCCAAAGCCTGTGGCGACTCATGGGCGGGTCCACAGACCTGTTGCTAGGGCAACAGCCGCCATATTCCCAGAATCCATTGGGCTCACCTCCCACCTTTACCTGCAGCCACTACGTCAGAACCCCTATATGTATAAGGGGAACATTCCTCCATCTCTCTCGCTCCCCTTCCTCTCTTTCCGCGCTACTGCCCTCTCTCTCCCTCTCAGTTAAACCTCTTACACGTGGAACTGTTCGGGCCTAGAGTGTGGTATGTCCTGACGCGACCCGCCGTTCTAACACATCAGCTGAGAGCACAGGCTGCGTTCTGGGAGCTGTGCATGATTCCAGACGTTCTACCCACTCTGCCTGCTCCTGCTCCTGCTGCTGCCCGCTCTGTCCATGTCCTCCTGGGGCAAGCATGCCCCCCTGACTGCTGTGAGCACCCTCCTCGCCAGAGTGTTCTTCACTTTCATGGAGCCCTTTCTGCAGCTCCCTCATGTGGCTCTGTTTTTCTCTTTGTAGCACCCTTGGCCTGAAGCCCTTTCTGATGGTGTGTGTCGGCTGACAGTGACGTGTCAGACTCTATCATTTCATTTTTGAAGGACACCTTCCGTTTCCCAGGCTTCTCCTTCAGGAGTTAGTGCGTGTGTGTCTCGTCCTGTGTCTGATGTGATCCTTCCTGTGTTCGAAGCATGTGGTTTAATCTGTGTCCACGGCTTCCTTGTCACCTTTGGTTTTGACAGTCGCATATTGAACAAGGTGTGCCTAGCCGTGTGTCTTGTTTTGGTTTGTTTTGGTTTGAGGAAGAGGAAGCCTGTTTTGGGGTGTTGTGGCATGCTGTCCTCCAAGGGTGACACAGCAGTTGCCATCTTGGGACCAGAGCAGCTGTAATTACCTGCATGAGTCCTTATCGAGACTGGAAGACTCACATGCTGGCGCATGAGACGTCCCCGCTTCCTGAGGCTGTGCAAGCAGCTAACTGTTGCTAAGAGGACGTCTCTTCTGTAGTGTAGTTGCCCCTCAGTTGCTCCTGCTCCTGTAGCGAACCTCAGAAAACTCACTGTTCTACCAAGCTGGCCTAGGCAAGATAATTTCTTTGGTTTGTCACCAGGGTTCCACCTAAGGACAGGTAGACACTCCCATTACCCGACAAAAGTCAAAGAAAAGGAGTTCTCTATGTTTTATGTATTTTTACTTTTGCGGAACCTTAGATGGTATTTCTTTGTCCATTTCTTCTGTTCAGTTCCTTGTCTCCTCTTTGGTCCTCTCTGCCCAGCTCCTTTCCTCTTTCCCTCTCCCCTCCCCCTCCTGTCCCTTTATTCTCCTCCCCTCCTGTATCCCCTCCATCTTCTCCCACCATCTCCTCTCTTCTTCCATCTCCCTCCCCCTCCTCCTCTCCTTTCCCTTCCTCCTCTCCTCTCCTCTTCTCTCCTCTCCATGACACTACTTGTTATCAGGGTTATTAAAGGTCAGAGCCTAAGCCCTGGTAGCCCCAATAATTCAGACGTGGCTGCCCATCCTCATGAGCCCGTGAAACAAACAATGAATAATAGTAATAATAATCAGAAGAAGGAGATTGACTCAATGTGGCCACACTGGAAAGAAGGACAGAGAGATTCAGTAACTGCTCCCTCCCCTCAGCCCATCTTCCAGGTCCTGACATGAGAGTAAGGTTTAGATAGAAGACAGGTGGTATACATAATTAAGCAGTCCTGATCAAAGTGGCCCTGCCTATAGTGGTGCACTATCATTATCCCAGCTTCAGCCTGTCTAAGGAGATGCTATGATAGGCTGTTCGCATGAGCTCCTCTCTTGGGAGACAAGTTCCCATCTGTCTGGCCCCAGGCTTCAACCATTTATTTTCTAGCCAGGGAATTCCAGTTTCCCTGGGCATCTTGCTTCCACAGGCCAGATAGCTAGAGTGAGACATGACCATCTCTTAGAGTGTTCTTGCTCCTGCCGGGCATGCTAATTACACACTTGCATCCATTGATGATGATCCAGCTCCCCAGTGTACCTTGGCATTTTGTTTTTGTCTCCTCCAGCCCAGACTATGTTTCTCTCATTGACATTTTGACTACTTCTATCTGACCCATCTTCCCATCCAGTGACCCCCACCTTTGGCTACATCGAGTGTGTATCCTTCAGTTTATGAAGGAGGTCATCTTTCATTGCATGCCTTGGCTTTGGCTGTACTCATTTGAGTCTTTGCGTCAAGTCCTCATCTGTTCATGCGAAAGTAACATTTTAACACACGAATGGGAGATATTTTAGAGTTATACACCCATGTCATTTTTTAATCTGATTTTTGGTTCTGTTTTTGTTTTTTTGTTTTTTTGTTTTTTTTGACAATGAATTGGGATGGTTGGGTTTTCCTTGCTTTCTTTTGGATGCCTCACACTCTGATTGGCTTGAACTGCAGCGAGAGCAACGTTCTCGCTAGAGGACCTCATCCCCCCTCAGCAGCTCTTGTCAGCGCTCCCAGTGTGGGTGGCTGTTACAATGTTTACCTTCCTTGTAACAGAAATTCAGATTTCTGTGATCCCGCCCCCGTGGCTTGGGACTGGATGCTGGGAAGCTCAATGGTGCTACCCTACACTAGTTTCCAAGTGTCCTGCACCAGATTCCTGGTCGCTAACTCTCCTGATTCTCATCTTCCTATGGAGGCTGGCATGCTCGCGGGGATTCTAGTGAGGCCCTCTGGGTTTTACAACTAACGGACTTTCTCACACTTTTTTTGCTCATGCTGGGCCAGCAAAGACTCCTGGTTTTTTGGTGCTGTTGTGAGTTTGAGGTAGAAATTCCCTGCCCTGCCTACTGTGACTGTACTCTAAGGTAGTTCATGGGGTTTGGGGATCCAGGCCTGTGTTCCACCCCAGCCCACAGGATGACTCAATTTTTTTAGTCTCAGGAAGGAAGAGAGCTGCTTCAGCAGCTCACCTCTCATACCCAGGACATGCCTCTTCAGTGCGGCAGAGAAAAAGGCTCTCTGAGGAGTGGCTGCTGTCCTGAAGACAATTAACAAAATTTCAAGCGAAGAACGTCCAATTATATGGAGGGACTAGAAAGATGGCTCAGCAGTTAAGAGAACTGGTTGCTCTTTCAGAGGACCCACATGATGGCTTACAACCTCCTTGATTTCAATTCCAAGGGATCAGGCACCCTCTCCTTGGTTTATGTGGTATACAGACATAGATGTAAGCAGAACACGTAGACACATAAAATAAGTTAATCTTTTATTTTAAAAAGGTATGTAGGCACTTGGGAGACAGAGGCAGGCAAACTTTTGTGAGTTCAAGGTCACCCTGGTGTACATAGTGAATTCTGTCTAGTCCAGCCAAGGCTACCGAGTGAGAACTTGTCTCAATCTCTACCTTGAAGAAAATGTTGGATAAAGGAGAGCACAAGCTGTATGGAAAGCAATTTATTTGGCTCAAAGGACAGAGAGAGATAATAGGAGTCAGGACATCCCTGGGGGTGGAACAGGACAGGGAGAAACTGGATTACTCTTCTACACTGGCTCACCATCGTTCCAGAGTGGGTTGGACAGGTGTTGGGAGGGCACAGATATGTCCCATCTGGGAGGAGCTGGTTTGGAGACACTGGTCAGCAGCAGGAGGGGGTACTACAGGTGACAGGCCTGCAGACCAGGGTGGGGCAGGAGGGCTGGCAGCATCCAGATGACTGGCAAGAGGAAGTCACACAGACTGGCCTGCAGCTCACAGGCACACATACAGAGGACTGGCAGGAGGGGGCCATGCACACAGTGGGCCTGCAGCTCACAGGTACACAGCAAGTCACCTGGCATCTCACAGGAACACCTATGGCAGGCCTGCAGCTCAAGGGCACACAGGCTGGCTGGCAGGGGCTGGACACACAGCAGGCTGGCTGGCAGGGGCTGGACACACAGCAGGCTGGCTGGCAGCCTGAGGAACAACTAGTGTGGCACATGGTGGCAGATCCTGGCTGGTCTGGACAAGGGAATGTCTGTTCTTCCTTTCTTGTGTGGCTTTTATACCCAGCCTGATGTTCCAACTACCCAGAATGCAGCTGGTCTTCCCTGTGTTGTTTCTATCACTTGCTCCTCAGTGACTTGTTATTCCGGGATGCATCTTCCTGAGTTATGTTCTCCATAAACAATTTTGGCTTGAGGCCAACTTGATATAAACAGGATCTACTGGTTTGACTTACATGTATTTAATGCTGCTATTTCTTGGGCCATCATTTAGCCAATAGGGACACTGGCTGGATTGAGTCTGGGATCCTGTTCTTTCTCATCTCATTCTATCAATGAGATGAAATCTGTATTTCATCATTATTATTTATTTTGACTCTCCATTGCAAAATGTGAAACTTTAACACAGAGACTGGGAAACTAGAACCTATGTCCTAAGTTTGTCATACTTTCTATCTTTGTAAATAAAGTTTTATTGACAGCAACATGCCCGTGCGCATGTGTGTTCCCAGCTGTTGAGTTCAAAACATTTGCTGTCACCCCTTAACATAAAATTAGCTAGCAGCTATAGTTTCTCTTCTGTTGTGATAAAACACTTGACAAACACCATTTAAAGGAGGAAGGATTTATTTTGGCTTATAGTGCAAGGTACGATGCACCATGGTGGGGAAGTCAAGGGAACAGGGCGGGGGTGGGGGTGGGGAGGGGGATGACTTGAAGCAGCCAGTCTGAGAAAGCAGAGAGGATGAATGCTCTTGCCGCCCAGCTCCTTTCTCCACTTATACTGCCCAGGGAATGGCACCTCCTACTGTGGATTGCTCTTCCCTCCTTAAGGAATGTAATTGAGACAACCCCTAGCAGACACACCCAGAGGCTTTTCGTGATTCTAGATTTTGTCTACTGACTGTACTATTACCGCAACAATGTATAACAATGGGTAACAAAATTACAAGTCTATTGTGTAGTGACTGCTACAGGGATCCCTTTGCTCCTTCAGTAAAGGTGTGGTTGCAGAAAGCCCAGAAGGCTTTATAGCAGTGTAAATGAGCGACTTCCTGCCCTGGTTCGGTGTACTGGATCCCCACAACTGTTGCCAACCCCAGGACTGTGGAAGTGGTTGCTGCCTCCTGGGCCCTGAGTTGCCCTGCCACTCAGGCTTATATGTAGTATGTTCCCTTCTTTCAAGGCCTTCTGTATGCCTAGCCCCTGTGTGCTGGTTGATCTTAATGTCCCCGTGACACACAAACTAGAGTCATCTGAAAGGAGGGAACCTCAGTTGAGAAGATACCCCCATACGTCTCAGCTGTAGGACATGTTCTTAATTAGTGATTGATGGGGGAGGGCCCAGCCTATTGTGGGCGGTTTCATCCTTGGGCTGGTGGTCCTGAGTTCTATACAAATTCAGGCTGACCAAGCCAGGAGGAGCAAGCCAGTAAGCGGCACTCCTCCATAGCCTCCCCATCAGCTCCTGCCTCTAGGATCCTGCCCCATTTGAGTTCCTGTCCTGACTTCCTTTGCTGATGAACAGCAATGTGGAAGTCTAAGCCAAGTAAACCCTTTCCTCCCCAACTTACTTTTTGGTCATGGTTGTTTCAGCCATAGAAGCCCTAACTAAGTTAGACACTCACTCCATCAGGCAGCCTGCTGTGTGCCTGTGAGCTGCAGGCCCACTGTGTGTTCCTGTAGCTTGCCACACCCATTCTGCTATTTAGGCTCCTCCCTATAGCCCTGTAACCTACTATAGAGCCTGAGACCTCTGTAGCCATCCCGGCTGAGAGATGGGAACCATTGCATAACTGCCTTCCCACCAGGCTGTCCCTTATGGCTCTGTGTAGACCTCCCAAACCCGAGGGCACTTACTGCCTCCTCTGTAACAAAGCCCCTAGGCTACTAGAGCAGCAAATGAGGCAGATGCCTGGCCACGCATCCTTTGACCCCTAGCCACAAATGCATGCTTAGCATCACTAGGAGGCATTCCATGTCTGTATGGTGCTTCACTTCAGCCTTCCACCCTGCTCAGGACTGTCACTAAGAACCTTAAAGCTTCTCCACAGAGAGGTTCAGGGCCCAGGCCAGCAGCAGGGTGATCACCATGAGGGTCACCTCTCTCAGAGGGGTCTGCCTTACACTGGGCTGTTGTACCCCATGGCTCTCATTTTTTTTTTCTACTTTGCTCCCGTGGCTGCTTTGGTGAAATGTGGTGGGGGTGGGGATGGGGGGGCAGGGAAGGAGTTGGGAGGAGGAGGCATTTGTTAGCCTCTTGGGTCCCTGAGGGTAATTATTAGTCTGTGCTTAGCAACAAGCTGGAATCCTAAAAAAAAAAAAAAAAAAACGCCTTCTGCCCAAGACTTGAGGCTCTACCACTTCCTATCTCTCCTCCTCTTTGTAAGGATGAATGAAAACAGCCTTCATTCAGGACTAAGGGACAGCCCCTGCTCCTAGAACCTATGCCCATGTTCTCACAGGCCAGAGGAACTTCTCAGAGGGTGAGCTGTATCATGGAGTCTACAAAAGCCCAGTGTCACCATAGACTGGGGTCTGAGAGAGGCAGGAGGGTGGCTAGACACTGAGGGACTGGCTCTGCCGAGCAGGGCTAAGTGGGAGCTGAAGCTGAAGAGACCTCGGAAGCACTCTCCCCTGGAGCATCCCTGTGAGATCTTGCCTATTCCTGGGCTTAGCTGGGGGGTCCCGAGAAGGTGTGTGGCCTCCCCAAGCTGTACGGTTGGACGTCTACAAGGCTGGAAGCCACCAAGTCCTTGTAGTTTAGAACGGACTCATCTACCTTGGTCTCTGGTCATAGCTAGCTCAGTTCGTCTTGGGGTAGGTTGGAAGATAGGGAAGATGAGGGGTGAGATAGGTGTCATTGAGAACAGCAAGAAGCCACTGTCTCTTGTTGAGGCTGAAGTCCAAGGTCAAGTATTTGAGAGCTGCGTCTTCTGAGGCTGGGTGTCGGTGGGGTTACAAGGGGAGGGAGCAGGTGCCTGGCCCCAGCTCTGATGCTGCTGGTGTTAGGGAGCAGGCTGTTGGCATGCTGGGAACCTGAAGTTTGGGAAGCAAGGAGGTGAATGAACAGGGCAGAACCAGTGTAGCTCACCTGTGGCAGATGCCCACTGTCTTAGTTAGGGTTTTACTGCTACAAACAGATACCGTGACCAAGGCAACTCTTATACAGGACAACGTTCAATTGGGGCTGGCTCACAGGTTCACAGGTTCAGTCCACAATCATCAAGGTGGGGAGCATGGCAACCCCCAGGCAGGCATGGTGCAAGAGGAGCTGAGAGTTCTACATCTTGTTCCAAAGGCAAACAGGAGAAGACCAGCTTCCAGGGAGCTGGGATCAGGGTCTTAAAGCCCACACTCACAATGACACACTTACACCAACAAGGCTGCACCTCCTAATAGTGCCACTGCTTGGGCTAAGCATAGACAAACCATCAGACTCACCAAGAACTTCCAAGACAGACTGTGTTATATTCGTGTGAAGGGTGGGTAATGCTCTCCCTGGGCTCCTGCTCATCCAACATCCTGCTGGAAGGCCCCTGGCATCTGTCGTCATCTCCTTGGGGGTGCTCCTTCCCAGTAGAGTCCAGCAGTGAAACTCTATGTCATTTTCTCCCCTTACGGACACCTACCTGACACCCCAGTGGCACTCTGCTGGCCAGAGAATGACTTTGTAAGTGCTGAATGTCCCCGGTTAAGTAATGATGACAGCAGGCTCACAGGCCTCCCTCACTGTAGCTGCCAGCAGCCACTCATCCGAATGGGTTTTCTGGAATGGGGGTCAAGGCCAGAATAATTTGGGATACCGGAAATGCGGGAAGGGTTTGAAAAAATTAGACCAAGACATGGTATGCTTTCAGTCCGCCAGCATTCATTGGATTCTCTTTGTTACAAGCAAACAGGTAGATAGGTAAAGCAAAACCCCTCCCCCAAGTCCGTCAGCAACTTGGCCCAATCAGCAGCTTCATCTTTAGTCTCTGGAGGCGGGACTTCCGGCGTAACTGGAACTTGGAGAGAGGCGTGGCTATTAGCAGGAGGTGGACAGAGAGGCGTGGCTATCTGTGGAAGGCAGGGTCTGATAGAATCAGCCCTCAGCTGTAGGAGGGTCACACCTCACTGCTAAGGTTTGGACTGTAGCTTTGTGAACTTCCGACATAAATTGGCTCCCTCTTCTCAGTTCCCCTTCCCTTCTTCCACGAATGAAGACAGAATCAACTTCATGGAGAAGAGATTTATTTTAGTTCATGGTTGCAGAGGTTTTGGTTTGTATTCTTTGACTCAGCCAATTTGGGACTAGTGGTGGGGACAGTATCACGGTAGAGGACAAAGCCATTTGCCTCCAGACAGACAGTAATCAGAGAGAAAGTGAGAGAGGGGCGAGGAGGGACCAAGGATGGAACTAGCCTATAGACCCTGTCTCTTTCCTCTCTCACTTGCCGTACAGCCTCCTGGCGCCACAGACCTTGAAACAGACAGATCGCAGTGATAGATCATAGAAGAAATCGTAAGCTCAAACCAAACATCCCTCTTGCTACACTGTTTCTCTCAGGTGCTTTGGCTTGCGCCAGAGCGCGGATCAGCGCAGCTGGGAGACCTTCTTCCCTGTCCCCAGAGGATGACCATTCTCTTTGGAATATATGAATAACCAGTGACGGGATGCAGGGTATGAATAATACCAGCAAAGCAGGAATAGTGCAGCTTCAAATGTTGCCCTACTGGGTTCGGAGATTCTCCACTTGGGGTCCTGCACAACTCTTCCCATGGGGCGTTCAGCTGGGGTAGGAGGGGCCTTGTCAATCCCATGAAGGTGTGTCTGCTCCCATACTGTCCCGAATATCCTGCTCGGCTGTTTTCCGGCTCCACCTCATTCAATCAGTCTCAGGTCAGGACTAAGAACACCAGCTTTTCTGGCTTGCCCAGTATGGGTGGTCCACTGGCAGCCCAGGCTTGTCAGAGGCATCACCTTAGGGGTTCTGCTTACAATGTATCTTTTACCCTTGCTCCTCCTTAGCCAGGCTTTAAACTCTGAGGGGCCAGCATTGTCACAGTAGGGGATAATCCCCCACACTCTGGTGATCTGAGGCAGGCTGGGTGGAAACCTCTTTCCGAGCCTCCTGACTTGGAAGTCCCTGCACCTCCTCACCCTCACTCCCACCTCCACCCCCACCCCAGCTTGTGTTTTCAGGATTCTCAGACACAGAGAGACTCTCAGACAAGGCACAGCTGCCTTAGGTTTTGTCCCAGTGTCCTGATTGGGCTTCAGAGAACCTTTCTGTGTCTGGCTTTACCGGACAAGCCAACTAGGGTCATGGCAGACAGGGTGTGAAGACCCAGAACGCTTCAGAAAAATGCACACCGCTCACAGCTCCTGACACGAACACTTTATTGAACACACAGCGGTGGACCTGTCACATCTGGAGTGGATGGATGGTCACAAGAAGGGGCTGCTCTCTGTGTCACAGAGGAATTTGTAGGGGGAGGGGCTGAGTGGCACCTTCACACCCCATCAGGCAGCGGCTGTGTAGCTCCCAATCCATAGTGAGACAACTCTGGTGGCCCCAGGCATCTTCCAGGGGCTCCTTAGAGTGGAGAATTGCTTAGGAACAATGTAGCCTGCAGAGGCTGAGAGATCCAGTCTGTTAGCAGGTGGACTTTTGGCCACAGCAGGCCTGTCTGGAGCAGGCAGGGCGGCACAGCAGGGACACACTGGAGACTGGGCGACAGCAGCTGGGCTGGCAGGAGGAGGCACAGCAGGAGGAGGTGGGCACACAGCAGGCAGGTCTGCACACAGGGCGGCACAGCAGGGACACGCTGGAGCAGGGCTTGCAGCACACAGGCTTGCAGCACACAGGAGCACAGCAGGAGGGCTGGCAGCAGGAGGAGGAGCCAGAGCAGATGGGTGTGCAGCACACAGGCTTGCAGCACACAGGCACACAGCAGGAGGGCTGGCAGCATGAGGACTGGCAGCTAGACTGCTGGCAGCATGACCCAGAGCAGATGGGTGTACAGCAGACAGGCACACAACAGGGGGATTGACAGCATGAGGACTGGCAGCTAGATTGTTGGCAGCATGGTCCAGAGCAGATGGGTGTACAGCAGACAGGCTTGCAGCAGAGGGTCACACAGCAGGGCTGCTGGCAGGGGGAACAGGTGCAGCAAGCTGGCTGGCAGCTAGACTGCTGGCAGCATGAGGGTGTGCAGCAGGAAGATTGGCAGCAGGGGCTGGACACACAGCTCACTGGGGTGCAGACAAGGGTCAGGCAGGGGGCTGGGGCACAGCAGCTGGGGGCACAGCAGCTGGACTGGCAGCAGCTGGGGACACAGCAGCTGGGCTGGCAGCAGCTGGACTGGCAGCAGCTGGGGACACAGCAGGAGGGCTCACAGCAGCTCTCTGGGCAGTCATCTACCTGCCAGGAGGAGTCAGTACATGAATCACACGAACCGGGCAGGCAGACCCGGCTGTCGTAGCTCAGGTCACTGGAGCAGATGGACATGGTGGAGGTGGCCATGGTGGGCAGGTGTGGTAGGAGCAGCGATTGTGTGAGTGTGTGTGAGTGTGTGTGTGTGAGCGGCTGGTGGTTAGCTTTTATACCTCCTTGAGCTTGCGTTGTCCTGGTGAGAAACTTCTCAGGCTTTCCTTCCTGTTTGCCCGAGCCCTGCCGCTTATTAGCGCTGTGTGCAAGCCCCACCTGTGGTTGTTTTTGTTTTGACTGTGCTAAAGGCCTGGAAAACATTTGAGGCCACTTCCCCCAGGAGGTTTCAGAGGTGAGCAGGGCTTCATGGCAATGGATATTTGTTATCCTGTGTTTGAGTGACTGGGACCTGTTAGTGTTAATTACTACTATCGTTTTAACCATTTTAAAACAAGCAGAATGAAGAACACACGCCTTCCACAGTACAGCTCATTCAGAGGCGAATGGACAGGTACTCTGTCCTTCTCCAAATGCTAGCAAGACACAGTCTTTTTTTTTTTTTTTTTTTTT
>NW_022196909.1:42460074-42466072 GCF_008632895.1 Mastomys coucha
TTTTTTTTTTTAAGACATAAGTCTTACACAGTGCAATTTACACAGAGGTCTGTTGGCATGAGGCTCTTTGTGCTCCCTGAACCACCTGTGCTTAGTGAGGGAGCCGGTGCTCCAGTAGGGTTTGGGGCCGTCTTTTATGGTGCCTGACCCTCCTGAGATACTCAGCATTTCCAATTAAGACTCTCAGCTTTTTCTATTGTCATTTTTCTGTTGTTCCAAAAACAGAGACTCCACACCTATAGTGGTCACAATTCAGAGGCTCCTGGTCTACCCGCTCCCCAAGACAGGATAGTCTGGCTGGGTATAGAATTCTGGGTTTGGAGCCAGGTGCTGGGGGTGCACACCTTTAATCTCAGTCCTGGGGAGGCAGAGGCAGGCAGATCTCTGAGGCCAGTCTGGTCTACAGAGCAAGTTCTAGGGGGCTTCATAGAGAAAAACCCTGTCTCAAAAAGCAAAAATTCTGGGTTTGAACCAGTGTCCCTCAAGGCACAAGTGATAATACTTATTCTGGTGCTCATGTGTCTGAGCAGAGGCAAGTGGGGTTTCCCTACAGTTCACCTGCCTTTCAGCTTCTGTTTCTTGTTTCCTTCCTGAATGCTGGGCTTGTTCTAGAATGCCTGTGTTGGGGCGATGTGTTGCTTTGTGGACTATGAATACTTTCAGTATGACCTTTTTTTAAAGATTTATTTATTTATTTATTTATTTTACTCATTTTTACTCATTTTACTCTGTAGATGTATAGATGGTTTGTGAGCCATCATGTGGTTGCTGGGAATTGAATTCAGGACCTCTGCTCACTCTGGCCCATGCTTGCTCTGGTCAGCCCCATTTGTTCCAGTTGGTCCCGCTCGCTCCGGCCCAAAGATTTATTTATTATTATATCTAAGTACACTGTAGCTGTCTTCAGACACACCAGAAGAGGGCATAAGATCTCACTATGGATGGTTGTGAGCCATCATGTGGTTGCTGGGAATTGAACTCAGGACCTTCGGAAGAGCAGTTAGTGTTCTTAACCACTGAGCCATCTCACTTCAGTATGACCTTTCATCTCAGCATTATCTTAAAACCCAATTCTCCTTCATAGTTTTTCCTTCCAAGACTCTAGACATGCCTCCTTCTGGCCTTTAGTATTTCTCTGATGTGTTAGAATAGCAGCTCGTGTCTGGACACAGTACACACTAGGCCCACACAGTTCCACATGTAGGAGAGACAGGGTGGTGGTGGAAAGAGAAGAGGGGGAGAGAGAGAGAGAGAGAGAGAGAGAGAGAGGGAGGGAGAGAGAGGTGTTCCCCATATATATATATGAGTGGTCACAGGTAAAGGTGGGAGGTGAGCCCAGTGGATTCTGGGAATATGGTGGCTGTTGCCTTGGCAACTGGCCTGTGAGGCCCTCCTATGTGATGTCATGGGCTTCGAAGGCCCTGATGCCAACAGTCTCCGTCCCCATTTTCCTCACTTTTATCCTTTATACCCTTCCTTGTGAGATTGTCCTGGTTTTATTTCCAGACACATTCTGCCACTAGAGAGCCATCTTAACTCTCTATGAAATTAAGATCCTGTGGACATACCAGGTAGACTCGCCACGCCCAGTGTGGCCTCAATGAGACATGTCTGCCATCTCCTGTGTGGATCAGTCTCTGAAGCCACCGTGACGAATCTGCATATCCTGTAGCTGTGCAGAGAGGGCTGGCTTCCCTTCTGTCATATGGCTGAGCGTTCTCTCCGGTTGCTGGGAGCGGGAGTGTACCTGCGATGGTCGCTTCAGCTCTGGTCTCAGGAATCTTTTCAGCTTCTCATCTTAGTCTGAATCTCCTGTTTATTCCTGGGACTCCATCCTCCCTGGCTCCTGATGCTGGCTCCTGCCTTCTCTACCCTGGTTTCCAGCTTTCCTGATCTGCCTCTTAGCCACCCCCCCCCCCCCCCCCCCCCCCCCCCCCACTCCTCTGCAAATTCCCACTTCAGCCACACCACAAGCTACCCTGATCCTGTAGCCTGCTGGCAAGCACTTCACTGGTGGGTGCCTGATTTACTTTCTAAGAACTCTGGTTGTTTTCCTCCCTCCCTTCTACCTCCCCTCTCCCGTTGTCCCTCCCTGTCCTCATTCTTTAGGACAGCATCCTGCTCTTAGTTCACAACCTCCCTCATCTACCGATTTTACTTTCCAGAAGCTGGAAAACTGCAAAATGAAAAATTGTAGAAATAGCCGGGCAGTGGTGGCCCATGCCTTTAATCCCAATACTTGGGAGGCAGAGACAGGCAGATTTCTGAGTTCGAGGCCAGCCTGGTCTACAGAGCGAGTTCCAGGACAGCCAGGACTACACAGAGAAACCCTGTCTGGGAAAACAAAAAACAAAAAATAAAAAAAAAAATTGCAGAAATAATGATGCCGGCTATTGAGGTTTGTTCTGTTACTATGTATCATAATGATAATACTGGCCCCCAAGATCTGGTTGCCTCCAGACGAGAAGATCCTCATGTACACCAAGTGATACTATGTGACCTTGCTCCTTAATGTAAACTAGACAAAGATGCTGACAGCCTATAGCTGGGGAGAGGAGAGGCAGGCAAGGTTTTGGTTCCCAGGTTTGGGGTCTGAGGCAGGACCATGGGAAGGGAGGGAAGAGGTGGAGAGATGATGCCATCAGGTAGGGGTAGGTGAGTCATGAAAACATGGCCACGAGGGCTGGCCAATTGGAGTAAGAGCAGCCGATGCAGAACATGATAAATTATATCTTGGGGCTATTGATAGGGAGGTAGGCAAAAATAGCTTAGAGGGTAGATATCTGCTCCGCTTAAGTGCTTTAAAGGCTTATTATGAATATAAAAGTTTTATGTCTTGTCTGGGAACTGAATGATCTAAGGCAGGGTAGAAGCCTTCAATTTGAAATTAAATATTTACTACAACAGTGGGCTTGAAAAATTATTTTTATTGTGGCACATTGTTGTAACTATTCCTGTTGCCACACACTTCGTCTTCTGAGGCTAGCTTCCTCGGAGGTGCCTCGGGGCTGGAGCGACCCTCAGGCTGGTGCTCAGCCCTGCTCGGGGCTTCAGGCACTCGTGGGTGTCTTGAGATGCCGTCCCGGCTCCCTGGACTGTGTGTTACCATCCGCCCACTTATGCATCTTCCTGCTCTGACTTTCCTTTGTCAGGTTTGTGGCAAGGGTCCCAGTCACTTGGTCACATTGCTGAAGAGACGCCAGCATAGGAAACACTATGGGAGGTGGCTCGTCTGTCCCTTGCTGGGTTAGAGGCGACATCTATCTTGGGCACCTGAGGCAGGTCGGTGGTTCTTCTTTAGAATCGTCACAGTCATCTGAAGACCTCTGGTACCCACGGCCATGCTCTGGGCTCTGACCTGGGTCTCAGGTTCTGTCTCCATCAGGTTCAACTTCAGAGTTTACCTTCAGCATTAAGGGTATATGGCCATGAGTCCTAAGCTCTCAGACCGTGTCCTGGCTAAGGTGAAGGGATAGGACTGTCAGCCACAGGGACCCAGTGATGGCCTGTGGTTCCTCCTACTAAGTAGTTTTTCTGAGAAATGCTTGGTGTGCCATGGAGCCACCACTTAAAGAGTATGATCAAGGGTATAAGAACATTCCCACAACACTACGCTGTCATCAGTGTGTGCATTAGCTCACCCCAGGCTCCTTGCCCCTGTGTTGTCCTTCTGTCCTCCCCTGCCCTACCTCAGACACCCACAGGCATGGTGTGGTGATTTTGAATATGCTTGACCCAGGGAGTGTGGCACTAGTAGGAGGTGTGGCCTTGTTGGAGTAGGTGTGGCTTTGTTTGAGGAAGTGTGTCACTGTGAGGGTGGGGTTTTGCGACCTTCCTCCTAGCCACACAGGAGTCAGTTTTCTCCTAGCTGCCTTCAGAACAAGAGGTAAGACTCTAATGCCATGCCTGCCTGGATGCTGCCATGCTCCCGCCTTGATGATAATGGACTGAACCTCTGAACCTGTAAGCCAGCCCCAATTAAATGTTGTCCTTATAAGAGTTGCCTTGGTCATGGTATCTGTTCACAGCAGTAAAACCCTAACTCAGATATATGGTTTAGGCACAAAATGTCCCCAGAAGCTTATGTGTTGAACACTTGCTATCCAGTTGGTGGTACTGTTTGGGAAGGTGGATGAAACATTAGGTTTTTGGCCTTACTGGAGGAAGTAGGCCACTGGGGGCGGGCCTTTTGAGCTTCTTCCTGCCCTCCCTCCTTTCTGCTTCCCTATCTGCCATGAAGGGAGCAGCCTTGGCTCATGCTCGGGTTGTGTGTCTTTCTGTCTTATTATGGGCTCAGAACAAACAGGGTAAGAGCTGGACACTTTGGAACCATGAGTCAAGAGGACTTATCCACCACCCCCTGATCCTACATACCATCCTTACCTCTCTGTGCTGATATCTGTCTCTGCTTTCATTGTGAGTCATTGAGCCCTGTATCCCTTCTGTCCATTCCCAAAAGTCCCTGTTCTGTGTTTTCTACACGTGACCTCATGTCATCTCATCAAGCACGATGTTTCCAAGGTGAATCCACCTGATTGCCTCCTCTACAGATGTGCGATGTCCCTTGTATGGACAGCCCACAAACATCTACCCACTCTTCTGCTGTGGGCATTTGAGTAATGTCCTGTAGTCAGTTAGTGGTGTGAACCTGAGTCGGCTAGTGGTGTGAACCTGAGTCAGCTAGTAGTGTGAACCTGAGTCAGCTAGTGGTGTGAACCTGAGTTGGTTAGTGGTGTAAACCTGAGTCGGCTAGTGGTGTAAACCTGAGTCGGCTAGTGGTGTGAACCTGAGTAGAGACCGGTCTGGATGGATGGATGTTCTCATTTCTCCCAGGATGAAGCCTGGGGCTGGCCTGACAGAGTTCTAGGGTCAGCCTGTAATTAAAAGCTTTGGAAACTGTCTCCCAGTGTGGCCACACCAGAAAAGAGGTTCATAGGATACAGGGGACACACTCTCTGAGTACTGGAGGGCATCCCTCTGGCACACCAAGGGTCACCAGACGGGTGAGGCCCTGCGTTTTGGGCATCAGCATGTAGATATGAGAAGGGCAGATAGAGGTCCCAGTGAATTCTTCCCTGTCTCATTTCTGTTCCAACCCCATGCTCATCACAGCACCAAAGAGGGCCAGATGTATGTTGGATATGACCTCCAGTGTGGTTGGATATGACCTCCAGTGAGGTCGAGCCTTACCTGTTGGCCATTCAACAACTACAACAGTATGCTGTGGTATCATCATGGCCCTCTGGGACCTCTTATCTATGGGCACATAGATTTGTCCCCAAGAAAGTAGACAAGGCTGTGTCATTTGCTCTATGCTGCTGGGATGACTCAGTGGTTGTCTTGGGTAGTCTTCTGAGTGGGGGAAGGGAGGTGGCTCCCCGAGCACAGGAGCACCTGGGACTGCTGGCACAGCTGGTGTTCCCTACTGTGTCAGTCACTCTTGTTGCTACTGTAACAAAATGCCTGACAGGAAGCAACTTAGTAGAAGAAAAGGTTCTGACTCAAGGCTCCCAGGGACACAGTCCATCACAGTGGGGACAGCACAGTGTCAGGACCATGAGGTGGCTGTGTTGCCGATGCCCTGGACTACTTGCTGCCTGACCCTACGTGCCCTTGGGGGTTGGAGGTGAGAGAGCACAGAGTCAAGGACACAGACTCTGGGAGCTCCTTTCATAACCTCCACCCATACCCCATTGGTTCCAAGAAAGCATCTCTTCTAAACAGCCTTTCCCGATTGGCTGGCATTGTCTGCACCAGCCATCCTTGGTCTCTCAGGCAGTCTTCAATTAGGTCCTCCTGCAGGAGATGTGTCCTTGACTCTGTTCCACCTCACCTCCAACCCCCAAGGGCAGGTAGGGTCAGGTGGTAGGTCGTCTAAGGCACAGGCAACACGATTGGTCAAGAAGCAGAGAAAGAGAGAGAGAGAGAAAGAGAGAGAGAAGGGGGGAGAGAGGGAGAGAGAGGGGAAGAGAGAGGGTAAGAGAGGGGGAGGGGGGAG
>NW_022196909.1:42466554-42468839 GCF_008632895.1 Mastomys coucha
GAGACAGGGAAGGTGAGAGAGAGGGGGAGAGAGAGGGGGAGAGAGGGAGGGGAGAGAGGGGGAGAGGAGGAGGGAGGAGAGGAGAGCAGGGGAATGCTGATATTCAGCTTGCTTTCTTCTTCCTCTTTTTCTCCAATCCTGGCCCCCAGTGCATAGAGAAGGGTGCCGCCCATTTAGGGTGGGCATTCCCATCTCAGTTCATCTGATCTAGACACTCTCTCCCAGAGATGTTGACTTGGTCACCTTTCTCTGCTGTGAAGCGACACACGGCCAAGGCAACGTATAGCAGAAAGCATTTTACTAAGCGCTTGCTTACAGATTCAGAGGGTCAGCACATGGCCATTGTGGCGGGGAGCACGGCAACAGGTACACGGGCATGGCGCACGAGTAGCAGCTGAGAGCTTGCATCTCAATCCATATAGAAAGAGCAGGATTGGGCCTGACTTGGACTTTATTAATTTATTTATTTTATGTATATGAGTCGACACTGTAGCTGTACAGATAGTGGTGAGCCTTCATCTGGTTGTTGGGAATTGACTTTTAGAAACTCTGGTCGCTCCGGTCAACCCCAGTAGGGCCCGCTCACTCCAGTGGACCCCGCTGGCTCCGGCCCAAAGATTTATTTATCATTATAAATAAGTACACTGTTGCTGCCTTCAGACATACCAGAAGAGGGCTTCAGATCTCATTATGGGTGATGGTGAGCCACCATGTGGTTGCTGGGATTTGAACTCAGGACCTTCGGAAGAGCAGTCAGTGCTCTTACCCGCTGAGCCATCTCTCCAGCACTGACTTGGACTTTTGAAACCTCAAAGCCCACCCCCCAGTAGCACACCTCCTCCAACATCGCCACAACTCTTAACCCTTTCCAAAACAGTCCCACCATCTAGGGACCAAGCATTTGAATATGTGAGCTTGTGGAGGTCTAAAGCTAGTCCTCTGTGGTCGACGTTAGAGGGGTGGGGATGATTAGAGCAGTGGAGAAGCAGCCTGTGGGGAACAGTATTCCAGATGAGGACTTGGGTCAGCAGCGAGACTTTAGGTCTGAGGGGAAGATAATCTCATTTGTTGACAATTCGTTTTCATGGTAATATCCTGTCAAGTGGATATTTTTTTTATAAAGATTTATTTATTTATTATATGTAAGTACACTGTAGCTATCTTCAGACATACCAGAAGAGGGTGTTCGATCTCGTTACCGATGGTTATGAGCCACTGTGTGGTTGCTGGGATTTGAACTCAGGCCCTCTGGAAGAGCAAAGCCAACTTTCCAGCTCTGACTCCAGTCCACTGAATCAACTTTCCAGCTCTGACTCCCTTCTGATTTCCTCTGGCCCCACTCACTGTAGCTGTCTTCAGACTTCCCAGAAGAGGGCGTCAGATCTCATTACAGATGGTTGAGGGCGTTTGATCTCATTACCGATGGTTGTAAGTCGCCCTGTGGTTGCTGGGATTTGAACTCAGGACCTTCGGAAGAGCAGTCAGTGCTCTTAACCACTGAGCCATCTCTCTAGCCCTCAAGTTGACATTATTAATCACCCCACTCTACCCAGCATCCACTCTAGTGGTCCCTGTGCTCCGGCAGGTTGGGATGTTGGATCTGGAATGCCAGGCACCAAGGCTGCATCTGCTCCACACTGTGTAAGGCAGCTTCTTGGGAAGGCTCCTGGGCTCCGGGGCTGCAGAAAGGATGTTGGAATCTAGGAGGGCTGCATTGGCAGGAGGCATCCAAAAGACTGTACAAGGCTGGCATTCTTGGGGCTTCTGAGCCCTAGCTGGAGCTGATGCCCTGGTTGAGTTTTGGACCCTGGGGAAGATAGAGCTTCCGGGAGAGACAGAGGCAGAATGAGCTTTGCCATAGAGGGCTGGTCCCCCAGGGGAGACAGTAGATATCGGTTCCTGTAGGAGAGTCATGTTCAGGTGAACCAAGCCCTCAGGAGCAGCTGTGGGGCTGGGAAGGACAGGTATGGCTTAGGGGTCCATGGCTGCCCGGTTGTCACTTTCCGCTGCAGGCCCAACCCCAGATACCAAAGCTGCTCCAAGAAAAGCTAGGCTGCAACCTCGAGCAAGTTCTCATTTCTTGCAAGAAGTCTGATCCCACTATGCCCACGCACCCTTTGACACACACAGGACACGGGTCATTAGGAGAGAGAGGCAGATTTAAAGATTTATTTTTCTTTAATTTTAAGTGTGTGTGTGTATGTGTGTGTGTGCACGTGAGCACGCATTATTTATACATGCATGCGCAAATGAGTGCAGGTGTTTGCAGAGAGCAGCAAAGTCCC
>NW_022196909.1:42482825-42483974 GCF_008632895.1 Mastomys coucha
GAGTTTTGGACCCTGGGGAAGATAGAGCTTCCGGGAGAGACAGAGGCAGAATGAGCTTTGCCATAGAGTTCTGGTCCCCCAGGGGAGACAGCAGATATCAGTTCCTGTAGGAGGGTCATGTTCAGGTGAACCAAGCCCTCAGGAGCATCTGTGGGGCTGGGAAGGACAGGTATGGCTTAGGGGTCCATGGCTGCCCGGTTGTCACTTTCCCCTACAGCCCGAACCCCAGATACCAAAGCTGTTCCAAGAAAAGCTAGGCTGCAACCTCGACCAAGGTCTCATTTCTTGCAAGAAGTCTGATCCCACTATGCCCACGCACCCTTTGACACACACAGGACGCGGGTCATTAGGAGAGAGAGGCAGGTTTAAAGATATATTTTTCTTTAATTTTAAGAGTGTGTGTGTGTGTGTGCAGGTGAGCACGTATTATTTGTACGTGCATGCGCAAATGAGTGTAGGTATTTGCAGAGAGCAGCAAAGTCCCTGGGAAAGTCATTACAGTTCACAGCAGGCACCTTCTGTGCACTGGCAGGAGGACTAAGGTCCTTTGCAAGAGTGTCTGTGCTCTCAACCACTGAGCCATCTTGCCAGCTCCTAAAGGCAGGTTCATCAGGATATGCACAGTGACAGCCCAGGTAAGGCTAGGGCAGCTGCAGTTGGAACAAATCTTATGGCTTGGGGCCTAAGAAGTGGAGCTTTCTACAGGCAGCCTCAGGGAAGGGCTCAGCAGCCAACCACCAGCTGGATGGCCATGGCTGATCTTCTGTGGTCAAGGATAGAGGGTTGGAATGGCTAGCACAAGTAGAGGTGGAGGGAGGGAGAGCAGCCTGCACTGGATAGTACCCAAGATGAAGACTTGGAATCAGCAGGTGGACTTCTGGCCAGAGCAGGCCTGTCTGGAACAGACAGGGCGGCACAGCAGGGACACACAGGAGGCTGGGCGACAGCAGCTGGGCTGGCAGGAGGAGGCACAGCAGGAGGAGGTGGGCACACAGCAGGCAGGTCTGCACACAGGGCTGCACAGCAGGGACAAGCTGGAGCAGGGCTTGCAGCACACAGGCTTGCAGCACACAGGGGCACCGCAGGAGGGCTGGCAGCAGGAGGAGGAGCCAGAGCAGATGGGTGTGCAGCACACAGGCTTGCAGCACA
>NW_022196909.1:42485421-42486270 GCF_008632895.1 Mastomys coucha
TACTCATATTCATTAAATTAATTAATTAATTAATCTTTTGAAGAAGGAGAAGGAGGAGGAGAAGAAGAAGAGGGCCGGAGAGGTGGCTCAGCAGTTCAGAGCACTAACTGTTCTTCCAGGGGTCTCTAGTTCAATTCCCAGCAACCACATGGTAGCTCACAACCATAGGTAATGGAATCAGATGCCCTCCTCTGGTGTGTCTGAATACAGCAACAGTGTACCCATATACATTAAATAAATAAATTCATCTTTTAAAAAGAAGGAGGATGACAAGTGGGAACAGGAGGAAGAGGAGGAGGAGGAGGAGGAGGAGGAGGAGGAGAAGAAGAAGAAGAAGAAGAAGAAGAAGAAGAAGAAGAAGAAGAAGAAGAAGAAGAAGAAGAAGAAGAAGAAAGTAGAAGGAAACGGAAGGCTCAGAGAACACTGTGCACAGCCACCAAACACACAAAGTAGCAGCAGCAGCTTCCCCCACGCTGCAGGTAGGCTCACAACTTAAGCCAAAGAATTCTCAATGAATTTGAAATTGTTGAGATCATATGAAGCGTCACGTCACGATGGAAAGAAGTAAAAACCAACACAGAAGGAGAACTGGAGAGTTCACCAGTCTATGGAAATAGAAGACACACTTAGGGAGTCAGGAGGAGAGTGTAGAAGATACAAGAGGCAGTTGAAAATGAAAAGACAACACACCCACACTGGGATGCAGCCAAAACAGCACGAGAGGGAAACTCATAGCCATGAAGGAAGAGCCCAGACCAGCCAAACTCACACCTCAAGGAAGCAGGAGCAGGAAGCACAAACAACCCCGAGACAGCAGTACACAGGAAATACAGATTAGAGCTGGACACA
>NW_022196909.1:42522324-42527242 GCF_008632895.1 Mastomys coucha
AGCATGAGGACTGGCAGCTAGACTGCTGGCAGCATGACCCAGAGCAGATGGGTGTACAGCAGACAGGCTTGCAGCACACAGGCACACAGCAGGAGGATGGACAGCAGGAGGACTGGCAGCTAGACTGCTGGCAGCATGGTCCACAGCAGATGGGTGTACAGCAGACAGGCTTGCAGCAGAGGGTCACACAGCCAGACTGCTGGCAGGGGGAGCAGGTACAGCAAGCTGGCTGGCAGCTAGACTGCTGGCAGCTTGAGGGTGTGCAGCAGGAAGATTGGCAGCAGGGGCTGGACACACAGCTCACTGGGGTGCAGACAAGGGTCAGGCAGGGGGCTGGGGCACAGCAGCTGGGGACACAGCAGCTAGACTGGCAGCAGCTGGGGACACAGCAACTGGGCTGGCAGCAGGTGGGGACACAGCAGCTGGACTGGCAGCAGCTGGGTTGGCAACAGCTTGGGGCACAGCAGCAGGGCTCACAGCAGCTCTCTGGGCAGTCATCCACCTGCCAGGAGGAGGTGGTACAGGCGTCAGAGCAGACAGACATGGTGGAGGCGGCCATGGCAGAGTTGGCGGGGAGCTGGCAGTGTGTGTGTGTTGAGTGACTGTGTGAGTGTTGAGGGAGTGTGTGTGTGAGGTGCTCCAGGCTCTGGGCTTTTATCCTCCAGGAGTGTTTTGCTGCTGGAGACTCTGCACACTTTCATTTCCTTGTTATTCAGTCTGGAGGATGCTCTGCAGGGCTCAGTCATTAACTCCCACTGGGCTGGTTGCTCTAGCAATAAACACATCTGTAGGGAAAGCACAGACTTCCTGGGATGACCCTGTGCCCTCTGCCTTGTGGCGCCTGCCAGGGAACCTGGTGATGGTGCTGAGTGCTAAGACCATTGTGTCCTCCAGCTCTGTCTTTTCCTATGCTGCCGGGGTCTGTCTGATTGTGTTTTGTGGGTTGGAAGTGGTAGTGGGAGAGTTCATAATTCTCTTCTAAATGTTTGCTGTTGTTCCTCTTCAAATCTACTGGCCTTGGGCTCTTCCTTCATGGATGGTCTTTCATTGTGCTTAACTTCTTGACCATCTCAGGTCAAATCCATTGGCCTGGGCCAGTTCATACACTTTAGACCTGAGACAGGGATGAATGAAAATGCAAGAGATACCTCCAACAGTATCCACTAGTTCTGGGTAGCAAAATTAGAGTAGACTAGGCCAACTGTGGAGTCAGATGGTTAGGAAACAATTTAACACTAAATATCAATACAGAGAACAATCTAACTACCAAAACCACATGGTTATCATTACATACCCCCCAATCTATATGAAGTTGATCTGAGAAGAACCCAACATCTCTGGTACACTGACGACAGCTGGCCATGTCAGCAAGCCATTGCTAGTGCAGTACAGTGAAAAAGTAGAAATAGAAGGGCTGAAGAGATTGCTCAGTGGTTAAAAGCACTGGCTGCTATTTCATAGGTTCTGAGTTCAAATCCCAACAACCACATGGTGGCTTACAACAATCTGAAATGGGATCTCATTTCCTCTTCTAGTGTGTTTGAAGATAGCAACAATGTACTCATATACCTAAAATAAATAAACCAATCCTTAGAAGAAGGAGGAGCAGGAGAAGAAAGGAAATAAGAAACAGGAGGAAAAGTATGAGGGTTCAAGAACACCATGCACGGCTATGCAGAACACACAAAGCAGCAGCAGCTTCCTCAACCCTGCAGGTTAGCTCACAGCTTAGGACAAAGACATCTCAATGAATTTGAAATTGTTGAGACCATATGAGGTGTCACTACACGATGGAAAGAAATAGAAACCAAAACAGAAAGAGAACCAGAGAGTTCACCAGTGTGTAGAAATAAAAGACACACTTAAATAGTCAGGGGGACATAGATAGCTAGGGCGTCAGGGGGAGAGGCTAGAAGATACAAGAGGCGGTTAAAAATTAAAAACTCACACTGGGATGCAGCCAAAACAGCACAAGAGGGAAACTCATAGCCTTGAAGGAAGAGCCCAGACCAGGCAAACTCAAACCTCAAGGAACCAGGTGCAGGAAGCACAAACAACCCAGGGCTAGCAGTACACAGGAAATACAAGTTAGGTCTGGACACGGAGGTTAGAGACAAACAACCTTGGGGACTGGGGCAAACAAAAACAACACTGAGGCAGAGACAGGAGGATTTCTGAGGTCAAGTCCAGCCTGGTCTACAGAGTGATTTCCAGGACAGATAGGGCTACACAGAGAAAACTGGTCTCGAAAAACAAAACAAAACAAAACAAACAAACAAAAAAGAGCAATACTGTTTAACCCAGGAAAGGAAAAAGAGGCTGTCTTTGTTAGGGTTTTACTGCTGTGAACAGACACCATGACCAAGACAACTCTTAAAAAGGACAACATTTAATTAGGGCTGGCTTACAGGTTCAGAGGTTCAGTCCATTATCATCAAGGCAGGAGCACAGCAGTCTCCAGGCAGGCACAGTATGGAGAGGAGCTGGAGCGTTCTACATCTTCATCTGAAGGCTGCTAGGAGAAGACAGGCTTCCAGGCAGTTAGGATGGGGGTCTTAAAGCCACACCCACAGTGACACTTACTTCAACCAGACCATGTCCACTCCAATAAGGCCACACCCGCTCCGACAAGGTCACACCTCCTAATAGTGCCACTCCTTGGGTACTATAAGCATATACAAACCATCACAGGGGGAAACTAGTGACACTATTAGGGGTTGTATCTCTGTGGGTGTGGGCTTTAAGACCCTCATCCCAGCTGCCTGGAAGCCAGTGTTCTCCTAGCAGCCTTCAGATGAAGACGTAGAACCCTCAGCTCCTCCTGCACCATGCCTGCCTGGACGCTGCCATGCTCCTGCCTTGATGATAATGGACTGAACCTCTGAACCTGTCAGCCAGCCCCAATGAACTATTGTGTTCATAAGGCTTGCTTTGGTCATGTTGTCTGTTCATAGCAGTAAAACCCTAACAAAGACACCCCCTTTATTTTTCTCTGAAGGCAATATTTTGAAAGACCTGTCTTCAAGCTCTGACATACTTCATTCTATTTGATCCAATCTGCTTTCAGCGGAATTCTTCATCTGGGTTTTAGCTTTCGTCCTTTTCTGGATTTCTGGTTGGTTCTTTTATCAACAAACAAGCAAGCAAAGAAACACCCTGCTTGAGTCTCTCATCCACAGCCCACATAGTTTTCCTAATTCCATCTAAGGATTTACCTGCATTCCCTTGGGTCTCCGCTCAGTGAGTGTTTTAACAATGGTCTTTTGAATTCTTTATCAGGCTTTTCATGCCCAATCAACACTGTTGGCAGCTGATAGAAGCAAGCCATTGCTGTGGACGTCACATGGCCTGTGTTCTTCCTATCCTTGGGTTTGGCTTTGAGATTTGTATATCTGATGAAACAGATGTCTCTGACACTGTCACAGATGGCCTTAGCAGCTTACCCATAGGACACTTCTGCCTGGTGACATCAATGTGCCCTGAAGTGGAGATTGATCTCTAGGTACCATAGTATGACATTACTGGATCTCCTTTTGGATTAGTGAGTTTGGGATTAATAATGTGTCTGTATGTGCGTTGGACACATTAGATTGTGTAACTCTGCAGGTTACACAAGAATAGGACACTCTAGCAGTCTGGGCAGGTGTCTCATAGACAGCAAGGGTGGGCCCTGTATAACTCCCATGTCAGCAACAGCATCTTCTTTTTTTTTTTTAATAAATTTTTTTTAATAAATTTATTTATTTATTATATGTAAGTACACTGTAGCTGTCTTCAGACACACCAGAAGAAGGTGTCAGATCTCATTACAGATGGTTGTGAGCCACCATGTGGTTTGCTGGAATTTGAACTCAAGACCTCCGGAAGAATAGTCAGTGCTCTTACTCACTGGGCCATCTCTCCAGCCCCAGCAACAGCATCTTCTATGTGGTGATGGGGTTTCCTCAGGCATCGTAAACCTGATCTACTCTTTATAAGCATCTCTGGTACTGGCCCGAAGCACTTGACCTCTGATTAGACACTGGTCAGAAGCAGACACTTTACAGGAGGGGGAAGGTCAGGCTCATTCCCCAGCGTGGTCAGCCGTGTGTATTTGAACAGAATAGAGGAGGAGGAGACAGATGCCCGATAAGAATCCGACACGACTGGTAGATGTGAACGCTGCCATTACTCTTTACCATTGCTGGGAGGTGGTTACCCAAGAAGAGACCTTGTGCTCTCTAGAAATGGGATCCTGTGACCCTGAGCTGTGGGCTGTGGCTGGAGCAGGTGATTTCCCTTCGGATGAACTGCCTGAAGTTGCTAGAAGGTTCCTAGGCTGTGCACCTTACTATGGGCTATGGTCAGCCTGCGGGCATGATCAAAGAACCTCAAGATTCTACTCCTATCTCATTGATGACAGGGACTGGGACTGCATCTAGATGAGCTGGTTAGGATCTGCACAGCCGCTGCTCTCAATCCTGGAATTCCTGTAAAGCCAGGACACTGAGTTTCTCCCAGGGTCTCAGGACAAGGACACACCCTCCCCTCCTCTCCCGTCCCCTTCATGGTATGACTCTTCCTCACAATGAAACCCTTTCCGTGGATTTTATCAGAGACACTCCATGAGCTCCAAGACACCAGGATCCCAGTATCAGAGCATGGAACAAGGGGACAGGAGCTGTGGGTCTGTGTAAGGACTGCAAGCCTCACAGTTTAAGATACAGAGCCGGTGGAAGAGGGTGACAGTCACTGTGGAGACAGAGTAGGTCAGGGGAAGTTTTATTGATGTGATGAGGTCTAGAGTGGCACAAGTGACCCCAGATGCAGCGTCATCCAGTCAGGGAGGGCATGGAAGGGAAAGCCAGCAATCCTGGGCCCTGGTGGAGGAGGAACGCTGGGCCTTCTAAAGGGTCAAGCTACACTCAGGGTTCTCTTC
>NW_022196909.1:42527712-42528871 GCF_008632895.1 Mastomys coucha
AGCATGAGGACTGGCAGCTAGACTGCTGGCAGCATGACCCAGAGCAGATGGGAGTGCAGCAGACAGGCACACAGCAGGGGGGTTGACAGCATGAGGACTGGCAGCTAGATTGCTGGCAGCATGGTCCACAGCATATGGGAGTGCAGCAGACAGGCTTGCAGCAGAGGGTCACACAGCAGGGCTGCTGGCAGGGGGAGCAGGTACAGCAAGCTGGCTGGCAGCTAGACTGCTGGCAGCATGAGGGTGTGCAGCAGGAAGATTGGCAGCAGGGGCTGGACACACAGCTCACTGGGGTACAGACGAGGGTCAGGCAGGGGGCTGGGGCACAGCAGCTTGGGGCACAGCAGCTGGGCTGGCAGCAGCCGGGGGCACAGCAGCTGGGCTGGCAGCAGCTGGGGGCACAGCAGCTGGGCTGGCAGCAGCCGGGGGCACAGCAGCAGGGCTCACAGCAGCTCTCTGGGCAGTCATCCACCTGCCAGGAGGAGTTGGTGCAAGCGTCAGAGCAGACAGACATGGTGGAGGCGGCCATGGTGTAAGCTGTGTTTGAAGTGTAGAGTGTGTGAGTGTGGGAGGGAGTGTGCAAGGTGCTGGGCTGTTGGCCTTTTATCCTCCTCCTTCCTGTGTTTTCCCAGAGGCGGACGCACCTCTCTTCCTGTTGTGCAACAGGTGCATTGTGGGAAGTTCCTCTTCCTGACTACACAGCCTTGGAACCAGGTGGTCTGGGAAGCAAGGCTTGCTGGCAGCTCCGGGGTGACAGGGAAGAGCTCAGCTCTGAGCCAGCATGGTAGCAGCAGGCTTGCTGGTGGCTTCTGTCCAGGTAGAGAGCCTTTGGGAAGCTCAGGCCTGCCTTCTGGGTGAGAGCAAAACAGGTAGAAATCCTGGTAGCTCAAAGATCCACCTCTGCCAGTGTGTACGATGTCAGCCACTGGTGGAGTCTGGTGGGCATGCCCTTTGGGGCCTGTGCTGACCCCTAGTAGGGGAGATGGAAAAGGAGAAGCCAGAGGAACGTCACTGTAAGGTCTCCTCAGAAGTCAGAGGGGTGTGAGGACCAGCAAGGCTGAGGCAGGCAGGTCTCAGGGTTGAGGCTAGTCTGGGCTTCTTTGTCTCAAATACCTTAAAGCAAAACTCCTCCTCCTCCTCCTCCTCCTCCTCCTCCTCC
>NW_022196909.1:42528926-42547877 GCF_008632895.1 Mastomys coucha
TCTCCTCCTCCTCCTCCTCCTTCTCCTCCTTCTAAGATTTATTTATTTATTTTATGTGTATGAGTACACTGTAGCTGTATAGATGGCTGTGAGCAATCATGTGGCTGCTGGGAATTGAACTCAGGATGGCCCTGCTTGCTCCAGCCCCACTTGCTCCGGCCCCATTTGCTCAGGCCAAGCTCCCTCTGGCACAGTACACTGTAGCTGTCTTCAGATGCACCAGAAGAGTGCATTCCGGGTGGTTGTGAGCCACCATGTGGTTGCTGGGATCCGAACTCAGGACCTTTGGAAGAGCAGTCAGTGCTCTTACCCGCTGAGCTATCTCGCCAGCCCAAAGAAAAACTTCTTGCAGACCAGTGAGTCTGTGAGCAGCAGCCTCCCTGAGTGTTCATTGCCTGGTGTCCAGCTGGGTTTAAAACCCTCAAGTCAGAGAGTTTCCGAGTGTCTGTGCAGAGCGCACACAGCTAGGCCTGTTGCCACAGGGCTGGACTGGCTGACACGACGCACTGCCTGCCTCTCTCTCTGCTGATGTCCAGCTTGCCTGTGACAGTCACCCTGTGTTGTGAAGAGTGTTCACAATAAAGACTTTTGTGGCCTGGGCTTGGAAGAGGTTGGGACTGTGCCTGCACACCCACACACCCAGAGTCAGGTCCCAGGCCCTGTCCCCAGTGGTCCAACCTACTCAGCCATCCCAGAAAACTGTCAGGTATCAGCAGAGAAAGGCAGGCAGTGTATCCAATTCTGTTCCCCGGGGGCGGGGCGGGGTGGCAGGGATTTCTTGGGCTGGTTGAATGCAAGTCTGTCGTTCAGTGACATTGTCATTATAGGACATTATTATTGTCATCCTCGGGTGACAGGAAGCCCTGAGCACCCATGGAGGGATGAAATCCTACAAGATCGCAGTACCAAGTTCTAGATGGTTCTCCATATAATAGAATGGGGGCGTGTTAGGGGTTGGGCACATGGGTCGTAGCCAGAAGTCTCTGTGTTGAGGGCAGCAGGTAGCCGCCACTTTCCAGCTGGCTTTAGCTTTTCTGAGGTGGGGAACCGTGCCAGGGAGGCAGTGTGGGGTTCTAAACTTTTTCGCTGAGTTTATGAATTCCAACTAAGCTGGGGGTGGGAGTTCCAGAGTGTCACTAATTCTATAAGGAAGCTTAGGGAAAGGCCCCTAACTATTTCTCTGAGAAATACATTGAGAGGTGACAATATCCATGTGCCTTCACAAATGACTAATGTGCATGTCCCCAGACAAGACATATGGTTTTGCACCCCAGCCTCCATTTCAAGAATATAGGTGTTCAGCCCTGGGTTCTGTCTGTGACATACATGCTGTGGTGGCTCCCATGGGTGACCCAGGCTATGAGTGTGTGTCCCAGCCAGGCATTGTGCCTTCTTGTCTCTTCATCGATCAGCTTTTCTTCAGTCATCTGGATCATGGAGGAAAGGGAGTCTGAGGTGACAAAGGGCCCGTGTGTCCCAAGGCCATGATCCTAAGACTGCGTCGTCCAGGTCCTCTACCTAAGGCTATGCTACCAATTCCTACACCCTCATAATGAGTTCACACTCAAGTGGTTGGCTTTATCGGGCATCTTACTCTGGCTTCTATAATGGTCTTGGCAACGGTCTTGGTTTATATATGCTTAGCCCAGGGAGTGGCACTATTTGGAGGTGTGGCCTTGTTGGAGGGGGTGTGGCCTTGTTGGAGTAGCTGTGTCACTGTGAGTGTTGGCTTTAAGACCCTCATCCTATGGCTGGCACATTGTACATGATAAGTAGTTGTGGTGTCTCTTGATCTCAAGGGTAGCTGCTCTGTGCAGCCAGGCCTGATTTTAGGTTTTTGTCTACCTGCACTCATTGGATAGCCCCTGTAGATGGGTATTGAGTAGAGGGGTGTTCAGAGCCCCAGTAACTGTTCAGAGGGGCTACATTCTACATGCTCAGTGTGTCTTTCACCATGTATCTGAAGATACATGGGTGATGTGTGCTGTTAGAAAGAATGGCAACTGTGGACCTCCCAACAGCATCTTCCTCCTCCCTAACCATGTGTGTGACAGCAGTTAATGTCTGTGTCAATCTTGGCAAAAAGAACCCTTAATCAAGTTGGTAGGACTTGGACACTTCTTTTCTGCCTCCCATTCAATTGTGTTCAGTCTTTTGACTAACCATTGCCCTTAAAACATTTAGACTTAACATTGAAAAAGCATATGGTAATGGTGGTATCTCTAAAGCCTCACCGACCCAGGCACTGTCAACAGGTGCTGCCACACAATTCTGGTCTCCAGTGCCCTTCCTGTCTCATATGGGTGGGAGCCAGTGCTGATGCTGTTTTTGTGTGTTGGCCAAGGCTGTAGGGTGAACCATGATGGTCTGAGCACATAAAACTGTCCAAAAGGGGGGGGGGGGAAAGACCCTCATCCTAGCTGCCTGGAAGCCAGTATTCTGCTATTAGCCTTCAGATTGAAGATGTAGAACTCTCAGCTCCGCCTGTACCACGCCTCCCTGGATGCTGCCATGTTCCCACCTTGATGATAATGGACTGAACCTCTGATCCTGTAAGCCAGCCCCAATGAAATGGTGTCCTTACAAGAGTTGCCTTGGTCATGGTGTCTGTTCGCAGCAGTCAAACCCTAACTAAGACAGCAATTTTGTGACCTATCAGCTCATCCCCGATGCCCAATGAATGGAGCTTAGGTCAGTGTTCACAGGTTTCTAGACACCCACATGACCACAGGGAAATAGCCATCCAGACCTCTCCTGCCAGATTTGACAGCTTTCTATGTCTCTGGGCTCACAGCCGAGACCCTCGCAGCTGGTTCCGAGCCCGGCAGCCCTGACAATTCAGGCCGTGCCACTGGCCTTGATGTACCAAGTATTGGTGAACAGCAGAGAAAGATTTTTTTTTTCTGTGCAGTTATATGGGGAAGGGGAAGAAAGGTCCATTGAAAACATCACCTTCAAGTCCACCTTCGCCCCAAGTCCACCTTCGCCCCAAGTCCACCTTCACCCCAAGTCCACCTTCGCCCCAAGTCCACCTTCGCCCCAGTCCACCTTTGCCCCGATTCCACCTTTGCCCCAGTCCACCTTCACCTCGAGTCCACCTTCACCCCGATTCCACCTTCACCTCAAGTCCACCTTCACCCCATTCCACCTTCACCCCGATTCCACCTTTGCCCCGAGCCCACCTTCACCTCCAAGTCCACCTTCAGGGGTTCCGGCACCAGGGTAAAGTTTAAATAGACAGCCTGAAGTATGCACAGTTACCAGTCCTGGTCAAGGTGTGATCCCACCCATCATCCTATGGGCTCTAGAGGCTCTCGCAAGGCATTCTGGGAGACAAACTTCTCCTCTGGCTGGGACCAGGCTCATGTTTTTTCTTCTCCTAAGTAGGAAACTTCCGGGAAAATTCCAATTCCTTGGAGTCTGTTGTCTTAAAACTCTGTGGTGTGCAAGTGTCTCCTCCCAAGTGTCTACACGCCCTTCCATCATCTCATGAATGTTTCCTGCCCCAGAGAAAACACATCCCAGTGTTTCTGGTCACAGCCATGTTACTGCTCCAAGTTTATGAGTTCAGTTGACTATGGACACTGGGGTAAGAGCCCACAGTCTTTCCTGTGTCTACCAGATATTGTCCATTGCCAGAGGGGCTGAGGGTGTCCCCAGACCCTACAGCACGGACCTGACAGGAGGTAAGGCCAGGTCTGGGAGTGGCCACAGGGGAAGTGACTCTGGAGCTGTGCCTGACAGTTACTTGTATCCCCCTGCCTCAAGAGGGTCACCCATGCACTTAGCCTGCTCAGCTCTGCCCAGCATGGCTCTCCTAGGTTTTTCTTAGCACTCAGGCACAGAAGCACAATATACTCTTTGGGAGGAGATCCCTGTATAGAAGAGAGCAGGTAGGCAGGGTGAGTGGCCTGGCTGTGCAAGGACATTGGATGAGGCACCAGGGCCATCGTAACTAGATTGTGTCACCACAGCAATATCTAACAAAAACATCTTAAGGAGTGATGTGTTAGAACGGCGGGTCGCGTCAGAACATACTACACACTAGGCCCGAACAGTTCCACGTGTAAGAGGTTTAATTGAGAGGGAGAGAGGGGGGCAGTATCGTGGAAAGAGAGGAGGGGGAGAGAGAGAGATGGAGGAATGTTCTCCGTACATATATGGGTTCTGACGTAGTGGCTGTAGGTAAAGGTGGGAGGTGAGCCCAATGAATTCTGGGAATATGGTGGCTGTTGCCCTGGCAACAGGTCTGTGGACCCGCCCATGTGTCGCCACAGGCTTTGGATGCTCTGATGCTAAAAAGGAGGAAGATATTTAAGTTTGCCCATGGATTCAGAAGTTTCATCATGGCAGGGAGGGTATAGGAAGCAAGGCTGCTCACATCGTGGAGGCCAGGAAGCAGAGAGAGCACCTGCCCTTCACTTGCTTCCTCCCCTCCTCTCCTTTCATCTTGTCTCCAGCCTCATTGGATACATCTTTCCCCTCAGTGAAATGTCTCCGGAAACACTCTTGCCCACATGCTCAGAGCTGCCTCTCAACATTTCCGGGCCACCTCTTGGCACAGTCTGAGGTGACTCCAAGAGCAATTATGACAGGTATAGTCCCTGACACGGTGTTATCATGCTGATGGAGCTACTAGCGAAGGTGGCTCTGCCCCAGGGCTGGGAACAGACAGGACACAGGGTCCCCTTCCTGAGCCTGCTACCCTTCTCCATCCTTGCCAGAGGGAAGACCTGCTCCAAGGACCAGGAAAGCAGGGTTGTCCCAGCAGGAGTCTTGGTGACAGGGATGTGCGAGGCAGCTAGCAGCCACCAGACAGAGGGCCTGCTTGCCCAGACAGATAACATAGAAAGGCTCCAGGTCCAGCCACATCTGCAAGTCATCAGCCCCAGGGAGTCCTGGAAACTCAGAATTTTGGTTGAACCTGTCTGGGAAGAGACCCTGAGCTTTAAGAGAGAGGTTACCGGTCTTTGTGACCTCTGGACAGGGTCACTCAGTTCCAGATACATCTAATGGTTAAGGGAGACTATAGTCCATGGAAGTCACATGTCCTCACAGCACGAGGGAGGTGATAGCTGCAGTTTACCTGACTAGAAGGCTGAGATAAGCTTTTTGTGTGTCTGAGAGGACATTTTTGAGAACAGGATGTCTGAGGGTGTGATGGTTTGTATATGCTTGGCCCAGGGAGTGGCCCTGTTGGAGTAGGTGTGCCTTGTCGAGTAGATGTGGCTTTGTTGGAGTAGCTTTGGCCTTGTTGGAGTAGGTGTGACTTTACTGGAGTGGGCGTGGCTTTGTGGGAGTAGGTGTATCTCTGTGAGTGTAGGCTTTAAGATCCTCATCCTAGCTGCCTGGAAGCCAGTCTTCTCCTAGCAGCCTTCAGATGAAGATGTAGAACTCTCAGCTCCTCCTGCACCATGCCTGTCTGGATGCTGCTAAGTTGCCACCTTGATGATAATGGACTGAACCTCTGAACCTGTAAGCCAGTCCCAATGAAATGTTGTCCTTTATAAGAGTTACCTTGGTCATGGCGTCTCTTCACAGCAGTAAGACCCTAACTAACTGCCTGAATGTGGGCAATGCCTGATGGGATGGAAGCACAGCAAAGGGTCCCTTCGGTGGCCCGTGCTCAGGTGTGACTGCTGAGAGATCATATCACTCAACAGAACTGGTGTAAGAGGGTGATTGGGGGAGGGAAGAGCAAACTCAGGGTTGGGAGAAAGATAGAGGAAGACAAAAACAGACAGGGAGACAGAGAAGGGGTAGAAAGAGAAATGTGGAAGGAAGCAGAGGAGAGGGGGGAGGGGAGAGGTAAGGGAGGGGGAGGGGAAAGAGGAGAGGAAGGAGGGAGGAGGGATAGGAAGGAGGGAGAGGGGAGGAGGGAATGGAAGGGGGAGGGAGAGGAGAGGGAAGAGGAAGGGAATGGGGGGAAGGGAGAGGATTGGAGGGGAAGGGGAAGGGAATGGGGGAGGAAGGGGATAGGAAGAGGAGGGGAGAGGAGGAAAGAGGGAAGGAAAGGGAAAGGAGGGTGAAGGGGAGGGGAAGAGAAGGGGAGGGAGAAGGGAGGGGATGGGAGGGGAAGAGAAGGGGAGGGGTGGAGGGCAGAGAGAGGTCCCTGGTAGCTGGGGGCTCTTTTGTCCCACAGCACACTGCAGGTGATGATGTTAGCAGCTGCTAGTTTCCCCGAGAGCAGGACAGTGGGATTGAGAGCAGGCTAATGGGATTGCCTGTATACTAACACCTCCATTCCAGGGATGGAGTGGGAAGGACAGAGGGAAACCAGTGTGAATGGATCCAAGTATGTCCCTGTGTTTCCTGGAACCAGGAAGAGAGCTGTTCCATTCCCAGCTCCCTTGTGTGATAGGTGATGCCCTGAGCAAGGCCTTTTATTTATCTTTTTGTCTCTGTTGCCTGTGTTAGTTATTTCATCACAGATGTGAACAATAACAATACAGAAGGGTGTTTTGGCTGTGGATTTATTGGTGTTGCGAGCCGCTCATAGCAAAGCAAGTGTCCCACAACAGCCCTGGGACAGGGGACTACTGGGAGGTAGGAGGGGAAGCCAGTCAGCACAGGGGACACATGGTTCTCAGGGGACCATCTATATCAGGTCAAGGGCAGACTGGAGAAGCTCAGAGGGGCCATAGGGAGGGACCTGAGCCAGCTGACACCAGGAACAGGCCCATCAGCAGCTGGAACAGGCAGGGCGGCACAGCAGGGACACACAGGAGGCTGGGCGACAGCAGCTGGGCTGGCAGGAGGAGGCACAGCAGGAGGAGGTGGGCACACAGCAGGCAGGTCTGCACACAGGGCGGCACAGCAGGGACACGCTGGAGCAGGGCTTGCAGCACACAGGAGCACAGCAGGAGGGCTGGCAGCAGGAGGAGGAGCCAGAGCAGATGGGTGTGCAGCACACAGGCTTGCAGCACACAGGCACACAGCAAGAGGGCTGGCAGCATGAGGACTGGCAGCTAGACTGCTGGCAGCATGGTCCACAGCAGATGGGTGTGCAGCACACAGGCTTGCAGCAGAGGGTCACACAGCAAGGCTGCTGGCAGGGGGAGCAGGTGCAGCAAGCTGTCTGGCAGCTAGACTGCTGGCAGCATGAGGGTGTGCAGCAGGAAGATTGGCAGCAGGGCCTGGACACACAGCTCACTGGGGTGCAGACGAGGGTCAGGCAGGGGGCTGGGGCACAGCTGCTGGGTTGGCAGCAGCTGGGGACACAGCATGGGGGCTCACAGTAGCTCTCCTGGCAATTGTCCGCCTGCCAAGAGGCACCTAGGCAGGTGCTGGGCGAGCAGATCCGGCTGCCACAGCTCAGATTACTGGAGCAGAGGGATGTGGTGGATGCAGCAATCACGCAGGTCCTTGTGCAGCAGGTGTCGGCCATGGTGGGGGTTGGACCAGAGGGGTGCCTTGTTCGTGTGCGTGTGTGAATGTGAGTGTGTTGTGTGCGTGAGGTGCCCGGCCCTGGGGTTTTTATGTGCCTCCTGTGTAGGCTTTCCTCATGAAGGGAAGACCTTCATTTCCTTGTTGTCTTGTTCCCAGATAACTCAGCCAGTTTACGACTGGGAGCGTGGGTCCTAGCAGAGTCAAGGCACATCCTTATCCTGAGAGTGACCATGTGACACCGTGATTGGGTGGAGCTGGGGCCTGAGAACTTCGCCTGCTGGCTCTCACACTGTCCTCAGGAAGACAAGCTCCGTCAGACACTGCTCCCACTGGCCCAGTGTCACACTCCTCCATGCTGTAGGCCCCTCAGTTCCTGCAGACCATGGCCACCCTTATCTCCAGTCCACAGCTGGTCCCTCCCCTCCACCCCACAGACTTCTGTTACACAACAACTTATTGCAATAACATGCTATTCTGTGGTTATTGTTTTTTGTTTGTTTGATTTTTTTTTTTGTCTTTAGATATGACCCAGTTCCCTACTACGGAGGACAACATTCGGCTCTCACCCTCTGGGCTCCCCCCCCTCCCGTTCTGGAGGTGGTACTGCCTCAGTTTCTCTTCAATCAGGGTATTGCTGGAATTTTCAACCCTAATAAGCCCCAATTTAAAAAAACACACACACAATCCAGATATTATAATTATAAGCCATATGCCTAGATTGGGCAGATCTAACACTATACTAACTTAGTCTCCAGATCTTAAGACCCCTGGTCACTCATGGTCTCTCCCAGCCCACGAGGTTCTGGTCGACCTCGCCTTCTCTTCCTCTCAGTCCCTGTCTCTCTCCTGCATGTTTTTCCTCTCCGTCTACCTGCCCCCGACTCTCGAGCCTCCAGTCCCACCTTTCCCTTCCACTGCCCAATCACCAGCTCTAACCTCTTACTGACCAGTTAAATGGGGGAGGACGTCCACATGACATCACCTGAGTGGGTGATGATTTGCTTGTCAGGGGCAGCCCCTCTTGACTATTAGCATCAGAATCCAGACAGCATCAGGCCAACCGACTACATCAGGGCACCAGCCATTTATCATTTAGTGATATTTTATGTCATATCTATTCCAGTATTATCTTTGTTGAGTGTTTCAATATAGGGCAGACAGGTTTAATCTCTGCATTCTTATGCCTTTCAGTTTGTTTTTTCCCCTCTTGGACCTGATTACTTCTTCTGTTTATGTTTGTTTTCCTATACGAGTCATTACCCCTTCCCTGACTGTCCCCTAAGTGCCCCCAAGCTCAGAGGACAAACACCCCTAGTCACTGATTATGTTATTTCTTGTAAACATCACTTCTAATACTCTGAATTCACAGGCCACTATCCCTCAGCTCTGACCCGCCCCTCAACCCTGACTGACCCCCCCCCCCCCCCCCCCCGCCCACCTAGTCTTGGTATCCCTTAGCCCTGGTATCTCTCAGCTAGCTCTTGGCCCTCTTGTCTTAGTTAGGGTTTCTATTGTTGTGGTGAGACACCATGACTAAAAAGCAAGCTGGGGAGGAAAGGGCTTATTCAGCTTACACTTCCACATTGTTGTTCATCACCAAAGGGAAGCCAGGACAGGCACTCACACAGGGCAGGAACCTGAAGGCAGGAGCTGATGCAGAGGCTGTGGAGGGATGCTGCTTATTGGCTTGCTCCCACAGTGGGTTGAACCCTCCGCCATTGATCACTAATTAAAGAAAATGCCTTACAGCTCATGGATCTCATGGAGGCATTTCCTCGACTGAGGCTCCTTCCTCTCTGATGACTCTGGCTTGTGTCAAGCTGACACGCAGAAGCAGCCAGCACACTATCCCACAGCCCTTCTCCTGACCCCCTATACACACACTCAGCCCTGGCCTTCCCTCAGCTCTGCTGCTGCTATCCCGAGTCTCCCTCACTCTTTCTTTGGCGTTTCCTTTCTCTGGCTTCAGTACTGGCTCCTTGTGAGCTCTTTCTGGGCTGGCGCCCTTGTTTGGTAGAGCGCATCCTCTGGGAACTTTCTAGGAATGCACACAGCGGTTCTATTCTCGTGATCCACGACGTCTGTCTTAGTCAGGGTTTCTATTCCTGCACAAACATCATGACCAAGAAGCAAGTTGGGGAGGAAAGGGTTGATTCAGCTTACTTCCATATTGCTGTTGATCACCAGAGGAAGTCAGGACTGGAACTCAAGCAGGTCAGGAAGCAGGAGCTGATGCAGAGGCCATGGAGGGATGTTCCTTACTGGCTTGCTTCCCCTGGCTTGCTCAGCCTGCTCTCTTTTAGAACCCAAGACTTCCAACCCAGGGATGGCACCACCCACAAGGGGCCCTACCTCCTTGATCACTTATGAGAAAATGGCCCACAGCTGGATCTCATGGAGGCACTTCCCCAACTGAAGCTCCCTTCTCTGTGATAACTCCAGCCTGTGTCAAGTTGGCACACAAAAACAGTCAGTACAACGTCCAATCCAGTTTTCCTACTACCATTTGTTGAAAAGGCTGGAGATATTTTGGCATTTTTATTTTTATTTTTTTAATTTGGGGGAAGGGAGCCTAGAGGTCAACATTGAGTGCCTTTTTTTATAACCCTCTGTTGTGATTATAAAAAGATAAAGAGGTACAGGAATATGTTCTATGGGGGTGTGGTGAGGCATGGGGGAAGGGGATGTGTCAGTGGGCCCATGCCGAGGCATCTCTTCTTCCTGAGAGACAAGCTGCATGAAGGTATAGTATAGAACAGAGTTTATTCAGGGCATGGGGAGAGGAGTTAAGAGGGTAGAGAATAGAGAAGTAGAGGCCGGCCATGACCATGTGGAGAGAGGGGGGAAGGGAATGGGGAGAGAGGGGGAGCAAGAGAGCAAGAGGCAAGAGAGAGGCAAGAGTAAGCAAGAGAGGAGGGGGCAAGCAGCCCCTTTTATAGTGGGCTGGGCCTACCTGGCTGTTGCCAGATAACTGTGGAGGTGGAGTCAAGACAGAGTACCAACACCCTCCACCTTAGGTTTTTGAGACAGATCACTAAGAAGCTGAAACCTCCCAATTCAGCTAGACTGGCTGGCCAAGGAGCTCCAGGAATTCTCCTGCCTCCACCTCCCCAGTGCTGAGGGTGAAAACGTTTGCCGCTGTCCCTATATTTCCCCTGGGTGATGGGAATCCACTCAGGTCGTCATGTTTGTGCAGAAAGTACTTTACCCACTTTACCCATCTGTCTAGCCTGCTGGCGCCATTGTTGGCCATAACTGGGTTTTCTATGTAACTAGTCTACACGGCTACCTCTGTGCTGGCACCACACTGCTTTGGGCACTGTTGTGCAGTGTGAGATGAGGCATTGTGACACCTCCAGCACTGATGTGTGTGTTCAGGATGGCTTTAAAAATTCAAGGTCTTGGGCTGGAGAGATGGCTCAGCAGTTAAGAGCACTGACTGCTCTTCCGAAGGTCCTGAGTTCAAATCCCAGCAACCACATGGTGGCTCATGACCATCTGTAACGAGATCTGATGCCCTTTTCTGGTGTGTCTGAAGACAGCTACAGTGTACTTACATATAATAAATAAATACATCTTTAAAAAGAAAAGAGCCGGGTGTGGTAGCGCACGCCTTTAGTCCCAGCACTTGGGAGGCAGAGGCAGGCAGATTTCTGAGTTCTAGGCCAGCCTGGTCTACAGAATGAGCTCCAGGACAGCCAGGGCTATACAGAGAAACCCTGTCTCATAAAACCAAAAAAATAAAAAAATAAAAAAAATAAAAAGAAAAGAATATGGAAAAGGTACATAGGTTTGTTTTTTTTTAAAAAAAAAATACTTACTTATTTTATGTATATGAGTACACTGTCGCTGTCTTCAGACACACCAGAAGAGGGCATCAGATCCCATTACAGATGATTGTGAGTCACCATGTGGTTGCTGGGAATTGAACTTAGGACCTCTGGAAGAGCAGTCAGTGCCCTTAACCACTGATCCATTTCTCCAGCCCAAGGTACAGAGTTTTATATGGTGACTTTATATCCTGCTCTTCTGCTAGAATTGTTTTTATCAGATTTAAGTGTTTCTGATGGAGACATTGGGTGCTTTTACATAAGAATCCTGTCTGAAAATAAGGACACTTTGGTTTCTTTTTCTCTCCTATTTGTATTCCCTGTATTTCTTTCTCTCTCTCTCTCTCTCTCTCTCTCTCTCTCTCTCTCTCTCTCTCTCTCTCTTTTTATTGCTGTGGCTACGAAATCAGGCAATGTATATATGTGCAAAGAGGTACAGTAAATAACCCAAATGAAATGGTGGCTCTGTTACTAGGGGTGGTGGTGATTATTGTGAATGAGAGAGAGAGAGAGAGAGAGAGAGAGAGAGAACAGCCAGAGGCATATGGAAGAGTCCAGAGCAGAGAGAGAGAGAGAGAACATAGCCGACAGGGCACAGCCCTGAGAGAAGGAAGAATAGCAAGAAAGAGTAGTGGAGCAATTGACATCCTCAGGGCTGGGGTAAAAACCTTGCTGTTCTATAGAGAACAATGGGGCATCTGGAGGAAGGGAAGCCGGGAGAGATGATAAGGGCCAAGATGCTAGTGTGAGGGCTTTGGAATGTGTAATGAGTATTTGTGAAAAGGGTTACAGGAGCCCGGAGGCCAGCATAGGCTTTGCTATGCCAGAGATTGCAGGAGGAGAGCCATGTGTCCCTCCTGCCACAGGAATAGGGGAAGGGGCTCCTTTTGACAGAAGGGGAACACTCATTCACGAGTTCTTGAACAGCGCTGGCTTTATCTAACTGCCAGAAATCCTTCTACAGTCCTGCTCGAGGTGGACCGAGGCTATCATTTCTGGATGTCTGAACAGCCAATATTCCATTCTTGTTTTTAGATCTTTCCTCACTATTAAGTATGACGTGGGTTGGAAGTATAGAGCATTTTGTGTTGAGGTAGGCCCTGCTATTCCAAGTTTCTTTAGGGCTTTCGAACACAAATGGATGTTGAACTTTTTCAGGGGCATCCATCTAAATGGACAAGGGATTCTGACCTCGAGTCTATTTATGTGCCGTGTGGAATTTACTGGTTGGTGCACGTCAAACCGTCTTTGCATCCCTAGAATGAAACTAGCTCGGTCACGCCGTATGGCCTTTCAATCTGCCATCAAATTGTGTTAGAAATATTTTGTTGAGGACCCTTGTGCCCATGCTTGTCAGGGGAGTGGATGGGACATCTGTGTGATTGGTTTTGGTTGTGTCTTTATCAGGCTTTGGTTTGGGGGTCACAGTTGTCCGGCAGCTGGTGCCCCTTCCTGTTTCTCAACAGACTGAGGGGTGTTGGTGCCGCTCTTCCCGGAGGATTTGGTAGATAACAGCAGTGAGCCTGTCTGGCCTTGAGCTTTTCTTTGCTATGAGATGATCTCTGGTTCACACTCACGGATGGTTGTAGAACTGTCTAGTCTATGTGTGCCCTTTTGACCTAATTCTGGTAGGTCATACATGTTCAGGAATGTGTCCATATCCCATTCCCTCTAGATGTTCCAGATTGTGGTACTATAATGACCATTGCCTGGATTTGAGTAGTGTCTATGAATAAAAACCCTTTAGATCTGTACATAATTTTATTAATTCCTTTTTCTCTCTCGCTCTCGCTCAGCCAGTCTGGCTAAGGATGGTTCAGTCTTGGTCATCTTTGCAAAGATAGCCAGCTCTATGCTCTGATAACTCTCTGCATGGTTCGTTGATCCCCACTTCATGACCCTCTGCTCCGATTTCATGTTTTGTTTCCTCGAGCTGCTTTGGGGTCCCGCTAGTTCTTCATTTCTGAATTGGAAGTGCGTCGTTTATTAATTTGCATTCTTGCTAATATATATCTTTAAAAGGTTTATTTTCACTTGGCTCAAGAGTTAGGAGGGGCTCCCTGGTGGTCTCAAATCATCCTGGGGGGGGGGAAGAGGAGGGTCTTAAACAGATAGCCCAATGCTGGGGGATGCAGGCGCCCCTGAGAGGTCTCGGAGTGGCTCAGACTCCTAGCCATGCTTATAGTGAGCCACTCAAAGAGATCATCACCCAGCATGGCCTGGAGAGGCCACCAGCCTGCAGGAATTGGCCGGGTGTGGTGGCATATCGTCTTGGTGAACTTCATCTTCTTATCCAGGAAGTCAGAGAAGCCAAGGTGGGCACAGCCCATAACAGGAAGAGCCAAAAGGGTCTGGCTCAGGTTCTTCCCAGGCCACAGTGGTCTACACAGCATCTCAGGATCTATCCTACCCATCCGAGCGGGGTTTCTGTGTGTCTTGGAAGATGCGGCCACCACACTGGTTCTGCATCTTGAGGAGATACTCGGTGTGTTTGCCTTGGCCTTGGCCAGTTTTTGGAAGAAGAGGCCTGTGCCCTGCAGAGCCAAGTCATTTCAGTCAAGATAGTCACCTAGAGAGAAAAGTGGGTGGGGGAGGGGGACCCTTGTGCAAACTGATCAGGTGGTTGACGGCAGACAGTTTCTACTTCAGTGGAATAATTCTGATGGGTCTGGGAGGTTCTGGCTAGTGGGCAGTAAGGGTGATAACTACAAAAAGATGGGGTTGGTCCTGGAAGCCAGGGACAGAGAGCTTGTCCAAGAAGCTGCAATTTGAAAAACCGGAAGGTAGTCGAGAAAGTTAAAATGTCATGCCTAGGTCAGCCCTGTCCAAGCATTGTAGGAGTAAGACAAAGATTCATGGGATTTCTGGCTACACTACTCCTATCTTTTAGATTTATGGATTTTTAGTTCACATTCTACCTACATGACTCTGTTTACCGCATGCATGCCTGGTGCCTGAGGCGGACAGAAGGCCCTCTGGAACTGGAGTTATGGACTGTTGTGTACTGCTGTGTGGATGCTAGGAACCTCCCAGATCCCCTGCAAGGGTATCAAATGCTCTTAAACAGTGAGCTACCTCTCTGGCCCCTCCTCTTTGGAGATTTAAGTGAGCACCCACAGCTGTCCACTGCCCTCTCAGAATCACCTTTGCTATATCCTGAAGGTTCTGATAAATAGTATTTTAACTTTTATCTGCTTATAGGATTTTTTTTTTTTTGAGACAGGGTTTCTCTGTATAGCCCTGGCTGTCCTGGAACTCACTCTGTAGACCAGGCTGGCCTCGAACTCAGAAATCCGCCTGCCTCTGCCTCCCAAGTGCTGGGATTAAAGGTGTGAGCCACCACTGCCCGGCAAGGAATTTTTAAGTTTCCTCACTGGTGTCATTAGTGACCATTAAAAAGTGTATAGAAAAATGGATTTTCTTGGTAGTGGTTCCTACTTTTATTGTATTGTGATCTGCAAGAAATGGTTTTGATTTTTTTTTTTTTTTTTTTTTTTTTTTTTTTGGTATTTGTTAAGTCTTGATTTATGATCTAAAATGTGATCGATTTTTTAAGGAAATTTCTACGGGGTGCTGAGAAGAATGTACATCTCATGGCTGTCAGGTAGAACGCTCTGCAGGGGTCTGTTGAGGGCATTTGCTCTGGGCTACATTTTAACTGTGAATTTTCTTTGCTAATATTTTGTCTCAAGGATCATCTGTCGGACAGAACTGACCAATGATCACATCCATGTATCTGGACATGTATGACCCTCTATATAGAGTGACGTTTGCTTTTCTTTTAAAAACTGAGTTGTGCTGGTTAGTTTTAAGTATTAATTTGATACAACCTAGGATCACCAGGGAAGAGACTCCTTTTTTTGTTTTTGTTTTTGTTTTGTTTTCTGTGTAGCCCTGGCTGTCCTGGAACTCACTCTGTAGACCAGGCTGGCCTCGAACTCAGAAATCTGCCTGCCTCTGCCTCCCAAGTGCTGGGATTAAAGGCATGCGCCACCACTGCCCGGCAAGGGAAGAGATTCTTAATGAGGAATTATCTCCATCAGATTGGCTTGAGAACTTGTCTGTAAGAGTTGTCTTGATTGTTAGTAGATGTGTGAAGAACCAGCCCATTGTGGGCAGCACCATTCTTTAGGCCGGAGGTCTTGAATTACATAAAAGAGGAGAAAGCAAGCAAGGATTCGTGTGTTTATTTTCTCTCTTTCTTTCTCCCTCCCTCCCTCCGTGTGTGTGTGTGTGTGTGTGTGTGTGTGTGTGTGTGTGTATGTGTGTGTGTGTGTGTGTAGGTCAGAGGACAGTTTGCAGACGTTATTTCTCTTTCCACTGTGTGGTTCCCAAATATCGAACTCAGGCTGTCAGGCTTAGTGGCAAGCCTCTTTACCCACTGAGCCAGCTCACTGGCCCCAAAAATGTTTCTGGACGACAACAGTCAGCTCGAGCATCTGATGTAACCAGCTGGTCTAAGAGCATCCGATATAACCCCCTGGTCTGAGTCTTTAATTTAACCTGAGGCCATTTACACTCAGGGTCACTGGTAAGTGGCCTTTACTGAGTCTTCTAATTTTGTTTGGTGTTTCCCATCCGGTTTAAATACTGTTGGGCCTTTCATCTCCTTTCATCTCCCTCTTCTTAGAGGGGTTCACTGGTCAGTGAATTGAATGTTTGACTTTTGCCCTTGTTCTCCCTAATTCATCCACTCCTGTCACTCATGGTCAGGTGGAGGCGGTGCTTAAACCACTGCCTTTCCCTGGAAGTCAGTATATTGTAATATCTATTAAATATTTATATTACATACTTCTATTATTTATTTTATCGCAATTAATCATTAGCATCACTTTTCTGGTCTGGATTCGCCAGCATTTTAACTTTTGTTGTCTTTTCATAAACAACTGATTGGTTTTATTTACATCTACAATTCCTTCCTTGACTATTTGTCTGTTTATTTTGTGTGTGTGTGTAGAGGCCAGAGATTGACAGCGATGTTTACCTTCATCATTTCCGCTTGACCTTTTTGAAACAGGGCCTTCCCTTGAATCCAGAGCTCACTGATTGGACAGACTAGCTGGCCAGGGAGCCCCAGGGACCCTCCTGCCTCTGCCTTCCCAGCACAGGGGGTTACAGTGCATGCTGCCATGGCCAGCTATTTTAAAACTATGGGCTCCAGGGGAACAAACTCAATACTTCATTAATTTCTGGATCCGCCCCCCACCCCCAATTACCTTGTAAAATTTAAAATGTCCCTTTATAGAAACTCATGTTGGAAGCTCTTGTGATTTCGTGGGTTGAAGTCTCAGTTACCTTCAATCTTGTTCATTGATATTACCTAAGGATTTGATTCGTTTGGAGTCTTCCTGCCTCTCCCTCCCAAATTAACTGTGTGCTGGGAAACAGCTCGTCCACTTTTTGAGTTTGCTGGAGAGAATGCCTTTATATTTCCCCAAGGTGCCTTTCTCTTTTATGGTTATGGGTTTGTTTTATTAACTGTGGTGCAGAAGAGTGGTGTTTCAATGTCTTTCTTCTTAGTACTTTATTACAAATTATCAGCAGCAGACGATACAGAACATAGTGCACCAAGCACACAGGAGCCCTAAGCACACAGGAGCCCTGCAGCCCGGATGACGACGCATCTCAGCACTTGCTGATCTGCCCGGCTTCCTAGGAACCATAGTCCCTGGACTCCTGAGGGAGCCCCTGTGTAGGACAGCGCCCTTTCGCTCATCCCTGAAGTGTTCTCATAGACACATTGTAGATTTTAGAACTGCAATGGCCCTCCCCCCTCTCTGCAGGTATCAGTGTGGTTGTGGGGGAGATCTCTCTATCGATCTGTGTGCTTTGGCCCCATGGTGACTGGTCTCTGGGGCTGCCATGACAGCTGGCTGCTTGCCACCCTGAGGGTGCCAACTGTCTCCATTTATGTCATGGTCAACTTGTGTGACATTTGGCCACAGGGCATCTCTATAAATATTCAAGGCCATCTTGCTGGTTCATTTATTTTTGTTTTACTGTAAATTCGGAATTTGGATCTTTTGTCCGTCACATACTCTTTGTGAAGGTAACTGCCACCAGCAGAGCCCAGATGGATGTCTCAGGGGCTTGAGACTGTGAAACCTCATCTGGGCCCAAGGTCTCTTTCGAGGGCCTCTAGGGTGTTATAGCAAAAGACCAGAAGGGCTCTGAGGAGCTGTTCTCTGGAGGTGGCAGATTGTTGATATCAATTTAGTGTCATGATACCGCTGGGTGGCTTTAACTGCAGCAGGCTGGACCAAGCCATGGTGCCTCCAGCCAAGAAAAGGAGCTTTGGGCCAAGTCCTGGAAAGAAGAGAACTAGGGCTCTCCAGGAGATGTGGCCCGCCCCAAACAAGGATGGATGGCCCAAGCACACCTAACAGGGTGTGCTTTTAGACTCGTGACCGGAGTTTCTGTGGCCTTGTCATCAAATACCCCTATCATGCACCAAAATCCCACAATCCCGCAGGAGAGCAGGTAACCAGCCATGCTGTTTTTATAAAGACCATAGCCCAGGGAGACAGTATGGTAGGAAACTCCAAGACCCAAGTTCTCTGCAGAGAACATCTCCCAGGATGCCACCTACTGAGTGGAGCCGTCCCGCAGCTCCACGGACCTGGATTCTCTCAGGTGGAGATTTAAGAGGACCTGGAAAATAAGGGGTCAAGAACAAGAGACTGGAGGCCAAGTAGCGCTCGTATCAAGGCTTCACTTTACTTAGCAATATTTTGGGAATATATAGGCAGAGGGAAAACTGAAACCGAATCTCCAGGTACAAGATATATGCATAACATAAACACTGCAGCAGACATTAGACGCCAAAGTCTCTAGCAACTCAAAGCCCCAGGCAGGTAGGCGTGTTCGCGACTCAGTTCATGACTTCCAGGCAGCTCCTCTTTCAGAGGCGAACTGTCAGTCTGTAGCGGGCCGTTGTTTAGCCCCACAGATGGCCACCTCTAGGTGCAGGCTGTCAGAGTCCGAGGCTGAGCTGAGGCAGTAGAAGGCAACAACCTACCAGAATGGAGAAATTTAAGGAGCGTGAGTGTAGCTAAATCCACTCCCAGGATAGGTGCGACTGTCAGAACCATACCCTTGCGTCCCTGAACACAATTGTATCCCTTGTTCCTAACTGCGGACAAGAAAGGCTGGTTCTTGACACCATGGAAAGGGACAGGCTCAGTGCCCTTGCAGGCAGCCAGAGGAGAGAACTCAAACATTGCTATGAGCAGCGAGACAAGCTTGGTCAAGTTTGTCAGGAGTTTATTGTAGTTTGACAGGTGCAGCTGAGTGGGGAAGGGGTGAGAGGCTGAGAACCCAGGAGAACAGGCAAGCCCTGTCACAGACCCAGGAAGGTGGCTGAGAGTCCAGCTTCAGAAAGCTTCTGCTTTGCCACACACAGGGCTGGGTGACAGAGGGCCATGCTCCCCTCAGCGGCAGGGCCAGTAGGAACCCTGTGTAGGATGCTCATGAGGCAAGAGCTGGAGATTCTTCCAAAGTGACAGCCAAGGCCCCTGCAAGTCCCTGGAGAAACAAGGTAGACACTTGCTGGCTATTAGCAGAGAAGCCAGGGGGTCAAAGGAGAGGGAGCTCTCAAGCTCTAGAACATCATCCACTCAGCAGCTGGATTTCTAGCCCAAGGAGAGGCCTCAGCAAGTACTGCAGGAGCAGGCAGGGCGGCACAGCAGGGACACACAGGAGGTTGGGCGACAGCAGCTGGGCTGGCAGGAGG
>NW_022196909.1:42548686-42559548 GCF_008632895.1 Mastomys coucha
ATCCACCTGCCAGGAGGAGTTGGTGCGAGCGTCAGAGCAGACAGACATGGTGGAGGCGGCCATGGCAGAGCTGGGTTGGAGCTGAGCGTGTGAGTGAGTGAGTGTGTGTGTGTGAAGGCCTGTGCTGTCAGCTTTTATCCCCCTGTGCTGTTGTGGCTTGCCCGCCCTTCCTTGTGGGTGAGCCCCGTGGCCACAATCAGGGTGTTTGTTTTTCTGGGATGTTGTTGTCAGGTCCATTTCCTGCCAGTGTGTAGTATTGGGAATGGTGATGGAGCAGTGGCTTTAGGTGAGGCTCTGTGAGCAGTGAGATTGGGGTGTCATAGGTGGGCTGCAGGGATGTTACCCAGCCATGACTGGCTGCCAGGACCATTGCTCCCTCTGCAAGAATCAGTGCCAGAGAGCAAAGTCCTCAGCTTAGTACCCCTCCCAGAGTCCAGCTCTGCATGAAGACACTTATCACTTTGTGACAGTGTCCAAAGGCCAGAGGCAATCCATGACCCATCCAAGGCCATTGAATTGAGGGTACAGGGACTGGTTCATAACTCCCACCTCTATAGTGTCTCCACAGCTCCTACACCTCTCTGTATTGTGCTATGACTCCGTCTGCTCTGCTCTGTGCCTGCCGTCCACTCTGTCCTTAGGGCCACAGGATGGTGAGCTTGGCCTGCTTTAAAGTTGAGTTTCGCGTGTACACAGAGCCCAGTGCAGAAGATGCATCTGGAAATTAGTCTTCATCTGAAGCCAATGCTAACCAGCGTCCTGCTACATGTATGCACATGCATGCACAATGCACCAACTCAGAGCCCGTTCTCCATATCCTAGTGGTTGTGACCTGGGAGCCACTGGCAGTGACTTAGCTGACAAGTTCCTCCTGGGGTGTTATTGCAGCTGCCAGCAGCTACATACGAATGGGGTCTTCTGGAAGAGGGGAAGGGGCCTGGGGGGAAATTAAGGGAATCGGACGGCAAGAGGAATAAAAAATGGGACTGAGCCATGGTTTCTGCTCACAGTTCAAAGTGTATTATGAACCTGCAAATCAAGCAGGCAGGCAAAACCCCTCCCTCAGTCCACCAGCATATCATGGCCAAATTAGCATCTCCATGCTTGGTCTTGCAGGCGAAGCAATTCAGCAGGGCATAGTTGTTAGCAGGAACTTGGAGAGAGGCAGAGAGGTGACTTAAACAAAAGGGCTTTGTTTAAGTCAGGAAGCCTCACCCTAGATGGGCTGACTGCTTGTGGCAAGGCAAGGTCTGAGACAGACAGCTTTTGGCTGGGGGTGGGGGGGGGGGTTATAATTCCTCCTTATTTCCTAGCACTTGGGAGGCTGAGGCAGATGAATTTCTGAGTTCGAGGCCAGCCTGGGCTGCAGAGTGAGTTCCAGGACAGCCAGGGTGATCCAGAAATACCCTGTTTCGAAAAAAAACAAAAAAGAAAAAAAAATTAGCTAGACTGGGGCACAAGATGTATTTATGCACCATAGTCCTGCCTGGGAATTATGGTGGCTTGGCAGCCCCACCTGTCTTAGGTGTAGACCTACTGGTCTTTCCCTCATCCATCCCAGATAGTTTGTGTTTATTTGCACAAACCGTGCCTTTTAGTATCTATTATTAATAAACACAGCCTCTTGGCACATAACTCTGTCTTAGGTTGGTGAAAGCCATTGATCCAATAATACGTCTGTGGCCGCAGGCCCTCACAGCACACATTTTTTTTCCATACAGACCAAAGCCACAATTTGCATATAGCGTGGCTCTGAGAATTACAAACGAACTGTTAACTCTCAGGAAGGAACTGGAGGCTATTTCAGCCAAGTGAACTTTGCTGGCTAATAAAAATTTCTAGCCATTATTTTAGTTGAAAACATGTTTATTAAAAAGACCCTGGATCTGTATCCACTTGACGAACCAGTCTTTCAGGCAGCCATCGTGCTCTGTCACAAAAGGAGCCTCTTCCCCAAATTAAGACGGGGCTAGGACCATACCACACATTAGTAAGTGGATCTCTCCATTTTACCATGGTGTAAGAACTGGAAATGTGTGGGTGCCAATGGTGATCCGAGGCAGACTAACCTTTAGTATCAGACTAAAACAAAACAAAACAAAACAAAAAGAGTTTTAGAACAAATATAAAGCAAGATATGCTTTTGGAGGTAGCTTTGGAGGGTACGAGGGTACTCAAACAGGGTCCATTTCCCATGATCCTCTCTGGTCACTGCATGTGCCACACGGGAGCTTGTCTGATGTGCTTCTGTCCAATGGTCCTTGAGCCATCCACATGGCAGACTCATTACCATAGGCTTCACAGCAGCAGCAGAGCTAGGCCTGAGCTTGTAGACTGTGAGGTGCCCTGCAGCACTAGCGACACAGCACATAGGACTTCAGCACCAGTCGGGGCATTCCCTGGCATAGCCCCTGAAAACACAGCTTCAAGGAGACCCCAATGAGGCTTGTTTTCCGGAAGAGTCAAAACCAGAAGGCGCTGGGTGGTGGTGGCCTTTAATCCCAGTGCTTGGGAGGCAGAGGCAGGCAGATTTCTGAGATTGAGGCCAGCCTGGTCTACAGAGTGAGTTCCAGGACAGCCAGGGCTATACAGAGAAACCCTGTCTCGGAATAAAAAACAAACAAACAAACAAACAAAAAAACAGAAGGCAGAGCATTATTATTCCCTTCTCCCTCCCATTGGGAACATGTGACTCAAGGTTCTCTCTTCTGTGCATATCCATGGACGACGACAGAAAGATCACAAGTAGATTTGGGGATGCAGATCAATGTTAGAAAGTGAAAATCAGCCAGCACTTGGGAGGCAGAGGCAGGCAGATTTCTGAGTTCGAGGCCAGCCTGGTCTACAGAGTAAGTTTCAGGATAGCCAGGGCTATACAGAGAAACCCTGTCTCGAAACTGCCCCCCCCAAAAAAAAAGAAAGTAAAAATCAGAATCCACAAATGGTGAGGACTGAGTTTTTGCCTATCATCCATCCAACCACCTACTCACCCACACACCTATCTGCTCATCCATCCGTTCACCTATTTATCTGTCTATCTATCTATCTATCTATCTATCTATCTATCTATCTATCTATTCATCTTTCTACCCACCCTTCCTTCTTCTATCATCCATCCATCCACCTATATATCCATCTGTGCATCTATCTATTCATCTGTCCATCCATCTATCCATCCATCCATTCATCTGTTCAACCTTCCATTTATCCATTCATTCATCCATCCATCCTTCCATCCACCTATGTATCCATCCATCCATTCATCTGTTCATCCTTCCATCCATCCATCCATCCATCCATCCTTCCATCCACCTATGTATCCATCCATCTATCCATCCATCCACCTATGTATCCATCCATCCATCCTTCTTTCCTTCCATCCATCCATCCTCAGTCTCCTACTCACCAAACCGCTCATCCATCTACCCATGTATCCATCCACTTACCACCTCATACATACATACATACATACATACATACATACATGCATACATACATACATTTACTCACCTATGTATTACCACATCCATTCATCTACTTGCTCGTTCATCTATCTACCCATTCCCCCATCCATGCATTTATCTTTCCATTCAACTATCCACTTAGCCATTGCTTATCCATCTACCCATCCATCATTTATTATCTATCCTCTATGCATATAATATGCATGTGTATACATAAACATGTCTCTCTATACTTACAGAGTTCAACAACACAAACAGTATCCTCATCTGACCCACCACATTTTTTAGCTTAATTCAAGAAGCTCCTTTTATGCAGCCCTGTAAAGAATTGTTTCCTTTAACAGTAAATAGAGTTCTTAATGGGTCCATGTGTGTATCTCCCCCTATTGCTGTGTGACTCAAAATAACACACATTTGCTTCATAGCCTGCACATTGGGAGATCCATTATAATTAGCAAAGCTGGCTCTACAGAGAGCTGTAGCAAACCCTGATGGCTCCCTTGGGCAGATCCCCTTCTCACCCGTGTGGCCATTGAGACATTTAAGACTGGGTGCCTCAGTTTTTCTTTTGCTGTGCAGCCTCATCTTCCTCAGGCGGCCCTATCTATGGACAGCTTGTGAGGTTGGCTTCTACAGCAGGGGAATCTCTCCCAAGACACCAGCATTCCCCGGGGCAGCTGCTGCAAGACTGACCCTTGCTATAGGGCATGGCCCACCACATTCTAAGGCTGCCCATGAGCCCAGGGGTAGGGTCTGCAATAATCGGTCACAGTCACTGGCAACATTACTTGTGCCTTTGCACACACTGCATGCTGGGCCTCAGAGATGTTCTGCATTGAAAACTGACCCTAGAAACAGGTCCCACAGGTCTCCTGTGGCAGGACAACCCGTGGCTGACTCTGGTGTTGTCCTTGGGAGTGGAGATGGGCTGTGTTTGACACACAGCCTCTAAGGTCCCTGTTTGCAAAGATGCATCCTGGCCAGCTCAGTGTGGGGCCACCCAGAGGTCAGGAAAGACCAAGAGACATGCATACACTCAGGATGTTTACAAGGCGAGAGACAGTTGTCAGCTAAACAAGGAACAGTGCTAATGAGATGGCTGCCTCAGCCAACAAGGAAGGAGCCCGTCATGGAGGAGAATAAAAGCCAGCAGCTCAGCACCTCACACACACACATTCCCTCAACACTCACACATTAGCTCAACACACCCTCCTCCAGCCAACCCCTCCCATGGCCGCCTCCACCATGTCTGTCTGCTCTGACGCTTGCACCAACTCCTCCTGGCAGGTGGATGACTGCCCAGAAAGCTGCTGTGAGCCCAGCTGCTGTGCCCCCAGCTGCTGCCAGTCCAGCTGCTGTGTCCCCAGCTGCTGCCAACCCAGCTGTTGCCAGTCCAGCTGCTGTGTTCCCAGCTGCTGTGCTCCAGCCCCCTGCCTCACCCTTGTCTGCACCCCAGTGAGCTGTGTGTCCAGCCCCTGCTGCCAATCTTCCTGCTGCACACCTTCATGCTGCCAGCAGTCTAGCTGCCAGCCAGCTTGCTGCACCTGCTCTCCCTGCCAGCAGCCCTGCTGTGTGACCCTCTGCTGCAAGCCTGTCTGCTGCACACCCATCTGCTCTGGATCATGCTGCCAGCAGTCTAGCTGCCAGTCCTCATGCTGCCAGCCCTCCTGCTGTGTGCCTGTGTGCTGCAAGCCTGTGTGCTGCACACCCATCTGCTCTGGCTCCTCCTCCTGCTGCCAGCCCTCCTGCTGTGCTCCTGTGTGCTGCAAGCCTGTGTGCTGCAAGCCCTGCTCCAGCGTGTCCCTGCTGTGCCGCCCTGTGTGCAGACCTGCCTGCTGTGTGCCCACCTCCCCCTGCTGTGCCTCCTCCTCCTGCCAGCCCAGCTCCTGTGTGTCCCTGCTGTGCCGCCCTGCCTGCTCCAGACAGGCCTGCTGTGGCCAGAAGTCCAGCTGCTGATCCTGTCCCTGAGTAAGTGCTGGGGAGCCAGAGATCACAGAAGAGTGTACACGCAATGGCAGTGCCCTCCTCTCTCTGCCCCTGCCCTCTCCAGGTCAAACGATCTCACCTCGTTGTGACCGTCCCTCCTTTGAATACACTTGAGCCTTCTGAACAATAAAGACCCAGACTGAACCTGTGTAGTCTCCCATGGTCCTCTCTGGTATCTCATAATTCTCCCTTTGCACAGCAATCCGCCGTCCTTTGAGGCCTATTTGTGCTAGTTCAGGGAACAGCTCCCCCTGCCGCCGCGCTCGGTAACTGCGCCTTCTCTATCTAATGCCAATCAAACCCGAGCAAGCCCTTCCCTGCTTGCTGCTTCTCACAGTAGCTCAGGTGACATCTTTTCAGGTGCCTGCCAAGCGCTGTCTCAGCTCGCCTGTGGTCTGCCACTGGCCCCTGTTGAGTGGTGCGAGTGTGCGCTAGCAACTGGAATCAGGTCTGGGGCATGTGTCTGTGAGTCGACCTCTCCCTAAGTGTGGGTCTACGTGCAGATACCTTTGATGTGGAGGGTTTGGGCTGTAATTGGAGGGCAAATACACAGTGGCCCAGCACACAGGCCAGGCACACTGGGAAGTCTATGATGTCTTTAATAACCTAGAATCTTGTTTTGGATGAGACTGTGTGGGGATGCCGGGATGGTCCTGACTCTACTCCAGCGGCCACCAGGTGAACTCAGCTTGCAGAGGGTGAAGGCGGGTAGCGGTGCTCCCATTTTCAAGTTCTTCTTCTAGGATAGGCAGGTGTCTCGGGAGCAGGTGTCTTTGTGCCTGACACCAGTCACAAGCTCAGTGTGTGGCTCGCAGTGCCAGGGACCAGAATTAAAACAGCTCCTGATCCCATTCAATGGGAAACGCCTCGGCCTGCCCTGATGGTGGCAATAGCACCACACCAGTCCAGGTGCTAATACAATTGTTGAAGCCCACATAAGCAGGAAGAAGTTGGTGTAGACACGAGCGTCCCTGCGCCACCCTGACATGTCACATCCTTGTGTAGCCATTGGTGGGCGGCCTGAGGCCTGAGAGTGTGGAGACTGGCTCACACTGAGTGAGACTTCCTCTTCGGTGCTTCATTCAGTGAAGGCTACTGACTAGACTCCCGGCCAGTTGGCGGCAGCACAGGGCAGGGTGCCTGATGTGGGCGGGGGTCCCCAGAGGCCTATGCTCTGCCTACCCTCTGGAAGATGGCAGAGTCTGTAGAGATGGCTTAGGTAGAGGTATGAAACCATCCAAGGTCTCTGACATAGTGTCATGGTTTGAATATGGTTGGCCCAAGAGTGGCACTATTAGGAGGTGTGGCCTTGTTGGAGTGGGTGTGGCCTTGTGGGGGTAGATGTGGCTTTGTTGTAGTGGGTGTGGCTTTGTTGTAGTGGGTGTGGCCTTGTTGGAGTAGGCGTGGCCTTGTTGGAGTAGGTGTATCACTGGATGTGGGCTTTAAGACCCTGATCCTAGCTGCCTGAAAGCCAGAGCAGCCTTCAGATGAAGATGTAGAACTCTCGGCTCCTTCTGCACTATGCCTGCCTGGATGCTGCCATTTTCCTGCCTTGATGATAATGGACTGAACCTCTGAACCTGTAAGCCAGCCCCAATGAAATGTCCTTTATAAGACTTGCCTTGGGCTGGAGAGATGGCTCAGCGACTAAGAGCACTGACTGCTCTGATAAAGGTCCTGAGTTCAAATCCCCACATGGTGGCTCACGACCATCTGTAATGAGATCTGATGCCCTCTGGTGTGTCTGAAGACAGCGACAGTGTACTTTCATATAATAAATAAATACATCTTTAAAAAAAAAAGACTTGTCTTATGGTCATGGTGTCTGTTCACAGCAGTAAGACCCTAAGACACAAAGAAACCATTGATTCCACATGGTCTCACAATCAGATTCTCGACCTTTCTGGGAGAAACGGTGCCAATCTCATGGTGTGTGGGAACACAAGGATGAGACTCATCTCACCCCTGCCTTACATCAGGAGATGAAGTATATGTCTACATAATTGCAATCACACATAGGAGATGGTGGGGTGCCATGGTGCACACCTTTAATCTTACCATCAGGACACATAAGTAGATAGATATCCAACTTGCGTATTTGTATTTTATTTTTATGTTTGTTAGTTTCGTTGTTTAGTCATTGAGACAGGATCTCACTCTCTATCTCCGGCTGTCCTGGAGCTGACTATGTAGACGAGGCTGGCCTCAAGCAAACAATCAACTAAAATATTTAAAAGGGAAATAAAAGATATACTGACAATATGTGTAAGATACAAAGATAAAGTACTTCTGAAAGAGATTAAAGAAATCCCAGACGACTGACTGGAGAGGTATACCATGTTCATGGACCCAAAGACACAATGTTAAACATCTGATCTTTTGTAACAGATCTATGGATTTAACGAAATCTCCATTAAAATCCTAGCAGGATTTTGCTATTAAATTTGACAGGCTAGTTCTAAAATCTCTGGGATGCATCAAAGACCCAGAGTGGCTAACCACACCTGGGAAAGGCAAACAGGATCAGAGAACTTCCATTATTTTGACCTGTGTGTATGAGGAGTTAACAGTAAGCCACAAAAAACCGGCATGGATTAGAATCCAGAATTGTCCCACCCACGCGTGGTCAGCAGGGTGTCGGGTAAGGAGGCTCAAAGGACTAAGAGATGTGTCTACAAGGAGCTGGGATGACTCAGGCCATCAAAAGTTGACTCAAGATGCCACAGAAATGAAAACGGAGGCTTCCAGTCCTCTGCTGCTCCCCACTGTAAAGAAACACAGACATTCCACAACCTCCCAAGACAGGACGAGCAGCCAGGCACCCGATGTTCAAACACACAAGACCTGGGGGATAGGGGGGTCATTTCACACTCAGAACTCAACAGGAGTCTAGGAATAGTCGGTCTCATTCTGAGTTAAGTTACCAGAAAGCTCACTGATGATAAAGGATGGTGTGGGCTTTGCTGAAATTAAGGATTCCGCTCAGTATGGAGGAAAATGAAGAGCTGAGCCACCCATGGGAAGGCTTGCAGAATTTATGTTAATAATACGTCACGAAGAGCATGCATTTTAATAATATAAATACAAACAGCCCACTTTAAGAAAAATAAGTTTGTGAGCTGACACGTCACCAATGCCACACAAGACGCCCACACTGTCAGTCACCAGCGCCAGGCAGATGACATGGCTCCTGCAGGAGCTTGCTACAGAATAGGCACGTGCTGGCATTGTGGAGAGGTGACTCTAAGGCATCGTGCAAGGGTCGTGGCTTAGGTGAGCGATGTCCCCTCGGGCTCCAGTGTCTGAGGTTGTAGAACCTCTGGGGGATAGAAATTGACTGGAGCAAGTAACTTCCTAGGGGGGCGGGACTTGAGGATGTAGAGCCTTTGGGAGATAGAAATTGACTGGAGCAAGTAGCTTCTTAGGGGGCGGGACTTGACGGTCATAACCTGACTTCACTTCCTGTCTTCTCTCTGCTTCCACTAAGACGTGAGCAGGCGCCTCTGGTCCCTGCTACTGCAGCTGAGCATGGCTCTGCCCTTCCCCAGGCGTGAAGGACTAAGCCCTCAAACCCTGAACTGAGATAAACCCTGCCTCCTTTCTTGTCGGATAATGGTCACAGCACGGAGCAAAGCATCTAACGTTAAGTGGGCGGAGACAGACAACAGCGCAGCTATGAGGGAGCCCTGGGCAGCTTAGGAGCTCGCATCAGGACTCAGTCCTCACAGAAAGAAGCAGAAACTGAGCCCAGCTGTCCGTACAGTATGACTTGCTGTCTGGACATGTGTCCTCAGGGATCCCCAGAGCAAGGATGTGGGGCGGTACCCAGTGTGGGAGATTGAGGGGTGCTGAAGGAACTGGTGGAAACAATTGTTCTGAGGCAGGAGGAGAGGAGGACTCAGTCAAATCGGCTAGGAAGGGAATGGGCTGGGAGAAGGCTGAGACCCTGATGAACAAGCCTGGCCCTTGGATGGTTCTGGGGACAGATGGATGCAGGCAGCAGCGGCGGCGGGAGGTGGGGGGTGGGGAGGGCAGGGAGGAGGAGTAGACAAGAAGAGCTCAGTGAGGGAAGGTATGACCCAGTCAGTGGTGTCTGGGGTGGGATGAGGACTCGGACATTGGCATCCTTGCTTCATTGGGGATGATGGTCAGCTGATCATGGTAACCCTGGCCTCTGCTACAGCTCCTCAGAGTGAAAGTTTTTAGATCCTGACAGTTGCTCACCGGTGCACCAGGTGTAGCCCATGACTTCTCCATATCAGAGAGAGTGCTTTATGAGTGGAGAGCCCTATGTCTGTTAGAACAGCGGGTCACATCAGAACATACCACACACTAGACCCAAACAGTTTCACGTATAAGAGGTTTAATTGAGAGGGAGAGAGGGGGTAGTGGCACGGAAAGAGAGGAAGGGAAGAGAGAGAAGGATGGAGGAATGTTCCCCATATATATATATGAGTTGTGATGTATGGCCATAGATAAAGGTGGGAGGTGAGCCCAGTGGATTCTGAGAGTATGGTGGCTGTTGCCCTGGCAACAGGTCTGTGGACCCACCCATGCATTGCCACAGGCCTTGGATGTCTTGATGCTAACAATGTCCCAATGCCCTCGTGAAGGGTGCTGGGCAGTGCCTGGTCCTATGTCCTTTCAGCCCCACAATGATTTTGTTTCCAGATGAACCTCTCACGTTCCTCTCTGTATAACCCAGTAGGCAGGACTCACTAAGCAGCCTAGGCCCAGGGACCACAAAGCCTGGAGCCATGGGTGTGGCTTCATTTGTGTGACTCTAGAGAGATCAAAAGGAGAAGTTGGTGGGGTGGCTTACTGGGGACTGCTGAACCCTCTACCCACGCCTGAGGTAACCAGCCACCTCTAGGGGTCACAGAAAGCTGAACTTTGGGGAGAGGAGCCCTAAGTCATATTGTGACACGCCCCTCCCCCCAGAGAGGTGGCTACTGTCCCTTGTCAATGGCTGAGCCCAATCCTTCCCTTCTGGAAACATTCCTGACTAAGGACATTTACTTGAACCACATGAACACAGGAGGAGATCCAGGTCGTTAAAAACGTTTATTGAAGCCATGGGCTGCTGACAGGCTGGTGCTGGGGACAAGCAAATAGAGCAAAGGGACAGGAGAGACAGAGTCCCAGAGGATTAGCAGGCCTCCTGGGAAGCAGGAGGAGAGGTCAAGTCACAAGGGACAAGTTGGGGGGCTCCATCTTGGGGGGAGTCTATCCCAGATCAGGGTCAGACTGGAGAAGCTGAGAGGGGCCCCAGGAAGGGACCTGAGCCAGCTGACCCCAGGAACAGGCCCATCAGCAGGTGGACTTCTGGCCACAGCAGGCCTGGCTGGAGCAGGCAGGGCGGCACAGCAGGGACACACAGGAGGCTGGGCGACAGCAGCTGGGCTGGCAGGA
>NW_022196909.1:42560058-42634075 GCF_008632895.1 Mastomys coucha
AGTCATCCACCTGCCAGGAGGAGTTGGTGCGAGCGTCAGAGCAGACAGACATGGTGGAGGCGGCCATGACGGGCGTGGCTGGAGGAGAGTGAGTATGTGTTGACTGAATGTGTGAGTTCATGTGTCAGGGGCAGGACAAGCTGCCTTTATAGTATAGTCCTCCCCGGCCCAGCCTGTGAGCCCTCCTTCCTGGTTACTGTTGGCCCTGTTCCTGTTTTGATTTCCGGCGTGGTTCCACGTGTTGCTGGAGCTCCGCCTCGTGTTTACTCTCGTACTGACAAGTTGTGTCCACGCTGATCACATGGGCTTTCGTCCTGGCTTGTTTGCAGGGAAGGCAGGACAGGTCTGAGGTACTGATGGTGATGGAGGGACAGGTGGCCATGTATCGCTCCTGGCCCAGGACCTCTTGGGCGAGGTTCAGAGTCTGGATTTCTGTGGTGGTAGTTAGGGAGGGCCCGTGAGGTTTCATGGTAGCAAAGCTAGGATTTCCTTGCAGGGATGTATCAGTTTCCTCAGCATATGCAGTGGAGTACCTGAAGTGTATGGTTAATTGGGGGTCACCACCCCACACCATGGATAATGATGTCCATCTTTTTTTTTTTTTTTTTGGTTTTTTCAAGACAGGGTTTCTCTGTGTAGCCCTGGCTGTCCTGGAACTCATTCTGTAGACCAGGCTGGCCTCGAACTCAGAAATCCACTTGCCTCTGCCTCCCAAGTGCTGGGATTAAAGGCATGTGCCACCACCGCCCGGCAATGATGTCCATCTTGAGTGCCAGTGCTGCATGGTCTGAGCCAAGGGGCCTGCCCAGGCCACCCGACTCCCAGGGCTACCAGCATTGTTGCCTCTGCGCCTTGTCCCTCACCTCTGCTTTTCTCCCCGTGGGTTAAGTCCAAATTATCCCTCTTTATAAGACCACCCCTGGAATGTAGCCCACCTAGTGACCCGCCATACCTTGGTCATCTACAAAGACTCGACTCTCAAATACAGTCCCATGTGCAGGGCCGAGAACGCACACCCAGCATCTCCAGAGGGTTCGCCCTTCAGGCCATCAGCTTGGGAACAGGCCAGCATACCCCGAAGCCTGTCACCAAACCCAGATATTCCTGCAGGCCGTTGCTTTCCCTCAGGACTGGCTTCACCACATACAGGAGTCGGCACCGTTGTCACAGGCTCGGGAAAGGCCTCGTGACCATCAGCCCTTCCTTCCTGTGACCTTGATGTTTGAGAAGAGGCCTGACTTGTACAATACCACTCATGGGCCACCTGTCGCTCTCCCAGTCATGCGGGGGCTCGGGCTCGTGTGGGGCCGCAGTCTCCTGCACGGCAAGGCCTGTAGGAACCATACCCATAAGCCTCTACTGGCTGAGCTCCGCCCATCATTTCAGACCCTGCCCCCGCTCCCCTGGAGCTCCATCCTCTGTCTGGAGTCGGCCTTCATAAAATCCGCATGACCACTGTACACTGTGCGCTGAACTATGAACTACATCTAAGAGTAAACCCACTCCTCTCTGGTCTCTTCCTTGGCTCCTTGTTTCCTTTGCCTCACGTGGCCCGGGGCTCGCTCTGAGCTCTTCCTACCTTGTCCATGGCTGACCAGCCTCTGTCTGGTCCATCTCACTGCCAGCTCCCCTGCTCTCCGGCAGATGGTGGTTAGAAGCCCCGGCCCCATCTTCTGTGTGCTCTACTGCGGGAGCGACGTTTCCTGAGCCACCCAGGAAGCAAGCCAGGTTCTGTGTGAGCACCTAGCCTTTTCTTTGTGAGTTGGTTGGCCACCAGTGCTGCGATGAAATTCCCAAGGTCATTCACTGAGAGAAAGGAAAGGTTTCAATTAGCTCATGGTTTTGGAGGAGTCAGTTGATGATGGGCTAGCCCCAGCACTATGGGCCTGTGGCGAGACAGACATCCTTGCCTCGGCACAGTTTCGGATATTGACTGATCTCGGCTACCATGTGGAGCACACCCTGCCATGATCCCTCTCGCTCATGGATGTAAAGGGGAGACAGAATCACCGTTGGTGTTAGATGCCTTCATTTCCTCACTGGTAAAACCAGGATAGCCTTGCTCACTGCTCCCAGGGCTAAGTGAGGCATATATTGACAATCGGAGTAACAGGTGTCTCCGAAGGGCGGTGACAGAATGTAATGGGAACACGCACAGTGGTAAACTGTGGGCGAGCTCAAGAAGGCTGAGGCAAGGGGACATTTTTAAAGGCACAGTGAGGCTTATGTAGGGCACTTTAAAACACTCCGTGGCCGTGAGGAGAGTGGCAAACCCAGCCTCCATCACTGTCTGACTCTGCTTCTGTAGATGTCCTCAGAGATGGTTTTCTCCCCCCCCCCAGTCCCCCGCTGTGTGTGTGTATGCACGCGCATGTGCATGTGTGAGTGTGTGTGTGTGTGTGTGTGTGTGTGTCCGTGTGTGTCCAAGCTACAGCCCCAACACTACCTGTGGTGATTGCTTCTTGCCATGAGTCAGCCACGGAGGTCTGCTCCTGTGCACCATCCCAGATTTCCCGTTTGCTTACTCGGTTTGGGATTCACAACCCGACACCATGGCTCTACTGTGGCCCCGACAGAGCTTTCGTGATGTAAAATCTGAAAATACGCAGACTCTGTAAATGAGCCACTCCGGCTGTCCCGTTGCGCAGCCATGACCTAACCCCTGCGCCCTTGTTATGTCCTTGCTGCAGACCTCCGTCCCCTGGACATTCTGGCAGAGGTGGTCCCTCTGAATGGAGCTACAAGTGGGATCCGGATGGTGCAGGCGGAGGGTGTGCGGGGCCTCCAGTTCTCAGCCCCCGAGCCCCGTACCACGAGCTTCCCTGCCTCTAGGATCTTCTCCAGCTGCGATCTCTTCCCTGAAGAATTCTCCATCGTCGTCACCTTGAGGGTTCCCAACCTTCCACCCAAGGTCAGTGGCAGTTTTTCTTCTGCTAAGGGTGGCCTGACTTTCTTTCTTAATGTTCCCAGCATCCGCAGAAAGCGCCAGGCAGATCCAGACCACAGAGAGACTCTTGGTCATAGGAACTTCGGGTCAGGAGGGGCTGGCTTCCTTGCTCACATCACAGCCTCATCAGAGACCAATGTGCTGGCTCAGTCTGTGCAACCTGGGGCCTAGTGGTTGTTGGTGCGGTCACAGGTTTGTACCGCCTTGTGGGGCCGTTGTTATGACATGTATGGGTTTGCACAGCTGATGGTTGACAAATAGCCGAGGGTCTGTGGAGCCCTAATGGCGAATGGTATATACAGTCATGGATTTATGTGGCTCGGTGGTTGCTGGACCATTCACAGATTTGTACAACCTGATGGCTGTTGGTATACACACAGGTTTGCAAATGCCCAGTGGTTGTTGGTATCTGAACAGGTTTGCGCGGCCTGATGGGTGTGGGTATCGTCATGGATTTGCATGGCTCTGTGGTTGTTAATATAGATCAAGACATCTATCACTATACAGATATGTTGAAAACCCATGATAGGTTTTTCAAAGCCTATGTTGTTGTTGGTAGAGTCAAGAGTTTGTACAACCCAATGGTTGGTTGTTAGCATAGTCCTGAGTGTGTACTGGTTGCTAACATAGCCATTGGCGTGGACACGCAACGGTTGCTGCCGTGGTGACGGTTGTACAGATCAATTGTCCGCATGGTCCCTGGTTTGGGTAGCCTAGTGGTTGTTGCTCTAGCTGAGATTCGGCATAGGTCGCTGGTTGCCGATGCAGTCCGGAACATTGCCTCGGGGTTACTGGTACAAACCAGGTTATCTATGTACATCTTGATGGCTATCCAGGGTCACAGGCTGACACAGCTCCGTGATGACTCATCTCCATGGTTACTAGGATAGTCTCTGATGCTACAGCTTGATGATTGTCTGTATGGCTGCAGGCTTCCGCAGTTCAGTGCCTGATGCTACAATTATAGGTGTGCACAGCTCAGTGGTTTTTGGTGTGTCATGAATTTCTGCAATCGATTTTAGGATAATTTGACTACCGAATATGTCCTGTGTTCTTTGACAAACCCCATGATCCTGCCTCCTCTCTCTCTCTCTCTCTCTCTCTCTCTTTCTCTCAATATCTCTCTCTCTCTCTCTCTGTTGTTGTTGTTTTTTGAAACAGGGTCTTTCTGGATCACCCTGGCTGTCCTGGAACTCACTGTGTAGACCAGGCTGGCCTCGAACTCAGAAATCTGCCTGCCTCTGTCTCCCAAATGCTGGGATTAAAGGTGTGTGCCACCACCACCCTGCCATATCCAGACTTTCATGACTGAACGCTCAATATATGTCCTCATGGCTTCTTCCATGTGGTAGCATGTACCACCACAGCCACCCTGGTGGTCACAGCTGAATAACCTCCCACTGTGACTGTACATTATCCACATTCTATTGACTTTCTGATCAGCAGCCGATGGACCCTTGGCTCTTCTGGCTGCTGCTGCTGCTGTCGCTGTCAAGAGTCATGTCCTGTGTGGACTCACTCTCATTGCTCCTGGGGACAGATCTAGAGGTAGAATTTGTGGGTCATAAAGGAAGTCTGTGACTTTAAAAGTACCACCAGGTTATTCCCACAGTCTTCTGATATTGGATGAGGAGTGTAACAGGAATCCGTCCACTCTGTTAGAAAGCAAAGAGGAAGGCCAGGGTCCCAGCGTCCCCAGCGTCCCCTTTAAGGGCACATCTCACTTACTTCCACTTCCTAAAGCCCCATCGCCACCCAACAGCATGAAGCCTTTAGCACCAAGGTTATGCGACAATTGAAGACCCACAGCTCCTGTCCATTTCTGTTGTTTGTTTGTTTGTTTTCAGAGACAGGGTTTCTCTGGCTGTCCTGGAACTCACTCTGTAGTCCAGGATGGCCTCGAACTCAGAAATCCACACTCCCATCCATTTCTATGTGGCTGGACTCTATTAAAGGATTTTCTGAGGACTTTTCATCCACGTCACAGAGATGGTGGTCTGCATGCTTGTCTTTGAGGGTACTGTGAGAGGAACGCATGCCTCAGAGTGACTCTAAATGTGTCACCCCCTCTTCTGGTTTTCAGGAGAGGTCCTGAGGGTGGGTGTGGGTTCTTCTTGGTCTGTTCCCACTGGGGTCTATATTTTCCTTCCTTGTGCTTCAGCCTGCACGAGTACCTGACCCAAGGCCTTTCTCAGCACAGGTGCCCACAACTGTGCGTCAGCTCATGCTCCTGAGCACTGTGAGGGTCAGGGGTCAGAGTCACCTGACAGGATTTGGCATCATCCAGGGAGGACTGACTGGGGAGGGAAGAGCCATCATGAATGTGGGTGGCTCCATTCCATGGGCCGGAGAGAGAATGAGCTGAGGACCGGCGTGTGTGCATCTCTCTGCTTCCTCACTGAGGGTGTGGCAGGGCAGCTGCTCCAGGCTCACCACGCCTCGCCTGCCATGAAGGACGATGGCCTCTTGATCTGTGGTGGATATCTCCTGATTATTTCTGGACTGTTGACTTCTGTGGATTCAGTCACCCTCCGTGAATAGAATAAGTTAAAATAAATACAAACAAAACCAGAATAGGGAAAAAACGAACAAAAAAGAAACACTCCCGAAACAAAAACATCCCACAAGGAACACATACGGATGCAGAAACACACACATTTACACAGAGAGAAATCCAATAAAAACACAAAGCTGGAAACCATAATGTATGAGGAAAAGACCTGTAAGGTAAAATACACACACACACACACACACACACACACACACACATACACACATACACATACACACATATACACACACACATACACACATACACATACACACATACACACACATACACACATACACATACACACACACACATACACACATACACATACACACACACATACACACATACACACATACACATACACACATACACACGTACACACACATACACACACACACATACACACATACACATACCCACATACACACATACACACACACATACACACACACATACACACATACACATACACACATACACACACACATACACACATACACATACACACATACACACACACACATACACACATACACATACACACATACACACACACATACACACATACACATACACACATACACACACATATACACACATACACACATACACACATATACACACACATATACACATATATACACACACAAACATATACACACATATACACATACACACACATACACACATATACACACACATACACACACATATACACACATACACACACATATATACATATGTATAGGGGTGTGGCTCCATGTTAGGGTGGGGATCCATGTCTACTTTCCCTGTCAGCCCTGGGACCCCATGTAGCTTGGACCCGTGCAGGCTCTGTGGATGCTGCCAGCGTCTCTGTGAGTTCATATGTGCACCTTTCCTGTTGTATCTAGTAGGCCTTGCTTCCTTGGTGTCCTCCATCTCCTCCCGTTCCCTCTGGCTCTTACAGTCTTCCTCCTTTCTGTTCTGTATTTCCCTGAGCCCCGGGGGAAGGGATTTGATGTACACATCCATTTAGGGCCAAGTGTTCCGAGGTCTCTTATTCTCTGCACATTGTCCAGCTGTAGGTCTCTGGATTTGTTCCCATCGGCTGCAGAAGATGCTTTTCTGATGATGGCCGAGCAAGGCACTGATCTACGAGTACGCAGGATGTCATTAGCAGTCACTTCATCGGTGTGTTCCTTTAGCACACCAGTAGCACTTGGTTTGCCTCTAGGTCCACAGCCTGTCTAGACTCAGGTTCTTGGCCACCAAAGCATCGCCATCTCATGGAGCGGGCCTTAAGTCCAATCAGACAGTGGTTGGTCACTCCCATAGCTTTTGGACCGCTAGTACCCCAGCATATCTTGCGGGCAGGTCACCATTGTCGATTGACGGGTTTGTAGCCGGGTTGCTGTCTACTTGTCTCCTCTGGTAGTGTGCAGAGCGCCTTCCAGTACCATGGGCACTATCCAACAGGGTGAAGGCTCTAGGGAGGCTCAGCGTCTCCACGAGATGTTCAATGAGCTGAGTTATCTAAGTGTTGTCTTCAACAACAGGGCCTTACCATCAGTAGCTGGTGAACAACCAATCGCCTTAGAAATAGCGTGGGTTATTTGGGGGTTCTGGTGGGGCCCCTTTTGGCCAACAACTCAATTAGATGTAGCCCATTCCCAGTGAACCCACTGGGAATGGTGGCAAGAGATGCCTAGGTGGGGTTTTGTCTGTCCAGTTATTTGGTGATTCTATTTAAATATAACATGCATATATATGCATATATATGTGTGTATATATGCATATTATATGTATATATATACATATATATGTATGAGCTTATATATATATATGTGTGTATATATATATGTACATATATATATATATATATATATATATATATATACACACACATATATATGAGCTTCAACTGGATTAGGTTTCCAGATGATTCCCCTGAATGGTCCTGAGTCTTAGTTGTCCCTCCTTGTGTTCCGCGCCTTACTGCGTCCCTCCCCCACCCCACCCCCGTTCCCTACTTACGAATTCCCCCGTTCCTTCCCATCCTGTCCATCCATAACCACAGACTCTGTTTCCCCCTCTGTGGTATACCTCTCCCTCCGATTTCTTTCCCCATACATAACCTCTGTGGTGATAGAGTTTCATCCTGATTACTGAAGACCTAACAGCTCACTTCCACACAAAAAGTGGATACATAGCATACCTGCCATTTTGGATCTGGGTTACATCATTCAGGATGATTTCCCCCCCCCACACACACACACCCAGCTCCATCGATTTACCTGCCAATTTTGTGGTTTCATTTTTTTTAAAGATTTATTTATTTATATGAGTACACTGTAGCTGTCTTCAGACACACCAGAAGAGGGCATCAGATCCCATTACAGATGGTTGTGAACCACCATGTGGTTGCTGGGAATTGAACTCAGGACCTCTGGAAGAGCAGTCAGTGCTCTTAACAGCTGAGCCCTCTCTCCAGCCCCCATAGTTTCATTTTTTTAGTAGCTGAGTTCTGAGTTGTGTAGATGTACCACATTTTTTTTTTAAATCCATTCATCCACCAACAGACATCTAAACTGTTTCCAATTTGGGGCTATTATGAACAGAGCAACAGCGAACCTGGGTGAGCAAGTGTGTCTGTTGTAGGATGAAGCATCCTTTGAGCAGATGCCCCAGAAGGGTCTAGCCGGACCTTGAGATAGACCTATTCCCAGCTCCCTGAGGAGCTGCCAGACAAGTAGCCATACAAGTTCTCACATATACTAGCAATGAGTAAGTGTTTCCCTCCCCCTACATTCTCACCGGCATGAGCTGTCACTTGTTTTATTGATCTTGGCCATTCTGACAAGTGTACGATGGACTCTCAGAGTCATTTTGATTTACGTTTCCCAGATGACTCAGGATGTTGGACTTTTCTAAATGTTTTTTTTTGGGGGGGGGGCATCTATGTTTCATCTTCTAGAACTCTGTTTAGATCTACACATGTTATATGTTTTAGATATTAGCCCTCTACTGGATGTGGAGCTGGTAAAATCTTTTCCCATTCTTTACTCTGCCGCTTTTTTCCCCCCCCGAAGGATGCTTCTGTCGACAGCGGAGTCTCTTGGTTTTGCTTATCAGGATGCCTCTATTTTGCCTTAGCTTCTGAAATGCTTTTGCTGTGTCTCTAATTCTCACCCGCGGCCTCTGGCCTCCTGGTATCTTGCCAAGGCTGGCCATTGCTTTTCTGAGGGTTCCCTTGGCAATTTTCAGGATTGTTCCCTGGCTTTGGGCTAAGCTTTCTCATTGTAACACCAGGCTTGCAGATCTACCAAGCGGGCTCCATCTCATCAGCTGAACTCCCCGGGTGTGAAGATCAATGTCTTTCAATAAACCTGATAATGTTCAGCCTTTGCTTGAAATGGAACTTCTCCATCTGACTGCACGGGGTAGGAGTCAGGCCCGGTTCTACCCCTGAGCCCCATGCTCCCAGAAGTAAGACTCAGACTCAAATATATTTACAAATACCTTGGCCATAGAGCTAGATCTCTGATTAGATCTTAACTAAAGATGACCCATTTATTTTAACCTACATTCTGCCACGTGGCTGGTTACCAAACCTTAGGTCTGTCTCCTTACATCATCCAGGACCAATCTCTCGACCTGGTTCTAGCCCAGAATCCTTTCTCTCTCCCAGATGTCCCACCTCTGTTTCCTGCCTAAGCCATAGGCCATAGACTTTTGAATGGATAGGTGATGCACCCGTACAATACACAGGATATTCCCTGTGCAGCATGGAGGCTCTTAGCACAGTATCTCACTCCACCATCAGAACCATAGAGGTTCCAAGCCCTGCCGCCCACCTGTCCCAGACAGTGCCTAATAGAGCGAGAAGCTATTTGGAGACTCTGCAGCCCAGAGTATCCCTGAGGATCTGCCTCAACCCTCAGAAATGTGGCGGAGTATAGGGACCATGGAATGCTAAGTAACCAGAACTCTGAGTGCCCACCAGGCTTGGCGCCAAGCTGAGCATGACTAGCTCCACAGGCCAAGGTTCTGGTGAATAAACTGTCCTGGCACTGTGTCTGCTTTCTTTAGCCGAGTTGTGTTGAGTAAGGGAATTCAGTGTCCATGTCTGTGTTCTTTAGTGGAGTTGTGTTGAATGAGGGAACTCACAATGTCCATGAGGCCACAGGAGCTCTGAGGACCTGAGAACAGGAGAGAATGCCAGAGTTCAGAGGAGGCAAAGGACACACACACACCATGGGCACAGCGGGGGCTCCCGAAGAACTTAACATGGAATGTGCCGGAAGGCATCCATCTCATGGTCACTGCCTCGATGCCAGACCCGCATCTATCTATCTATCTATCATCTATCTATCTATCTATCTATCTATCTATCTATCTATCTATCTATCTATCTACCTACCTACCTATCTTTCTCTCTCTCTTTCTTTTTTTAAAGATTTATTAATTTATTACATGTAAGTACACTGTAACTGTCTTCAGACACACCAGAAGAGGGCGTTAGACCCCATTACAGATGGTTGTGAGCCACCATGTGGTTGCTGGGATTTGAACTCAGGACTTTCTGAAGAGCAGTCAGTGCTCTTAACCACTGAGCCATCTCTCCAGCCTGACCCGGATCTTTCTCATACCCTCTGGGAGCCAACCTCAGCTCCAGGCAGACTCCCGGGGGGGCCTGTCACAGACATGAAGGAATCCTCGAGTTCCCACTGACAACCGGAGGCATCCCTAGACAGCAAGTCCTATGGAACAGTTTAGGAGCACATGCTGCCACCCTCAAAGCCCACACCCTGGGTGCCCCGGCTCTGGCTCTGCTCTGTCAGACAAGCTGCCTCAAGAACTAAGACTTCTGAGAAAAGAACCATGACTGCCACCTCGAGAATGTCACCTGGCTGCTGCCATCCCTGCCTCCCACGGAATCTGAGCATCTCAGTGAAATCTCGCCCAGGGATTAAAAACAGCTCCAGAGCCTCACCAGACAGCAGTCTTTGTTGACAGACACAGGCCGACTCCAAACACAACCAGGAAAAGGAAGCCAGGAGCTGAGGGACAACACAATACAAGCAGCCCAGGGGTATAAAGGCGGCCCCCAGAGCACCTCACACACATACAACACACACACACACATTCAGTCAACACACACTCACCCTTCTCCAGCCAACCCCGCCATGGCCGCCTCCACCATGTCTGTCTGCTCTGATGCTTGCACCAACTCCTCCTGGCAGGTGGATGACTGCCCAGAAAGCTGCTGTGAACCCAGCTGCTGTGCCCCCAGCTGCTGCCAACCCAGCTGCTGTGTTCCTTGCTGTGCCCCCAGCTGCTGTGCCCCAGCCCCCTGCCTGACCCTTGTCTGCACTCCAGTGAGCTGTGTGTCCAGCCCCTGCTGCCAATCTTCCTGCTGCACACCCTCATGCTGCCAGCAGTCTAGCTGCCAGCCAGCTTGCTGCACCTGCTCCCCCTGTCAGCAGCCCTGCTGTGTGACCCTCTGCTGCAAGCCTGTCTGCTGCACACCCATCTGCTCTGGCTCCTCCTCCTGCTGCCAGCCCTCCTGCTGTGCTCCTGTGTGCTGCAAGCCTGTGTGCTGCAAGCCCTGCTCCAGCGTGTCCCTGCTGTGCCGCCCTGTGTGCAGACCTGCCTGCTGTGTGCCCACCTCCTCCTGCTGTGCCTCCTCCTGCCAGCCCAGCTGCTGTCGCCCAGCCTCCTGTGTGTCCCTGCTGTGTCGCCCTGCCTGCTCCAGACAGGCCTGCTGTGGCCAGAAGTCCAGCTGCTGAGGGCCTGTCCCATGCTTTGGAGTCCCCCAGGTGCAGGTCTGATATCCTCAGAGTCTTGAGCCAAGCAAGCTTGCTCCCACAACTGGGCTCAGCCTCACAGTCATGTCTCCCTGCTCAGCTCCCAGTATCTCTTGCTTTGACTTTCCCGTCAGGCCCTTTTCATCGGGCCTGACAGCGGCTATTATCCTGTGACCAGCTGACAAGCCGTGTGTCCTGCCAACCTTCTGAGGCCTTGCCAGAATATCTGGCCACCCATGGGAACAGGCTTCATGTGGCATGAGTCGCTCTCTCTGGGATCCTGGCCTTGAGCTGCATCCAATGTTGCCTTCCCACTGGCTATTTGGTTGTCCCCTCTGTGTGTGGCTAGCTCTTCTGAAGTATTCCCTACCTAGCAGACTCTAGGGAGACACTTCGGGGCTACTAGACACCTGCCATAGTTAGGCCAGCCAGGCTCTGTCGGAGACTGACCCCCTGCTCTGTGCTCCTGTCCCCCTGTGCAGGCCTCAGAGCTAAAGGGACCTTGGGTCTCCTTCTCTGTGACCTCCCTCAGCCACTCAGCAACCCCCCCCCCCGCACCCTTGTCTTCGCTGCCCTCTGCTCAATATCTTGTAAAATAAAATGAGAGTCTTGTAAGAGCTTGGGATGCTGGTCTGGTTCTGTAAGCTTCTGCACCTATTCACTTTCCAATTTGATTGATCACTTCTACATTGGTCATTTCTGGGATTCACTTTTCTGTTTCCAGAAGTTTCTACCTGTTCTCATTCCTGGTGGCTTGTCTCCTTGCGCGCCTCGTCCTTTTTGGCTGAATCATGGTGCTCACAGAGCTCCGTTGGAGACCTTGGATGAAGTGCTGGAAGCACTAGGGCCATGACCAGCTTTGTTAGATTTGCCGTTTGTGCCTCCTGAGCACCACCCAGAACACACGAGGTTGGGGGCTAGAGAGATGGTCAGTGGGCTAGTGACATCATCGTGGGGCTGAGGTACTCAGGAAGTGGCTGCCCACCTGAGATTGATTCCCAGATCCTTCAAGGTAGCAAGGGAGAGCTGACTTAAGCCAGTTGTCTTCTGACATACACAGATACACAACACACACACACACAAATACACATATTCACACTCACACACACAAACACTTATACACACAACAAACACACAGAGACACATTCACACTCACACAAACACTTATACATACAACAAACACACAGAGACGCATACACACTCACACAAACACTTATACACACAACAGATATTCACATACACAGAAACACATACATTCATATACACACTCACACAGAGAGAAACACAGAAACTCATATACATGCTCACATACACAGAAACACACACACTCATATATACACTCACATACACAAACACATAAATTTACATACACAAACATATAGATTCACACACACAAACACTCACACATAGATAAACATACACATACCACACACAAAATCATACAACCACACACACACACACACAAACATTCATGTGCCCATATCCACACACATACACAAACATGCACTTATACACACAAACACACACACTCTGTATAAGCCGTATACACACACACAACAAATATACACACTCACACACATACAGACATATAAACATAGACCCGCACACCCATAAACATTCTCATACACATTCACACATATAATCAATCATACATACACATTCACACACATGCTTACACACATTCACATATACACTCATACACACACACTAACACACATACAAACACAGACTCACAGACATAAACACACACATTCACACACACTCACATATACAAACACATACATACACAGTCATACACATGCACACTCACAAACGCACACACACAAATATTCACAAACCCACATTCACACACACACAAACACACACACAAATATTAACAAGCCCACACTCACCTACACACAAAGACACACACCCATACACATACACAAACACACAGACATTCTCATATACATCTACACAAACTCACATACAAACACTCACATACACAAACACACACGAACACACATAAAAATCAAATCATTCTTTTTTTTTAAGACGTGAGTTTGTCAGCAGAATGGGAACTATGGGAGTTATAGGAATCGATGGGCAGATGGCTCCGTGTTCCAGCAGCCCCAGACCCCACTGGCTGCCGTGGTATATCTTGCAGGTCCTTACCTGAAGAGACAGCCCCTTTCAATAATAATAAACACGGGCCTGGTCAAGTTCCTTCCAAGTTTGAACGCAACTTAGAGGAGAGGGACAGGCAATGGGTCCCACTGAGTCCTCCCTTTGCCCAGCGCCTGATCTGTTCTGAGGACTGAACCTGCCACCCTGAGAGTGGTCGACCACACATTCAGATTCCATATAAGCCTTCATTTGCTGGGCAGGGCAGCCACTGATCCTGGCCTTGAAAGATGGCCGTTCCCTCTTGGGAGAGTTCTGGAAATGAAGCTCATTTCCCCATCATCAAGAGCTGCAGTTACGCAAGAATGCCCTTCAGAAATGTGAGTCAGAACAGTGAGGGAGCACGGGGTGCAGGAACCCCATTCCTAGATGGACGAAGCAGCCGTGGTGGGGGAGACCCTGTGCCCATGCATTGTCCTGGAAGCGGTCGCTTACTCTGACTGAGCGACTGTGTGGGACATGGTCTCTTTCATGCAGGCTTTGCTCTGAGCAGTGAGTTCATGTTGATTTTCAGCTATTGATGTTGAGGAGTTTGGGAAGTTCCTGAGGCCGGCTGGCTCGGCTCTGCCGCCTTACAGGATTCTCTGCTCACCCGGTGTACTGGCTGGTTTTGTGTGCCAACTTGACACAGGCTGGAGTTATTACAGAGAAGGGAGTTTCAGTTGGGGAAGTGCCTCCATGAGATCCAGCTGTGGGCCATTTTCTCAATTAGTGATCAAGGGGGTAGGGCCCCTTGTGGGTGGTGCCATCCCTGGGCTGGAAGTCTTGGGTTCTATAAGAGAGCAAGCTGAGCAAGACAGGGGAACCAAGCCATTAAGGAACATCCCTCCATGGCCTCTGCATCAGCTCCTGCTTCCTGACCTGCTTGAGTTCCAGTCCTGAGTTCCTTTGGTGATAAACAGCAATATGGAAGTAAGCTGAATAAACCCTTTCCTCCCCAACTTGCTTCTTGGTCATGATGTTTGTGCAGGAATAGAAACCCTGACTAAGACACCTGGGTACCTGATATGTTTTCACAGAACTATCCAGCAGGTCCCAGCCTACACGAGGGCAAACCCCACAGTGCCAGGTTGAAAACAGAAACACAAACAGGAGGAATTGATTTAATAACTAGGTTTTCCACTGGGCACTGTTTGAATGTGGCTGGACGGTGTCCCCAGAGTCTGTCTTTGGAGCTTGGTCCTTGCTGGGGTGGTGCCTAGAGGTCCATGGTGAAGCTCAGGACTAACTCCTTCTCACCTCAGAGGTTCCCCTCTCCTCCCGGGACCTCCTTCCAGGCTGGCATCCACCATGGTATCACACAGTTGGTAGGAGACTGGGACAGAACTGGGACCATGCTGCTGGGCTTTCAGCCTCCTGAGACGTGAACTGCATAAACCTCCTTTCTTCATAAGCACCTAGCCTTGGGCGCTTCGTTATAGGAACAGAAAACATGCTGGCACACTATATGTGAGACGCAATCACTTCACTGGGTTGAATGTCACTGGTTGCTGTCCTGTCAGCAGCAGGTGTAATGTTGGAGCCCACCGTTAGGACCATCCTCACCACACCATGTAATCGATTTGAACGTCACACTTACAGCCAAGGTCATTGCTGATTGAGACTTGGGTCATGTCTCCGTGCCCCACTAGCCCCACACCTTAGTTTTCCTGCTGGCTTTGCCTCTGCCTTTTTAGTCTAACCACAAGATAGACTGCCACCAGCTGGGGCCTTAGACCACAAACATGGGTTCCTCCTAGCGCTAAGAGCTGGAAGCCAGCTCAGGGACAGTCAGATGTGTTCAGGGGTCTGTTTCAAACTCACGGTTACAGGCCACATTCCAACCCTCTAGCGTGACCAGAATCACTGACCCCATCATGAGGTTCTACCTTGCTCACTTGGTCATTCATCACCCCCACACCCTGGGGTTGGGGGAGAGGCACTGACGGTGTGGACTCAGCCCAGAGCTCATAGCTGCCGAACACAGGGCCCTTCTGGCTGCTAATTGAAAACCTCCCGACACCTGTCCAGAGTGAACTCTCAGACCCAGCCTTTAACTACACATAGAGTATATTGTACATGTAGTATATCCTTTCCCACCATCCCCCTCCCCTCTCTCCCTCCAATGAATCCCCTTTGTTCCCCAGACAGTTTCATTCCCGTTCGCTTTTCATCCACGTGTACATGATTTTCCGTAACGGTATATAAAGTCTAGGCACCTCAAATGGGATCGAATTTTACAATATTCATCTCTCTGAGAGTTGGCTGGGTTCCCTTAGGGGACTCTCCCTGTGACAGCCATTTCCTTAAAAACAGCACAACTTTCACTGCCTTTTGGATAGAAGCTCGGCTGGGCACGCTTGCACACCCTCTGTATCCATGCCCGTTGATAGGCACGTAGGCTGTCAAGAACACTGTAGAACACATCGATTGTACAGCTGCCTCTGTGGCCTGTGACCTGGAGCCCTTCAGAGAGCAATGTTCTCATGCACAGGTGTTCAGCTCCTAGGCATATTCAGCTAAGACAGTGTCTCCAATAAGTATTTTTTTACCTTTTTAAAGAATTTAAAAATTGTGTCTGTGGGTGTTTTTTATGTACATGGATATAGTCCCCAATTATTTTTCCTTTTTAAAATAAGATTTTAAAAATGCATGTGTGTGTTTATGAACATGAATATAATCCAGAACAGAATGCTGGATCCACTGGAGATGGAATTTCAGGCCAGTGTAAGCACGTGATGGACGTGCTGGGAACTGAACCCTGGTTTCCTAGCAGAGCAGCCATCCATCCTTCTAGCTCTATAACCATTATTCCTTGTCTTGGTTAGTTTTCTATTGTCATGACAAAACGCCACGACCAAGATGACTTATAAAAGGAAGCATTTAATTCATGGGGCTCCCAGGAGTCTGTGACCATTGTGGAGGGGGGAGGGGTGCATGACAACAGGCACACAGGCAGGCAAGCATGGTGCTGGAGCAGTAGTAGCTGAGAGCCCATGTCTCAATGCAGGAGCATGGGGCCGAGAGAGCTAACTGGGAGTGATATGGGCTTTGGAAATCCCAGAGCTCATCCCAGTGGCACACTGTGACCTTCAGCCAGGCCACGCCCCCAATCCTTCCCAAACAGTCCACCAGGAGACCAAACATTCAGATCCATGAGTCTGTGGGGGGGTCATTCTCTTTAAGCCACCTCATCTCTTGGCGATTGTTTTTGTCCTGGTTGTGTTTTCTCTCTCTCTTGTGACTGAGTTGGTATGCTTGTGCTTGGTGGCTGTGAGGCGCCTACTCTTGTTTATTATCTTTTTCCCTTGTGTCTGGAGGAACTGTCGTGTTTGTCCTTGAAGCCATCAGGAGGGAGGCTCCATGGTGCTAATTTGTTTTTCCCTGCCCCCAAGGGGAGTTTTAAACCCAGTTGCTTAGGGTTACATTTCCTTGTGTTACTTCCCGCCTTCTACATTGGAACCTTACTGTGCAGCCAAGGACAGGCTGCTAAACCTCTCTGTGCCAGGTTCTCTTTACCTAAATAGAACTTAATTTAGAAGGTGATAGGACTAAATAGATATTGAGTTGACTGCTTTAGCTGCAACAAGTGAAGGGTGTGTGTGTGGTGTGTGTGTGTGTGTGTGTGTGTGTGTGTGTGTGTGTGTGTGTGTCTTCTCATTGGAAAGGGCTTCAGTCCATTACAGTGGATAAAACATAGCAATGTGAACCCAGGAGGGTGGGGATGTGTGTTTCACAGGCTCCTCATGGCTCCTCACCAGGAAGCACAGAGCTCAGGGCCAGCGCTGAGCCCATCTAGAGCCCTCAAGCCCCATCCTGCACCCTATGTCTTCCTGCTAGATCTGGTATCCAGTAGGTTTTACAACCTTCCCAAAGTCGGGTGCTGCGATCAAATGTTCAAACACAGGAGCCCAAGGAGGCCATTCCAGTCAAGGCCATTCCATCCCTGGTCCCCAAAGGCTCATGGCCAACCCCCAAAGCAGAATACATGGAGTACGAATTCAAAACTCCCCATAGTGTCTCCACAGTCTCAGGACCATGAAAAGTCCAAAGTCTCTTTTGAAATGGCAATGTTGCAGGAAATATTAAAAAATGAACCTGCCAGCTCTCTGAGATGGGTTCATGTTCCTGAGCTGCTGCCACCATCAACTCTCTCCAGCCAGCCCTCACAGCATCTGGCTCCTTTGTCCTGGGAGCCACTAGTTCTTCCTCAGCCATCAACCCACGTAGTCGGCTATCCTACATTCCAATAACTAAATGAAACTGCCAACCTCGCGGTTACATATCATAGTACCCAGTAACTCTGTAAAATCAAGACTCTTAAAGCTTAATTAACTAATCAAATTTATGTATCTACAACATCACAATTTACAAGGTACCAATACAGTAAATTCAGAGCCAACTGATAATGATAAAAGCTTTATCCCAATTAATTTAACCTTACAATACCACAACTACTTGTGGCTGGTAAATGCCAAGCGGGTTTACAACCACAACCATCTTCCTTTTTCTCCTCTCTGAGATGCTCTCTCTCTCTCTCTCTCTCTCTCTCTCTCTCTCTCTCTCTCTGTCTCTGTCTCTGTCTCTCTGTCTCTCTCTCTCTCTCTCTCTGTCTCTGTCTCTCTGTCTCTCTGTCTCTCTCTGTCTCTGTCTCTGTCTCTGTCTCTCTGTCTCTCTCTCTCTCTCTCTCTCTCTCTCTCTCTCTGTGCAACTCTTAGCTCTGTCCCCTTTTCCCTGTCCAATCACAGATCTCCTCTGCACTAATGTCATTGGACAGGGAAAATCTTGCGACAAGGCAAGACAATCACTCATTGGTGTGTCCCCTTGGAATCAAACCCTGGTCATATACTCCCACACAGAAATATTCCTAATCCAAACAGGAGGAATGGAGACAAGCAGACACAGAAAGGCCTTGCCAAAGCAAAAGCAAAAACCGAGCAGGGTAAACTCCCTCAGCTCTGAGTCCAGGATCATACTCTCACGTGTCCTTGCCTGGGCTCTAGTATCCTGACTAGCCATGCCTACCACTCTATTGCCTGCAGTATGCCTCTCTTGCTTTGGCAAGCCCCGCCCCATGCCTGCAGCTTTCCTCAACAGAGTTCTGACATTCCTGGCATCTCCAACTTGCTAGGGTCCCCCCTACAGTATTCTAGGACTTCCCTGGGTCCCCATTACTACTTGGGATTCACCTTTGCAGCTTCCTGCATGGTCCATACTAGCTAATGTGGGGACAGTGCCTGGCCTCAGAGGCTTGCTGGAGCCTTGGCAAGTGCTCCATGACTTGGCAGTTCTTGTGCAAGGCATGCCTAAAACCACAGGACTATACAGGCAATGATGGCAGGTTGTGCTCTCAGCTCAAGACCTGGCTTGGATTGTAAGGGTCTGAAATTCACTGAAGGAAGACCCCAGACTCAGATAGTATGCAAAAACAAAGAGTGTTTATTCTGCAGAAACAGCTAGCATGCTGGGGTCACCATTGTTTCAGAGTTGGTGACACAGACAAAGGCATTCCAGCCCCTTTTATCACAGAACTGCTTAATTGCTTCTGAGATAACAACAGACTTCTAAAACCTCGGGCACATTTCAAATAGGTTAAAGAAACCATTAACTGAAGGTCATAAAGAAGATAAACACCACAGGACCACGGGTGCGAAAGCAGGGGATAAGATATTGACTGGGTTTATCTATACAAAACTTCAAGGATGGCTTAGCTATGGCCTTTAACTTTCCATGAACTAGTAAGCTAGTGACAAATGATGGATGTTTAGCCAGATAATTGTTCCTAGTGGATATGCATGTAGACATTCTTTGTTATAAACCCCTTATTCGATTTATGACCTGAATTTATGTGCAAACTCGTAGTGGTCTTTTTCTACCATGTGAACACACGCTCTGAGAGCCACACAAGTGCTGAGAACAAAGGGCAGAGGCAGGCCTCCCTCCCCCTCTCTAGACTTAGAAAAGCTCAATTCCCTATCAAGGCTTTCCCTAGTCTCCCGCTGTTTTACTGTGAGATGCTAAACCAGAGATTTCTGCTTCTCACCTCAGAGCAACCCGGGAAGCAAAGTACCTTACACATAGGATGAATAGCGAGTGGTTTATGGCCTAGTTTCTGCGTGGGAACAAAATGGAATAAAAAGAACTCTTCAGGACCTCTCTCCCCACATCCACAGTGGCCTCTGGGGACCTGTACAGAGGGAACATAGATGGTGTTGTTGCCCTGGAGTGGGCATGTTCTTCTTCTCAAGGCCTCCTCTCTACTGCCCAGTTCATAGTATGGAGTTTTTCCTTATGTGCACCTATCTCTTCTGTAGTTACGACTGCTTCTCTTGGCATCTGCTATACCCTGACAGCTGCTTTGTTGGAGACTTTAAATGCTCAGCTGCACCTTTTCTCACTCAGTGGCACATTTTCTCACTCAGCGGCACCTTTTCTCGCTCATTCTCCACATCTGCCCCGCTCTGCTTTCTGCTCAGAATCCTCACTGTAAACCTGGACAAAGACAGCGAGTGTCAACCATACCACAGCCTGATGCTAGGCTGTCTTTAAAATTCCCTTCATCAAACAAATTAGTCCACTAATTTTTAACTTAGTCCCATCCAGTATTCCGGGACGTGGCCAGCCCCTTTAACAGACTGTAACCCTGAATGGCCTTGAGCCCAGGTCCCAGAAGAGCCCTAGCCTTTGAAATCTCTTGAATCATGTCTTCACTGTCTTCAATGACATCTGATCATCTGACCTACCACCAGAATTGCCCATTAAGCTCAGTTTACAATATTCCAGGACTTTTCCAGCCCCAGATTCTTCCACATTCCTCCTACACACCAGTTCCAAGGCTTGACCACAGGGTCAGATGAACCGTAACAACAGTGCCACCCCGATCTGATTTTTAGTGGGGGTTCATTTTCTTGCCATCATTAGGGAATTCCCAGCGTAGGGAAGCTAGGCTTGCTTGGGCTCCTGGTTGGAGAGGGTTCACAAGTCCTGTCGGAAAGGCATGGCAGAAGAAATGTGTAACTGGGCATTTTACATCTTAGGGATCAAGAGGCAGAGCTCCAGCTAGGAGAGTCAGCATATGACCTCAAACCCCCCAAGCCCTACCCGCTGTGACCTTCCACCAAGAGCATCCAACTGTGGGTCAAGTGTTCAAACACACGGTGAACCTCATAGAGACATTTCACACTTAAACCACAGTGGACAGGAAGTGCTGAGACTCCCACTGGGCATACAGCAGCTTCTCGGAGCATCCCATGCACCATCCCCACTTCCTGAGCTCGCTCAATCTGTCAGACAAGTCTGTACACTGTGATTTCCTATTACCAGGCTGTGGCACCAGGCTTGCTGTGTTCCACGGGGGGCAAATGCTCCTGGTGGCTCCCTGTGTTCCACTGGGGACTTCCTGTGACTGCTGTCCTCTTGCTCACACTCCTGAGGTCTCTGCCAGTAAACTGAGTCTTCGGCGTCACTTGTTGGGGAATGGGGGGAGACAGATGGTTATGGCTGACAGTTACGGACCCTAGAGTGCCCTGTGTGCAGAAGAACCACTTGGGTTTGGGCGGGACTTTGGTTACAAGGGAATGATCTGAGCCTAATGAAAGCTGCAGAAGCTTGTTATGGTGTTGGACTGGTCACTCTGCCTCGGCCTGCGGCTGAGGGACACCTGGGACACGGTCCCCCTGGGCTGCCTGCCCGCTCTACCTGGTGTCTACCTGTCACGGGTTTGGAGATGGCCCTTGGTTCTAAGGACGCATTCTGTGTGCATCCTTCGATTCTTCGGTTGTCACTTTATTGGACCCCAGGACAGCGTGGGAGATTCTGGTGACAGTGGCCTTACTCAACCTCCCACGCCCTCATGTCAGCTGCGAAACTCAGCTGTGTGAGGTCTCAACCTTGTCTCTGCCCACAGTGCTACTCTGTGCACATCTCAAGAGTGGGCAAGGCTGGGCGGTGGTGGCGCACGCCTTTAATCCCAGCATTTGGAAGCAGAGGCAGGCGGATTCCTGAGTTCGAGGCCAGCCTGGTCTACAGAGTGAGTTCCAGGACAGCCAGGGCTACACAGAGAAAACCTATCTCAAAAAAAGAAAAAAAAAAAAAGAGTGGGCAAGAGGATGCTGGGATGCAGGAGAGGCATTACCTGCGGTGAGGATTCGGGATCCGGACCAGCTCTACCCTGCTCGGCTCCCTGCCACAGGCCAGCCAGGCCACCCCGCTGAGGTCAGAGTCTGGGGACACAGAATGCTTCCCGAGAGCCAAGGGTCATCTCTAAAACCGTGACAAGTGACCACAAGATAGAGGGGGGACAAACAGCTCAGGGGGACCGCGTTACTGGTGTCTCCAAGCCACGGGCCTAAGCTGAGTGAGCGGCCAAAACACAAGTTAATGACTGAGCCCAGCAGAGCACCCTCCAGACTGGACAAGGAAATGGAAGTACGCAGAGCCTCCAGCAGCAAAACATGCCTGGAGGATAAAAGCCCGGAGCCTGGAGCACCTCACACACACACTCCCTCAACACTCACACAGTCACTCAACACACACACTCCCAGCTCCCAGCCAACCCTGCCATGGCCGCCTCCACCATGTCTGTCTGCTCTGACGCTCGCACCAACTCCTCCTGGCAGGTGGATGACTGCCCAGAGAGCTGCTGTGAGCCCTGCTGCTGTGCCCCCAGCTGCTGCCAGCCCAGCTGCTGTGCCCCAGCCCCCTGCCTAACCCTCATCTGCACCCCAGTGAGCTGTGTGTCCAGCCCCTGCTGCCAATCTTCCTGCTGCACATCCTCATGCTGCCAGCAGTCTAGCTGCCAGCCATCTTGCTGTACCTGCTCCCCCTGCCAGCCCTCCTGCTCTATGACCCTTTGCTGCACACCTGTTTGCTGCAAGCCAGTGTGCTGTGTCTCCATCTGCTCGGGCTGCCAGCCAGCTTGCTGCACCTCCTCCCCCTGCCAGGCATCCTGCTGTGTGCCCGTCTGTTGCAAGCCTGTCTGCTGCGGGGCTTCCTCCTCCTGCTGTTGAGTGTCTACCTGGGAGCCTGACTTCCATCTGTCTTCCCTGATCCATGGCCATACTGGGTGTTCTGTCCCCCACCCCCATTCTTCCTTCACCAGCCCTGCAAGGTCATGAGCCAGGGGTGTCCCCCAGTTACTCTCCTGCCTCAGCTTCTGGAAGTGCTGGCTGGCTGTACCACCTCACCCACTCGCAATCTGGCTGGCTTGATCCTGTTTTCAGCTGTGTGACTCTTGGCCTCTGAACACCAATAAAACCTCTTCTGTCCCATCTCTGTCGTAACTGTCATACAGTGAACTGGCTCTTGGCCTGCATCTGGCTTTGGGACCTTCGTTTGGCTCTGGGCTATTCACCTGGCTCCTGGGCCTGCACCTGGCCCTGGGCTCTTGCACCTGGCCCTGGGCTCTTGCACCTGGCCCTGGGCTCTTGCACCTGGCTCTGGGCTCTTGCCCCTGGGTCCTGGGCCTGCACCTGGCTCTGGGCTCTTGCACCTGGCTCCTGGGCTCTTGCACCTGGGCTCTTGCACCTGGCTCCTGGACTCTTCTACCTGGCTCCTGGGCTCTTGCACCTGGCTCCTGGGCCTGCACCTGGCTCTGGGGCCTGCACCTGGCTCTGGGGCCTGCACCTGGCTCTGGGGCCTGCACCTGGCTCTGTGCTTTGCATCTGACTCTAGTGCATGCACCTGGCTCTGGGCTCTTGTATCTGACTCCTGGGTCTGCACCTGGCTCTGGCCTCTGCACCTCGTTCTGGAGCCTGGCCCTGGCTTCTAGGCCTACACATGCCTCTGGGCTCTATCTCTGGCTTGGGCCAGAACCTGCTACTGGGCTCTGCACCTGGCTCTGTGAGGCTTGCACCTGACTCTGGACCTGTATGAGCAGCTATGGGGTGCAAATATAACCTGGGGCTCCTGTCCCCTCATTCTGTACTCTGCTGCTGGTCTTGTGAGGAGCAGAAACTCAGCATACTGGTTCCTGCCCTGAGCAACACTTCGGCTCTGAATAAAGCAACCCCTTCTTGCTGCCTGTGCCTGCCATTGTGTGTGTGTGTGTGTGTGTGTGTGTGTGTGATAAAGATCAGGGGATTCTGGCCTCTGACCCAGCAACCACAGGGTCTACTGTGAGGAAACGTGGCATTCTGTCTTCCTGATCATCCATGAGCTTGGGGAGGCTAAGCAAATGCCAGAATGTAGGAAACAGAGACCTGGCCGTGGTCTGGCCACCTACAGATGGAGGATAAGGCATGGTGTGCAATAGATAGAGATGGCCATAAGCCTGGAGTGGCCATAGCAACCCAGAGTGGTGAGGGAGCGTGCCCGTGGGAGACAGGAGGACCTGACATCCAAACGTGGGCAAGTATGGCCTCACCTTTGCTGAAGGTCTTTGAGAACTGTCGCCTGGAACTACACGGGCAGAGCAAATAGAACTAACTGGTCACGGAGAGGATGACAGAGTCTCTACAGGGATTCCTGAGTCCACTTGGCAGCAGGGACAGCGGAGGCCACCTCATCGGGGACACATTACCTGGGTGCTATGTGACAAGACAGCCTCCCATGGTGGCCTTTGCCGAGGTGCCAGGTGTCTCCATGTTGGCATCTTATGCTGGGTCTGTGCGGTGCCAGATGGTAGCCCTTGAAGTCACAATGGCACCACTGATGTGCCTGAGCTACCAATCACCGACTCGGTAACAGATGGCACTTGGTATCTTTGGGCTTGGCTGTGGTGGTGACTGCCAGTGCGATCTTATGACAGAGCGCGGAGTGAGCAGTTCTCAAGCTGTGGGTGGCGACCCCTTTGAGGATCAAACAACCCTTTCATGGCGGTTACCTAAGACCATTGGAAAACGCAGATGTGTATATTACGACTATATGACAGTAGCAAAGTCACAGTTATGAAGTAGTTTTATGGTTGCGGGGAGGGTCATCTCTATTAAAGGGTCGCAGTGTCAGGAAGATTGAGAATTGCTGTTCTAAGTGGTGGCACCAGGTGTCTTTTGGTGTGCTATGACAGTGGCTGCTGATCGTACCTTGTCACAGATCACAGGCACCAGCAGAATATGGCTGCCAGCAGCCACTCATCCGAATGGGTTTTCTGGAAATGGGGTCAAGGCCCGAATAATTTGGTGTACCGGAAATGCGGGAAGGGTTTGAAAAAAATTAGATCAACACATGATATGCTTTCAGTCCGCAGTCATTCATTGAATTCTCTTCGTTACAAGCAAACAGATAGATAGGTAAAGCAAAAAGCCCTCCCCGAAGTTCGTCAGCAACTTGGCCCAATCAGCAGCTTCATCTTCAGTCTCTGGAGGCGGGACTTCCGGTGTCACTGGAACTTGGAGAGAGAGGCGTGGCTATTAGCAGGAGGTGGGCAGAGAGGCGTGGCTATCTGTGACAAGGCGGAGTCTGATAGAATCAGCCCTGAGCTGTAGGAGGGTCACAGCAGAGTTCTTCGCAGTGCCAAAATTCCTCCACCCACTTTCCAAGGGTGGGTGCTTTTGTGAGGAGTCAAGGATGGACTCTGAAGGATGGTCCTAAATGCACAATGTCTAAGGCGGTGAAAGGAAGACGAAGGGGTGGGGCTGCCACAGAGACTGTTGGAACGGCATTTATCTGGGGTAGAAGGATAAATATTTGGAATGTAGTTAGGGACTATGCTGGATTAGATTTCTCTAGCCCTGAGTCGTTGGCTAGGTTTCTAGTACCAGGTAGGATTTGCCTCTTGATGAGTGAGTAGGTAGCTAGCTTTCTTACACAGCCAGAACTACCAGCCTAGGGAATGACGCCACCAATAGTGGGCCCTGTAGAACTCTTAGAACAGGCAGTATGGTGTCCACCTGCACTCAGGAAATATTCACAGGACACTAAAGCATGGAAAGCAGGGACAGCCAGGAGAACTCTGTCACCTTTACCTCCCTGAGTAGCCTGCCCTACGAGGCCCAGTCCTGAGTAGCAGGTGCAGTCCCTGTATGGGACTGGCATCTGGGAACAAAGTGGATATATATCTGAAGAAGATTGACACAGCCTAGAACCTGAGAAGTGGGTTTCAAATGAGGGATTGCCCAGATCATAGTGGCCTATGGATGTGTCTGTGGGAGATAAGCTTAATTGTTAACTGATGGAGGAAGATCCACTCTAGGCAGTGCCATTCCTGGTAGTTCTGGCTGTATGAGAAAGCTAGCTACCCACTCATCAAGAAGCAAGTCATACCTGGTACTAGAAACCTAGGCAACTACCCCGGGCTAGTGACATCTAAAGCAACATAGTCCCTAACTACATTCCAAATATTTATCCTTCTACCCACAGATAAGTGTAGTTCCCACCCATCATCAAGGAAACATTTTTGCCACAGACATAAAGACGATAACAGAAAACAGATAAAAATGCAGAATCGTGGAGCTCAGTCCCTCCTGATGCCTGTGTAACACTCTCCCCCACCTAAAGCTCAGGGATGATTTCAGAGGAGTGGACGGAAAGACTGTAAGAGCCAGGGGAACGGGATGTTTGCTATAAGATTGTGTCTACTAGAGATGCCAGGGAAACTGCACCCATGAGGTCTCGCCAACACTGTTGCCTTGAAACACGAGCTGAACAAGGATGAAACCAATGGGCACGCTAAAATGGGCTCAACCCTACACAAAGAACATCAGGCAAATAAGAAATGCTGAGGGGGAGAAACAGTCTCCCTCAGGGAAGAACACAGCAGTTGGTTATCCGGTAGCAAGTGGTCGGCCCTGCAAACATACACATACAAGTAGCATCATATGAAGTGAGCAGGTTCTGTTTATATATTTAGGAATCGATGGATGGGTGGATGGATGGAAGGGTGGGTGGATGGATGGAAGGGTGGGTGGATAGATGGATGGATGGATGGGTGGGTGGATGGGTGGGTGGATGAATGGGTGGGTGGGTGGATGGATGGGTGGGTGGGTGGGTGGATGGGTTGGTGGATGGATGGATGGGTGGGTGGGTGGATGGATGGATAGGTGGGTGGGTGGATGGATAGTTGGATGGAAGGATGGATGGATAGATGACAAACAGGTGTGTTTGTGTGTGTGTGTGTGTGTGTGTGTGTGTGTATAACAATTACAGAAAAAGAGACCATGAATTTGAATGAAAGCAAGAAGGCATATTAATGCATGGGAGGGGCTAGAGCAAGGAAAGGGAAGGGGAAATGCTGTAGCTATATTATAATCTCAAAAATAAATAAATAAAGCTAGCTAAGCATGAGCCTGTGAGCAAGCCAGCAGGCCGTGTCCCTCCATGCTGTCCACATCAAGTTCCTGCTTGAGTTCCTGGCCTGACTTCCCTCAGTGATGGAGTGGGACCTCCCCTAAGCTGGCCTTGGTTAGAGAGTTTTATCCCAGCAACAGAAACCAGGAGATACGAGGCATTGATCTTTACCTGTCTGAGGCTCCCTGATGAGCCTGTTTTAGTTCCTCAGGTTCAGGCCTTGCTGGGTACGGAGATGACATCTATTAAACAACTGGGTGGAGAAGAACACCTGGGTCAGAGTCTGAGGAAAGCTGGGAACCAAATGCTTTAAGAAATTAGGGCAGTGGTGGCCCACACCTTTGATCCCAGCACTTGGGAGGCAGAGGCAGGCGGATTTCTGAGTTGGCTACGCAGAGAAACTCTGTGTCAAAAAACTGGATAGAGAGGGAGAGAGAGAGAGAGAGACAGAGACAGAGACAGAGACAGAGAGACAGACAGAGACAGAGAGACACAGAGACAGAGAGACACAGAGAGAGACAGAGAGAGAGACAGAGGGAGAGAGAGAGAAAGGGAGAGAGAGAGAGAGAGAGAGGAGAGAGAGAGGGAAATTAGGGCCTCAAAGCAGTCCTGGGAGCCTAGAAAGTTCCAAACACGACCTCAGAGGCACATGCTGAGAGAGTCACTCATCACCTTTGAGCCCTGAGCAAACAGGAAGTGAAGGTGTAACAGGAAGTGAAGGGGAGATGGGTGGAAACTGCCAGCTGGGAGCAAAGGGGAAGCCTCGGGTAAATACACAACAGCTACAAAGCATAGGGGGAAAATACTTTTTGTTGCTGTGACAAAATACCTGAGGCAAACACCTTATAAGGAAGAAAGGTTTATTTTGGCTCAGAGTCTCACTGTGGGGATGCACCACCCGGGGGGTGGGGATGCTCACCTTACTGATACTGAGAGGAAATGGCAAAGGGTCAGTTCACAGGAGAACTCAGTGATCTAAGCTCCTTGTACCAAGTCCATCCCCAAAGGGTTCCTGCCTACCCTCGTAGTACTGCAAGCCGGAGACCAAGTCTTACCTTTTAAGTCTTTGGGAGTCATTTAAAATCCAAACCAGACTGGTGAGATGGCTCAGCGGTTAAGAGCACTGACTGCTCTTCTGAAGGTCCTGAGTTCAAATCCCAGCAACCACATGGTGGCTCACAACCATCCATAATGAGATCTGACGACCTCTTCTGGAGTGTCAGAAGACAGTTACGGTGTACTCATTTATAATAATAAATAAATCTTATTAAAATAAATAAATAAATAAAAGATCTAAGATCCCTTGAGTCTCCAGTGCTGCTTCTGGCTCAGAAGGGATGGCTGTGTCTCGGGCAAGCAGTTGGTCTGTGGGCATCTTACCATATTCGGTTGGGCTGATTTACAAGCATGGCCATGTGATTTCTGTTTTGCTTTTCCCCAAGGAGGGCCCTGAACTGACGGTGTTTGCTTCTGAAAGCCCAGCACTTCCAGACCCTTCTGCCTCAGCCAGCTCTGGACTCTGTGTTGTTGATTTTTGTTTTTTGTTTTTGTTTTTCCTTCAGTTCTGAGAGCACAAGAGGCTCTGGTTAGCTTCCTGGCCTCTTGCCAAGAAGCTGTGACCCAGTCAATGCCTCGAAAGGAAAATCTACAGTAACACAGACCCCATCCAGGGCTTTCCTGGAGACAGCGATTCTGTCTGTCAAGTCTCAGCTATCTCCGGGGCCCTGGTGCCTGCAAACAGGAGATTCACTTGTCAAGCCAGCCTCTTTAACTTCTGCTCCACCTGCTGAGAAGGGGCCACTCCCCACAATCAAGTGTGCTCAGCAGGGCACCTCAGACAGAATCAGAATGGGTCGTCTCCCCCCAAGCCCCCCAAACCCCAAACCCCACCCCCCAACCCCACCCCCGCCAAATCTAGCCATCTGGTAACAATTTCCCTGAAAAGGAAAAGGTATCGGTGACTTCCTAGACCTTCTACTAAGAAGTAATTGTGCCAGGTCTTTGGAGTCTGAACAGAGATCTGGTTTGTCTGAATGAGACAACCCGGATCAAGGCTGGGGATGCAGTCTTCTGTGGAAGGAGAGGGAGAGTAAACCTGACAGGACAGGAAGCTGGGCAGGGGTGGAGTTGGTTACCAAAGCACTCACAAAGCTCTGGCCCTCAAACGTGGAGTGACCTGCACAGCCCCACGCAGAGCAGCACACAGTCTTCCATCCACCCTCTACCCACACTGCACTTGCTACTTCCATCCTCAGCCCCTACCATGTGCTCACTTAGCTCTGGAAAGGGTGGGGAGGTCATGGCCTCTAGCCTGTACTCGGCTCCTACTCTCTAGGATGTGCTGGGTGTGGAGTAACAGCTGACCACACAGGTTGGTCTCTGTGTTGCTTTAGAAACCCTGTAAGGAGGGGCTGGCGAGATGGCTCAGTGGGTAAGAGCACTGACTGCTCTTCTGAAGGTCCTGAGTTCAGATCCCAGCAACCACATGGTGGCTCACAACCACCCAGAGTGAGATCTGACGCCCTGTTCTGGTGGGTCTGAAAACAGCTACAGTCAGTATATTACACTGGAGTGAGGGGGAGGGGAGCAGAACGAGCAGGGCTAGAACGGGCAGAACGAGCGGGGCCATTCTGAGTTCAATTCCCAGCAGCCACATGATGGCTCATGGCCATCTATAAAGCTACAGTATACTCATACATATAAAAAATAAATAAATAAATCTTTAAAAAAAAAAAAAAAAGGGCTGGAGAGATGGCTTAGCGGTTAAGAGCACTGACTGCTCTTCCAAAGGTCCTGAGTTCAAATCCCAGCAACCACATGGTGGCTCACAACCATCCATAATGAGATATGATACCCTCTTCTGGGGTGTCTGAAAACAACTACAGTGTACTTACATATAATAAATAAATAAATCTTAAAAAAAAAAAACGTAAGGAAAGACTAGTCTCAGACACAGGCATTATGAGGCTAAGCCTCCACTTTCAGCTACACATACTTCAGAAGGTCCGAATGGTTATTCTGCTTAAGAGCAGGGATATGTGTCTACTAAGGAAGCAGACACTAAAAACTTTTATATAAATAGATATAAAACAGGGGGCTAGAGAGATGGCTCAGCGGTTAAGAAGCACTGACTGCTCTTCCAGAGGACCTGAGTTCAATTCCCAGCAACCACATGGTGGCTCACAACCATCTGTAATGGGATCTGATGCCTTCTTCTGGTGTGTTTGAAAATGAGCTACAGTGTACTCACATACGTAAAAAAATAATTCTTTAAAAAAAAAAAAGTGTTAATACAAATCTGCATAGTTATGGAGGTGTGAGACTGATCCATAGGGAGGGTGAGGAAGGCTGGCCAGGAGAAGCCGGGCAGAGGAATGAGAGGGTTGGGTAAGAGGCAGGCAAGACACATGGGCATCATCCCACATGGAGTCACTCATGTCTCGGAACTTGCAAACCCCACCCAGGAGTTGCCAACCTGCCTATGTGGGAAGGAGATGAACGCAGCTTCCTGCAGCCTTAGGCACAAGGGCAGGGTGGACAGTCTCACAGGTCACCGCAGAGAAGTATGAGAGTTGAAGAGATGCTGTAGCAGGATGCAGGCAGGGGCCATTAGCCTGCCGCTGCACCCCCATACGAAGTAGCTCTGAACGGATCACCGCACACCTCTGTGGCCTCTGGGTGCTACCACAAAATGACAACTGTCATTCAGAGCTAGGGTATGGGAGGGGTACTGAGGACATCACTCCCCTGGCACTGGTTCTTGCAGAGGGAGTGAGAACCCTGGCAGCCGGCCATGGCTGGGTGACATCTCTGCAGCCCACCTAGGACACCCCAACCTCACTGCTTACAGAGCCTAACCTCACCTAATGCTGATGCTCCATCATGGATCCCAGTACCACATGCAGGCAGGAAACAGACCTGACAACATCATCCCAGATAAACACCCTAATTGTGGCCACGGGGCTCACCAACAAGGAAGGGAGGGACAGCCAACAACAGCACAGGGGGATAAAAGCCTTCGCGCAGCTCTTCACACACACACACACACACTCACTCAAACACTCTACTCCAACCCAGCTCTGCCATGGCCGCCTCCACCATGTCTGTCTGCTCTGATGCTTGCACCAACTCCTCCTGGCAGGTGGATGATTGCCCAGAGAGCTGCTGTGAGCCCAGCTGCTGTGCCCCAAGCTGTTGCCAACCCAGTTGTTGCCAGTCCAGCTGCTGTGCCCCCAGCTGCTGCCAGCCCAGTTGCTGTATCCCCAGCTGCTGTGCCCCCAGCTGTTGCCAATCCAGCTGCTGTGCCCCAGCTTCCTGCCTGACCCTCGTCTGTACCCCAGTGAGCTGTGTGTCCAGCCCCTGCTGCCAATCTTCCTGCTGCACACCCTCATGCTGCCAGCAGTCTAGCTGCCAGCCAGCTTGCTGCACCTGCTCCCCCTGCCAGCAGCCCTGCTGTGTGACCCTCTGCTGCAAGCCTGTCTGCTGCACACCCATCTGCTGTGGACCATGCTGCCAGCAGTCTAGCTGCCAGTCCTCATGCTGTCAACCCCCCTGCTGTGTGCCTGTGTGCTGCAAGCCTGTCTGCTGCACACCCATCTGCTCTGGGTCATGCTGCCAGCAGTCTAGCTGCCAGTCCTCCTGCTGTCAACCCTCCTGCTGTGTGCCTGTGTGCTGCAAGCCTGTGTGCTGCACACCCATCTGCTCTGGCTCCTCTTCCTGCTGCCAGCCCTCCTGCTGTGCTCCTGTGTGCTGCAAGCCTGTGTGCTGCAAGCCCTGCTCCAGCGTGTCCCTGCTGTGCCGCCCTGTGTGCAGACCTGCCTGCTGTGTGCCCACCTCCTCCTGTTGTGCTTCCTCCTGCCAGCCCAGCTGCTGTCGCCCAACCTCCTGTGTGTCCCTGCTGTGCCGCCCTGCCTGCTCCAGACAGGCCTGCTGTGGCCAGAAGTCCAGCTGCTGAGGGCCTGCCTATGGCTTGTGTCTTTTTTCCTGATCCCTCTCTTCCCTCTATTCTGCTCCTGATGTGGGACAGATGTGCGTGATCCCAGGACAGAACCCCAACATGTTATACACTGGCTTGAGCGATCTTCCTGACTCCCAAGAACCCCACCTGCAGCCTGGGTCACTGTCTCTCCGTTCTGGTCACTTATCTTTGGCATCAGCCATTTGGCAGTTCACAACATCAATAAACCCTTCTAACCTTCTGCATCTCCTGTCCTGCCTGAGAAATGTGGCTTAGGTAGATGTCAGTCTCTAGGAGCTGCGATTTTTTGTGGGAGGGTGGGGGAGACGACTTAGCCCTGCAATAGAGAGAGATGCTGGCTACCCGCCCTAGGGCTGACCAGTGGAGCTCGGTGCCATGTTCTGTACAAAGAGTGAGACACTACAATGATGTTCCCCCATATCTGGTCAGAATCCCCATCATCCACAGAGGGTCCTCATTATCCACTGGGTGATTGCCTCAGACACATGCCTAGCTGGCAAGGAGAAACTGCTGCTGGGTACGGGATCCCCAGCAAACAGACGGTGGAACTCAGTCTGGGGCAATCTCCCAGGCATGAAGCCCATCTTTAGAGTCTGAGTAGTGCCCTGAGGGGAATTCCTTTGAAGGGAGTCAGAGAAATTACCTGACCTAATTTACCATTGGAATACCTAAGTGTACTGGCTGCTTTTGTGTGCCAACTTGACACAGGCTGGAGTTATCACAGAGAAGGGAGCTTCAGTTGGGAAAGTGCCTCCATGAGATCCAGCTGTGGGCCATTTTCTCATAAGTGATCAAGGGGGTAGGGCCCCTTGTGGGTGGTGCCATCCCTGGGCTGGAAGTCTTAGGTTCTATAAGAGAGCAGACTGAGCAAGCCAGGGGAAGTAAGCCAGTAAGAAACATCTCTCCATGGCCTCTGCATCAGCTCCTGCTTCCTGACCTGCTTGAGTTCCAGTCCTGACTTTCTCTGGCGATCAACAGCAATGTGGAAGTAAGCTGAATAAACCCTTTCCTCCCCAACTTGCTTCTTGGTCATGATGTCTGTGCAGGAATAGAAACCCTGACTAAAACACTAAGTAACCAGTCTGCTGCCTCCTAGCCCTTGAGTGATCACAGAAAGATAGCATCCAGCTGTGCCAGCATCCAGCTATAGAGCCATTCATTTTAGTAGATGCCCAAGGCAGGGAAACTGTAGCCCAGTAGACGATCAATCAGTGGATGGGAACCCACCAGCCTCACCTATCCCACAGAGCCCAGAAATTAGGAAGGATGGAGCCATTGCTCAAAGACCAGAAGATGTTTAGAGAAAGAAACCCAGAGTGAGGCCGCTGGAAAGGAGTGCTGTGCGGAAGAGGGGTGTTGATGAGTTAGGGATAAGACTCACAGCCACTAAACAAGTACTGTCCACAAGAACTTCACAGGAGGAAGTGGCTGAGCTGGAGCAAGCAGGCCAAGGCCCGGTGCAGCTGGAGCCCAGAGATCTGGCTTTGCAACCATTCTAAAGTGCTGAAGACTTTGCCAAATGGGTGACACGCACACGCACACGCACACGCACACACACACACACACACACACACACACACACGTCCCCATCTTGGCGGTGTCTTACCTGTCCTGGGTGCCCTCAGGGTTCTAGAACCCCGTGGAATCTCCCTGAACACCCACTCCCTGCAAGCAGCCTGCTCCCCTTACTTAGAATCATGCTTAGAAGATGTTTGTGCCTCTCCAGGTCCTACTGTATCCCCTCAGGTTCTCCAAGCCCCTCCATCTCCATGCCCCTCTGTTCCCCCCATGCCCACCCCCATCCTCCACAGTCATTTTCCTCTGGTGCTGAACATAGTTCTCTTCTCTGCCTTGAAGGGGTCTCTCCCTTCCCTGCAGGATGTCTTTCTCCCAGCTAAGACTCGGCTCAGCTCTGTGGAGCTTTTGCCGTGGTAACTGAAACACATGCATTCATAGATCTCTGTGAAGACATGGCTTTTCAGCTCCTTTAATAAATACCACAGAGTGGGAATACTCTAATTGGAGAGGTGTGTTTAGGTTTTGTTTTTTAAAGAGCCCACCAAGTTCTTCCACAGCCCTGAGCCATCCTGAATTCCCAGAAACCCTGAGGGACAGTATCCTTCTCCCCCCCACACCCCAACATCTGCAACATCTGTTCTCTATCTCCATCTCTTTCTTGTTCTCTCTCTCTCTCCCTCTTGCTCACTCTAGCTCTCTCTCGTTCTCTCACAATCTCTCTCCCCCTCTCTCTTGCTTGCTCTCACGATCTCTCTCTTGCTTGCTCTCGCTCGCTCTCGTTCACTTGCTCGCTCTTGCTCACTCTCTCTCCCTCTCTCCTGCTTTCTCTGTTTTGCTCTCCCAATCTCTCTTTCTTCCTCTCTCCCTCTCTCCCTCTTCCTCTCTCTGTCTTGCTCCCTGCCAACCCTGAGGGTTTTTCTACATAGCACAAACCATCCTCAAACTCATGATTCTCCTCCTGCCTTACCTCAGATCACAGATATACTCCATACTGCTGGGGACCTCACAGTTTTCCAAGTTTACACTGTGGGCATCACTTACATTCTGGGTGTTTTCCTAGGGAAGGGATCTATCCAGCTCTCTTGGTCATATTTTTTTTTTTTAGTTAGGTTAATTTATTGTTGATTGTAAGTGTCCTTTGCAGTGTGTACCTCGACCTGTGTCAGATATGGGGAGCAGATCCCACACCCCCATCCCATCCCCACCCCTGTTGAGTCGAGCCCTTGGTGTCCCTTCTATGGGTGTCTTTCCGGATTGTGAACAAACAATGCCTGAACAGAGTAACCCAAGGGAGGAAGGATTTATTTTAGCTCACGGTTGGAGGACACAGTCCATCATGGTGGAGTGTGAGGAGGCACACTGAGTGAGGAAGTGTGAGGAAGCAGAGAGATACATGCTGGTGCTCAGGCGCGCCCTCTCTCCAGCCCATAAGATGGAGTCACCCACCATAGTGGCTCTTTCCTCCCAGTCAGTCCTCCCTGGAACACCCTCACTGACGCGTCCAGAAGTGCGTTCCCTGGGTGATGCCAAATCCTGTCAGGTGGCACTGACCCTCAACCCTCACAGCTGCACAGGCACACCAGCTCTGCAGTGGGAGAGACTCACAGCTGTGGGCACCTGTGCCGAGAAAGGCCTCGGGTCAGGTACCCGAGCAGAGCTGAAGCACAAGGAAGGAAAATAGAGACCCCAGTGGGAACAGACCAAGAAGAACCCACACCCACCCTCAGGACCCCTCCTGAAAACCGGAAGAGGGAGTGACACATCTCAAACCACTCTGAGGCATGAGTTACTTTCATGCCAACCCCAGAAACAAGCATGTGGTAAATACCTTAGGTGGGGGGTCTGTGCGGTTCTCTTGCCCATTTTAAGGTCAAATTCGTTCATCCTTTTTGGGGGTCCTTGGCATGTTTTGAGTGGAAACCTTTGTCATATAGGCCCTCGGCGAACCCCAGCAATGGAATCCAGCACCACAGAAACCGAGCCGTGGGCAAGAGGTCTGTAGTTGTTTAGTGCACCGCAGAACCCGGGTACTGAAGGCTTGGTCCCCATCCTGCGGCTATGTTGGGAGATGGTGATGTCTTCGAATATGCTGAGTAGATTTTTGTCAACTTGACACCACAGCTAGGGTTATTTGAGAAGAGGAACCTCCCTTAAGACAGTGCCTCCATCGGATTCCCATAGGCAAGTCTATGGGACATTTTCTCCATCAGTGACTGGTGTGAGGACCCAGCCTACTGGAGACATGGTATCAACCCTGGGCATGGGGTCCAAGGATATTTAAGAAAGCAGGTTGAGCAAGCTATTGGGAGCAAGCCAGTAAGCAGCACTCTTCTATGGCCTCTGCTTCAGTCCCTGCCTTTTGATCCTGCCTCAACTCCCTTGGATGATCGATCGTGATGTGGAACTCTATGCTGAAATAAACCCTTTCCTCCCCAAGTTGCTTTTGGTCACAGCTGTGTCACAGCAACCAAAAGGTGACTAACACATTGGAGCGTGCGTTTGAAGGGATCATTGCGACCTTGGCCTTCTTCTTTTAACCACAAATAAGCAGATTCCTGTCCCATCCTCACCATGGTATGGTGCCTGTCACAGGCCTGAAGGCATCAGAGCCAAGCAGCCATGTAGTGTGTAACGATCTGAATGGGACGTCTCCCGTAGGCTCCAGTAGTTGAACATGCGATCTCCAGTTGGTGACACTGTTTGGGGAGGATTAGGAGGTGTGACCTTGAGGGAGGAAGAGTGTCAGGGGAGGCGGGCTTTGAGAGTTTAAAGAGTCATGCAGGGTTCTTTTTGCATTCACTCTCTCTGCTTGATGCCGGTAGTGCAAGAGGTGAGCTTCCAGCTTGCTACTCCAGCTGTCATGGCTGTCTCTCCATCTGTCACTAACACACCACGATGGATACCTCCTTCTGGAACCATAAGCCCATAGAAGCTCTCTCCTTTAAATTGCGCTGGCTATGCTGTTTCGTCATCACAACAGGAAAGCAGCCCATGCATAGTGAAACTTCCAAACTAAGAGTCAGGTGACCTTTCTTCTTCATAGGTACGCCGCCTCTGGCATTCTGTCACAATAGCACAGCGCTGCTTAACGCTGTGGCTAAGTGGGCTCTATCTCTGGAATGAAAGATTGGATCAATAGCTGAAAAATGAACTCATGTAATACATGGTGTTGATACATTAAAGGCAAACATCACATGATCCTATCAATACATGCAGAAAAGGAGTGAGAACATCCCAGCACTCTTTCACAATAAAAGCACCCCATCATCCGTGGTGAGGAGACTTCCTTACTCTGGTGGGGTACCTGTTAGGAACGTGTGCTGTACCTTCTCCCTAACCTCCAGCAAGACAGGCCTCCGGACACTCAGCCGACCAATCCCAGCCAGCCATCACTGGGGGACAGATGTCCTCCTATCCAAGCTAAGCCCATGAGTTGCAGAACTCATGGAGAACTTGGGAAACTATGAAACGCATGCAAAGACCTTCTGAACGCTTCAGGAACAGGGACTGTCCCTGCTCATCAGCAGACCTTTCCGGTTCCTAGCAGACATCTTCGCAGAGATTCACAGATTTTCAAATGAACGTGTGATTGCCATGGACCCATCATCACCATGAGAAAGGGACATAAACAAAGGCGGACAGTTCACGCGTCCCAAGAAAATCCTCCCATAAGGCAACAGTGAGCCCTCCCATGGTCCTGACCTCTAAGTAACAAAGAGAGCAGACCTTTTGTCACTGTCCCAGCTATGTGCTCAGAAAGCCTATGGGAGAGGGAGGGGAGAGGGGAGGGGGAGGGGAAGGATTGGAAAAAAAGAGAGGAGAGAGGGGAGAGAAAGAGAGCAAGTGAGCATGTTTTACCTTCACTACGCACATACGAGAGTGTCTACATGCCCTGATGTGAGGCAGGTTCTGGAACCAACACAACAGGACACTGGCTGTTGAGCCGGCTTCGTGGGCATTAAACTCTCATTTAAACCACACTGGCATGAGCCAGGTATGGTTGGTGATGCACTCCTGTGATCCTAGTCCTTAGGAAATGGAGGCAGGAGGATCCGGAGTTCCAACTCATCCTCAGCTAAACAGTGAATCCCAGGGGTAGCCTGGGCTACATGAGACCTTGTGTGTCTTAGTCAGGAACATCATGACCAAGAAGCAAGTTGGGGAGGAAAGGGTTTATTCAGCTCACACTTCCACGTGGCTGTTCATCACCAAAGGAAGTCAGGACTAGAACTCACACAAGGACAGGAACTTGGGGGCAGGAGCTGATGCAGAGGCCATGGAGGGGTGTTCTTTATTGGCTTGCTTCCCCCTGGCTTACTCAGTCTGCTCTCTCTCTCTCTCTCTCTCTCTCTCTCTCTCTCTCTCTCTCTCTCTCTCTCTCCCAAGACAGGGTTTCTCTGTGTAGCCCTGGCTGTCACTCTGCAGACCAGGCTGACCTCAAACTCAAAAATCTGCCTGCCTCTGCCTCCCAAGTGCTGGGATTAAAGGTGTCCACCACCACCACCGCCTGGCTCAGTCTGCTTTCTTATAGAACCCAGGACTACCAGCCCAGGGATGACACCACCCACAAGGGGCCCTCTCACCCTTGGTCACTAATTGAGAAAATGCTTTACAGCTGGATCTCATGGAGGCATTTCCTCAAGGGAGGCGGCTCCTTTCTCTGTGATAACTCCAGCTTGTGTCAAATTGATGCACAAAACCAGCCAGTACATTGTGTCAAAAGAAAAAAGTCTAAGGAGATATATATATATATATATATATATATATATATATATATACACATATATATGTGTGTGTGTATATAATATGAAAACATTTTATATGTTTTTACTATATATTATGTATTAGGTTTTAATATGTATTATACATTATATATTTATATTTTAATTATATCATGTATCACATATTATATAGAAGTAGGATGCCTGGGCAGATGAGCCGCAGGTGAGACGCTCAGCAGGAAATGCTAAGCACACAGTGCAGAAGCCCCACAGCCTGTTAAAGGCACTGAGGTTGAGAAGCCCAGTGCGGAGAGTGTATCCTCTCACACACTGGTGCCGGGTGCTCGGTGGACACAAAGGCAGCTTGGCAGAGGAGCCCACTAAAGACACCCAACCCAGCACCAGCCATCAGAGAGTGCATGCAGTCACAGATACAAGAGCAGAGAGCGCCACCTAGTCACACTACCGCGGAATGCAGATGGGATGCTCCTCGCGGGGAGTGCATCCCGAACACAAACATTCATCGCCGCCTGACCCGAGAAAGCTAGCAACACAGTCTTTACTCTACGTGGAGTCTTTTGGAGAAAAGAAAACTCATTGTCACATGAGACACCAAGCACAAACATTGGTCACAGAGCTTTAGGCATGTCCGAAGTAAACAGGGGACAATCAAAATATTATCCATCAAGCCGGGCGGTGGTGGCGCACGCCTTTAATCCCAGCACTTGGGAGGCAGAGGCAGGCGGATTTCTGAGTTCGAGGCCAGCCCGGTCTACAGAATGAGTTCCAGGACAGCCAGGGATACACAGAGAAACCCTGTCTCGAAAAAACAAAAACAAAAACATATATATATGTATATATATATACACATATATGCATATATACATATATATACATATACATATATGCATATATGTACATATATATATATGATCCATCAGTCACTAGATGGATACACTATGGTAGATCAATACAGTGGAATATTATAGAGCTATAAAAAAAGAGATTTGCATGCCATAGTTGGTTGAATCTTGAGATCATAAACAACAAAAATGGATTAAACAGAGGTGGGGGAAGAGGAGTGGGTCTGGTGGCTGGTGGCCCCAGGTGGGCAGGCTAACTTGTCCCTGCAGGCTTAGGCGGGTCACTTGGTTCCTACTGTAGATGGCCTTAGCTCTTCTTTCCCAGACAGGATCTCTCAGAGCCTCTTGCTAAAGCCCAGCCCGCTTCCCTCCCCTCTCCTGGTGTTATCCATGCTCTGCCAACCCACAGCCTCAGCTGAGCTTAGCATCCATTCTAGGCTGCTGGCCTGTCGGAATGCCCCCAAGGTGTCCGTGTGCACATGACGCACAGGTTCCCAGCCTACGCGAGCGCACAGCACACTGTTTGAGATTCAGGTGCAGGGGGTGGGGGGCTCAGTCCCCACAACTGTGGGACTTCATCCACAACTCCCCTTCTCTGACACTGTTCTGGGAAGCCTGTGTTCTGGAAGTATCTCTCCCCTATTTTCCTTCACTGTCTCGTTCTCTGCAGACCTGTGCCACCTTGACACTCAGGCCAGTCTCCGCAATGTTCAGGGATATTTTCCGTGCCAGCTGCATCTACAGCCAGCAGGCTTCACAACTTTACCCACCCACCCGGGCTGGAACTCCTGCCTGTCCGCTGCCCAGTGGAGCAGCCTGAATGTGGCGGCACATGGCATGGGCAAGACTCCACTTGGAGGACTAGGCACCACAGCACCCTAAGGTGCTAAGTCAGCACTTGGAACTCAGGAGTGACTCTAATGTAAATAAACAGATTAACAAAGGCTTTCAGGACGCTGCTCAAAATACCCACCAGGAAGGAAGATTCTAGAGGCTTCCGGATGAAAAACATAACCTGTCTGGTATAAAAGCTGACAGCTTAGCACATAAAACACACACAGTCTCATACACAGTTCGACACATACACTCACACACTCTAACCTCCAGCCAACCCCTTCCATGGCCGCCTCCACCATGTCTGTCTGCTCTGACGCTTGCACCAACTCCTCCTGGCAGGTGGATGACTGCCCAGAGAGCTGCTGTGAGCCCTGTTGCTGTGCCCCCAGCTGCTGCCAGTCTAGCTGCTGTGCCCCCAGCTGTTGCCAGCCCAGCTGCTGTGCCCCAAGTTGTTGTGCCCCAGCCCCCTGCCTGACCCTCGTCTGCACCCCAGTGAGCTGTGTGTCCAGCCCCTGCTGCCAATCTTCCTGCTGCACACCCTCATGCTGCCAGCAATCTTGCTGCCAGCCAGCTTGCTGTAGCTGCTCCCCCTGCCAGCAGCCCTGCTGTGTGACTCTCTGCTGCAAGCCTGTCTGCTGCACTCCCATCTGCTCTGGATCATGCTGCCAGCAGTCTAGCTGCCAGTCCTCATGCTGCCAGCCCTCTTGCTGTGTGCCTGTGTGCTGTAAGCCTATGTGCTGCACACCCATCTGCTCTGGCTCCTGCTGTCAGCCCTCCTGCTGTGCTCCCGTCTGCTGCAAGCCCTGCTCCAGCGTGTCCCTGCTGTGTCGCCCTGTGTGCAGACCTGCCTGCTGTGTGCCCACCTCCTCCTGCTGTGCCTCCTCCTGCCAGCCCAGCTGCTGTCGCCCAGCCTCCTGTGTGTCCCTGCTGTGCCGCCCTGCCTGCTCCAGACAGGCCTGCTGTGGCCAGAAGTCCAGCTGCTGATGGGCCTGTTCCTGGGGTCAGCTGGCTCAGGTCCCTTCCTGGGGCCCCTCTCAGCTTCTCCAGTCTGACCCTGATCTAGGATAGACTCCCCCCAAGATGGAGCCCCCCAACTTGTCCCTTGTGACTTGACCTCTCCTCCTGCTTCCCAGGAGGCCTGCTAATCCTCTGGGACTTTGTCTCTCCTGTCCCTTTGCTCTATTTGCTTGTCCCCAGCACCAGCCTGTCAGCAGCCCCTGGCTTCAATAAACGTTTTTAACGACCCGGATCTCCTCTTAAATGTCCATCTCCTTAGCCAGTTATGTTTCTAGGAGGGAAGGACTGGGCTCAGCCATTGACAAGGGACAGTAGCCACCTCCCCTGTGAGGTCACTGGTTGTTTGAATGAAAGAAGTCTCAAGTAGGCTTATGTGTTTGAAGACTTGGTCTCTGCTGGACGGTTCTGTTTGGATGGTTGTGGAAGTTTTAGAGGGTTCCTTGGGGGTGTAAGTTACTGGGGGTAGGTTTCTGGAGCTGGTATCTTTGGCCCGGTTTAAGTGCTCTCCCTGTTTTCTGCTCGTAGTTAGAGATGTGATCTCTGGCTTCCTGCTCCACTCACCGGCTGCCATTAATCTCCCACTTCTACGGACTCCAAAAGCTAAAATAAACTCTATCCTCCATAAGCCGTGGTGGTTATTCGCAGCAACAAAAAGGCATTCAAAACGAGGTTAAGGGCCCGGGACAGGGGGAGCACTCGACAACTCAAACCAGTGTGAACCTGCTGTGTGTGTTTAGAGAGGCACTGGGGGCCTCAATCCCTATACCTCCCCATTCTCGCTCTTCATCCCTCTAGCTCTCTCAGCCTGCTGTGGCTCCTGATACTCTGGACATCCCTGGGAGGGAGGGTTCTGTTCCTTGTCACCCGCCAGCTCCCAAGCCTCACACCATTTCCTGGAAGTCCCCAGGGAAACAGACTCACCCTCTTTACCATTGTGAGAACTTCAGGGGCAGAAAGATCTCCTCTGTTCCCAAAGGAGACTGAACAAAAGGGTCCCACATGATGACCAAGGTGCATTGAGCCGACTCTGGAAACCACACAGGCCCCCTTTAGAACAGGCTCACTGGAGCAGAGCCTCGCTAACGAAATAGTAAGAGTGTACACACCTGCACAAACAGAATCCACTGGCTGACTTACCATTCAGCTCTTCAGACCGCCTATGTTAGGCTAAGAAGCTAATGTCTCCGGCTGAGTGAGATGTGTTAAATCAATAGCCCACAGTGTAAAGGATACTGTTAACTTTTGAAACCACAGAACCTAGCAGGCATGCTGCTTTGCTGGACTGTAATAAATAAAACACACAGAGCATAGAATTTACTGTCTTCGTCTTAGTGAGCGCGCGACCAGCACGTTGTTTATTCACATTCTTCCTAGCAAGCTCCAGCTATGCTGTGAACTACTGGCCGCTTGCTCCGCTCCCCCTCCCCCTCCCCCTCTCCCTCCCCCGCCAGCCCCTAGCACCCTGTTGTTTGTGTCTGTATGGATCTGAGCCTCTGGGGAGCTGCGCAGAGTGGCTCAGCACCTATCTTTCTGGCCTCAATGTGAGGTCCTCCAGACTCCTTCAAGATGGAGCAGGTCAGAACTTATTTGAAAACATTCTGTTGTGCACATAGACTAACGAGGCTTCTTGTACGGAGGCGGGCAGGAGGTTGGTGTAAGGAGGTTCACTGAGTTCCCACCCAGAAATGCTACTGGATAAGGCTCCATTAGCTCCACCCACTCTCTGGTTAGCACCACCCTCCTCCTCTCAGCCCCACCCCTCTCCTATCTCCACCCTCTCCCAGGCCCCAATCTCCGCCCCCTTAGCTCCGCCCACCTTCCCGTCTGTCTCACCCCATTGGCCTTGCCCGTCCTTCTTGGTCCTTCCCTCCTCCCTTTCCTTCAGCTCTGCTCCACCTCTGGCCCTGCTCTCCACAGAAGAATGAATACCTGCTCTCCCTGCTGGCGGAGGAGAGGGACACGCTACTGCTCGGCCTGAGGTACTCACCCACACGGCTGCACTTCCTATTTCTCAGCGAGGACCTGGCTGGTGCCTGGCAGACCCGCGTGTCCTTCCGGAGCCCCGGCCTCATGGACAGCCGATGGCACACTCTGATCTTGGCTGTGTCCCAGGGATCCTTTTCCCTCACCATGGACTGTGGCCTCCCAGTGGACATGTAGGTACCGGGATGCGCATCCCAGTGATTGACCGTGCTGTGTGTCCTTTGAGAAACTCATTCTAGTGGCTGTTCTGCCACTGTGAAGTGGGGGTGTGGGCCCTGAGTAAGTCTCCCCCTGCCCTGCCAAATCCTTTACCTGAGGCAGACTATGGAGAACACCTTAGGTGCTAGCTCCAAAGGCAGGTCCCTGATCGGACCTTGTGGGAAACAGGCTTCTATTATCAGGTCTGGGGCCATGGAGCAGCTGCAAAGCTCTGTGAAATAGAGGGGCCAGTCAGGAGTCAGAAACCACCTACTTGGACAACTGTAGCCAAGGACGATCTGAGATCCTTGTGTTGAGAATATAGGCCAGCAATAAGGTTGGACTCTATCTAGCACAGAGTTGAGGTAGGCTACGGGTGGGGAGAGTGCACTGCTCAGCAGGCTCTGGACCTCTAATCGCGATGGAGCCTGTCTTCACAGCTGCCCAGGATGCCCGCTTGTTTCCATGTGAGACCCGTCCCTGACCTTCATAAGCCAATGAGGTCCTTCTATTATAGCGCTAGTACTGTCCACTCGTGTTTCAGAATGGCTGATGTTCCCTTCCCACCCACCCTATCAGTAAGAGGAGCCCAGTTCTTCATTGGCAGCCGGAAGAGGACGAAAGGCCTATTCACAGTGAGTGTCAGAGGGGCTGCCAGCAGCCTCCCTTGCCCTGGAGTGTGGTAGCAGCCTGTTATATGCTTTGATGATAGATTGCCATCTGTGCTAAGGAAGAGCCAGGAACACGAAGGTATCATGGGTCTACCTCAGGGCTCTCACACTGGTTGTTCCTACTTTCTAGCACATCCTTCTCTAAGGTTCTTGGGTACCCTGCTCACAGGTCCTCCTACCATGGAAGCCTGTCCCCAAAACTCTGACAAACTGATGCTTGAATCCAGCCTTTCAATCCATCCATCCATCTATTCATCTATTCATTCACTCATCCATCCATTCACCTATCCATCCATCCATTCATTTACCCATCCATCTACTTACCCATCCATCCATTCAACTACCCATCCATCTACCTACCTATTCATCCATCTACTTACCCCTCTATACATTCCCCCACCCATCCATTTACTCATCCATCCATTCACCCACCCATCCATCCACTTATCCATCCATCCATCCATTCATCTACCCATCCATCTACCTATTCATCCATCCACTTACCCATCCATCCATTCACCCACCCATCCATCCACTTATCCATCCATCTATCCATTCACCCACCCATCCATCTACTCATCCATCCATTCACCCACCCATCCATCCACTTATCCATCCATCCATCTATCCATCCATCTATTCACCTACCCATCCATCCACCTATCCATCCATCCATTCATCTACCCATTCATCTACCTATTCATCCATCCACTTACCCATCCATCCATTCACCCATTCATCCATCTACTCATCCATCCATTCACCCACCCATCCATCCACTTATCCATCCATTCATCTATCCATCCATCCATCTATCCATCCATCCATCTATTCACCCACCCATCCACCCACCCACCCATCCATCCACCTACTCATTCATCCACCTACCCATCCATCTACTCATCTACCAATTCTTCTACCCATCCATCTACTTATCCATCCATTCACCCACCCATCCATCCATCCATCTATCCATCCATCCATCTATTCACCTACCCATCCATCCACTTAACCATCCATCCACCTATCCATCCATCCATTCACCCACCCATCCATCCACCCATTCATCCATCCACTCATACATTTACTCACACATACATCCCACCTACCTATCCATCCATTCACTTTCACATCTATACCTTTGGTGTACTCACTGCTAAGGTGGTATCTGGAGTCCACACCATAGCTGGGATCTACAGTTCTCTGTGGTGTCCATAGTAATCACTCTGTGGAAATGTACTTGTGTTATGCTTGAATGGGCAAATGAAAAAACAGGTCGGTGGATAGATGCATGGATGGATGGATGCTTGCATGCATGCATGGGTGAATGGACGGATAAGTGGACAGATGCACATATGGGTTGACGACTGGGTGGCTAGATGGATGGATAGGTGGTGGGTAGGTAAATAGATGGATGAACAGATAGACTGATTGATAGATTTTGAATGAAAGGACATTGGTAGCTGGGCCGATGGACAAGTGAGTAAGTGGGTGGGTGCATGTATACATGAATGGATGGATGGATGGATGAATGGATGGATGGATGGATGGATGGATAAATGGATAGATAGATGATTGATAGATGATAGATAGATAGATAGATAGATAGATAGATAGATAGATTAGTGGATGGATCAGTGGTGGATGAATGATGAAGGAAGAGATGGACGAGTAGCTGGGTCAGGTGGAAAAAAATATGGCCTGGTCACTCTAGTTCCATGTGGACAGTCCCTCCCTCACTAACAGCAGTAAGCAGTTGTCCTGTCATCTTCCCATTAAACCTACAGTCAGACCCCTCTCACTCTACAGGCTAGCTAGCAAGGTCCCCAGCAGCTCCAGACACCAGTGGTACCTCTCTTTCTTCCTCTACAGGGCGTGATAAGGCAACTGGTTCTGCTGCCTGGCTCAGACGCCACCCCACAGCTGTGTCCCAGCAGGAACGCCAGACTGGCTGAGCTGTCCATCCCCCGGGTGCTGAAGAGGCTCACAGGGAGGCCTGAGGATAACGAGGTGCTGAAATATCCCTATGGTTAGTTGATGGGGCTTGCTTCCCACTCCCTCCACCCCCAACCCCCAACAACACCTGAGCGCACAGGCCCCTTTCTCAGCCTCGCCAGGGTACACTTCTCAGTGACTGAAGGGGAGTTGTCTTAGTGGCCATCAGAAAAGCCAGAACCTCCAACCTGTCCCTTAAAGGGCTCTTTGGACAACCTACGGGCAGACCAAGCACCTTTCTTGGCCCCCTGACAGCTGCAAGACATGATTCACAGCAAGAAGGCTCCCTCCTCCCGACCCCTGGCCAGCTATTGCTAATGTCTCCCAGCCACTCCATCCAGGTCATTCTGACCTTAGCCCAGCCCATGCCATGTTTCCTGCTAGCCCTCACAGCCCACGCCATCTGGATGTGCTTTCTCTGACCCATATCTTCTCTGCCCTAGTGTTAAGTTGCAACGTTGAGCCATTTATAACAATCACAGCCCCTGCATTATAGATGCTGAGAATCCCGCCCCAACTACACATATACCCCTGTTCTGTGGAAAGAGGGTCAGGTGAGGGACAGCCAGGACCCCAAAACTTGTGATTCAAACATCATAAATAAAGGAAGTCCCCATCTGTGTGCTGTAGCTGTCCAACAGCCATGGATAAACTGGGTTAACTGAAATTGGGGCTGGAAATGAAAGGGACGGGGTGTGAGAGAAGGATGAAGCCAAGATGAAAGTTTCTGATCTGAGGCTCAAAGTTTAATAGTCAGCACTGCAGTTTATATAGGGAAAGCCCACAGACCCATCTTTTGTTTCAGCCGGATTATGTTGCAAAGCGAGCTCAGCAGGCAGTCTACTCCTGTAGGAAATTGACTCCACCAGGGTCTTTAAGGTCTTACCCCGGCAAGCACTTAAGGACTGAAGGTCTATTTAGTCTGCTCAAGGCTGGGGGAAGGGCACAGTGTGTGTTGGGCATTTAGGTTTTTACTGTATTACATGACTGTCCGATGCTGATGGAGCTGTCCCTATAAAGCCAGGACATGAGACCAATGTTGGTACTAGAAGTAGTGAGATCCAAACACACTCAAGAATATTGTCTATGGCTTAGCGCCTACTGTTGAGAAGAGACAGGCCCCGAGGGCAGTGTGGGACTATTGAGAGTCTTGTGGAATGGCTTCAGAGAACTGAGAGACTTGCCCTGCAGGCTAAAGGTGGGTGAGGCCAGCCAGCCACACAGGGAACATCATGGTTAGGGCCACCCACCCTATCTCCAATGACCTGTGCTATCCGGCTCCCTTCAGCCATGTACAAAGGTGAAGGACCATTGGGCTCAGAAAACCTTGCATAGAATCCTTGTCTAAGCAATCCTGATATGCCAGACACTCTCACCTGATCTTCCCCCACAGAAGCTGACGTGAAAGTAACCCTGGGATCCCGGCCACCGTGCACCCAGGCAGAGGGTGCCCAGTTCTGGTTCGATGCTGCCCAGAAGGGGCTATACCTGTGTGCTGGCAGCGAATGGGTCTCTGTGTTGGCAGGTGAGGCTGGACCCAGAATTGAAACCCCATGGTATCCTAAGTACATAGAGTAGCTGGCTGCATGCCCTCTGGGAAAAGAACATCCCAAAGGACTGGTGTCCCATTCATCCATAAGGGCCACTTCAGAGAGTGGAGAGCCAGCCACCTCAGTAGCCGGTGTCCGCCAGAACAACCCAGACAAGCCAGGATGTTTTCCTCCATTGAATAGGCATGCCCAGCCCTAGAGATGTCCTCAGAACTCCAGGAATGTCAAGCCTGTGTGTTCAACCCAGAAACAGGCACATCTGTGGTGTAGTCATGAGAGACATGTGGCTGGGCTCTCTCAGCAACTCTTCTCTGATAGCTAGCTAATGTCTGGAAGAAGGGACAGCACAGACACTCAGACCTCTTTTTGTCCTGTTTGAATCTGGGGCTACACAGACCCAAAAGCACCCTAGTGGGCAGGCGCAGCATCCCTTTAATGAGCCTTTCCCTCCAGGATAAAACGGGGCTCCAAAGAAAATCGTTATAAATCCCAGGGCCCTGGGCCTAGGCCTAGGAGCCGAGTCATGGCAGGGCTCCTGACGTCACTCCCAAGAGAACGCCCAGCTCCGTTCCTATGCACACTGACTAGGTCCCCATCCTCCCATTCCAAGCCAAGACCAAGCTGGACTACGTTGAAGAACACCAGAGTCTGCCCACCAACTCAGAGACGCTGGGCATCGAGGTCTTCAGTATCCCCGGCGTGGGGCTCTTCGCAGCCGCAGCCAACCGGAAGGCTAGATCGGCCATCTATAAATGGACAGATGGGAAGTTTGTCTCCTATCAGAACATCGCCACGCACCAGGCGCAATCATGGCGACATTTCACCATTGGGAAAAAGGCAAGTCTCTATAGGTGTCTTCCTCCCCTTCCCTGTTGATGGAGCCTCCTTGGGGTCCATAGGTTGGACCAACACACACGCTGCAGGCCAGGGCATCCCTTGGGCTTCTAAGCCCTTGCTAGGAGGGATGACTATATAAGGCTCCTATAAGGAGTCTGCTCAGGCTGGAGAGATGGCTCAGCGCTTATGAGCACCAGCGGCTCTTCCAGAGGTCCTGAGTTCAATTCCCAGCAAGCACATGCTGGCTCCCAACCATCCGTCATGGGATCTGACGCCCTCTTCTGGTGTGTCTGAAGATAGCGACAGCGTACTCATAGACATAAAATAAATAAATGATTCTTTTAAAAAGAGTTGTCAGCTCAACTCCCCACAGGGCAGAAGTGGTTCCAGCTTAAAAGTCTGTCTAGTCCTGTGTAACTCACTAGAAATCAAAACGTTCAGACTGGAGATGGGAAAGTGGCTCGGTTGGTCCAGTGTTTGCCTAGCATACAGATCCCTGAGTTCGGTCCCCAGCACCATATAAACTGGGAATGATGGCTTATAATCATTTTATAATCCCCCAGCTACATAGAGAGTTTGAGGCCATAGAGGGCTTGAGGCTGGCCTAGGTTACATTAGACCGTTTCAAAAAACAAAACAAAACAAAACAAACCACTAACTGTTGGAGTAACCTTACTAGGCCAATTGCAGTTGCAAGAAGCATCTCAGAATGAGTATCTTATCTACCACACTGGCTACCCAGAATGTGAAAATGGATGTTAGTACCAGCTCTGTGGAGGTCAAGGCCTGAGAGTTGGCCTTGGGTAGTAGTTGCCTTCCACCTGGGCTGGAGTGAGCAGAGGACCTGGACAGGGAGAGGGTATTCACACCAGGAAAGGATATTCACACCAGGAGAGGGCATTCACACTAGGAGAGGGTGTTCACACCAGGAGAGGATGCTCACACCAGGAGAGGGTATTCATACCAGAAGAGGGACACCAGGAGAGGGCGTTCACACCAGGAGAGGGTGTTCACACCAGGAGAGGGCACCCACACTAGAAGAGGGTGTTCACACCAGGAGAGGGCGTTCACACCAGGAGAAGGTATTCACACCAGGAGAGGGCACTCACACCATGGCAGGAGAAGGGAATGTTTTCTTCCCAGCTCCCACAGCCTGCATGGCAGGATGTCCTGAAGACAGCATTGTTTGGCTGCCTCCAAGGGCTCTCGCTCAGCAGAGGGCCCACCCCAGACATTAGAGATGGACCAGATAAAACCTGCTGCCACCCAATAGGGATGCAATGTGTCCAATGGTAGTGTTACCAGTAGGTTTTTTCCAAATGACATCTGAAAGTTTTTCATTTTCTCTTTTTTTTAAAGATTTATTTATTTTATGTATATGAGTACACACTGTACAGATAGTTGTGAGCCTTCATCTGGTTGTTGGGAATTGACTTTTAGGACCTCTGCTCGCTCCGGTCGACCCTGCTCAGTCAACCCCGCTCCAATCGGCCCCACTGGCTCTCCCTCCGGCCCAAAGATTTATTTATTATTATAAATAAGTACACTATAGCTGTCTTCAGACACACCAGAAGAGGGCATCAGATCTCATTACAGGTGATTGTGAGCCACCATATGGTTGCTGGGATTTGAACTCAGGACCTTCAGAAGAGCAGTTGGTGCTCTTACCCGCTGAGCCATTTCACCAGCCCAAGTTTTTCATTTTCTTTGTGATTTAAAGAAAAATAAAAATAATAAGTTTACCTTTAAGAAATACTGGGAAACAGAAAAACAAGGGAAGGAGACATTTTGTCCCTAAACAAATGCATGCTTTCTTTTATTTGCATGCAGGCAATGCACACAATATCACATGGGAACTGAAAAACCATGCTTTCTGTCCCTGGGAGAGCCACACAACCATGCAATAGTGAGCCCTGAGCATGTCCTAGCACCAGGACTCTGGTATTCACTCAGTCTGCCCTGTCCCCTTCCCTGTAGATGTGAGAAAGACACTGAAGTTCAGACTCCTGCGGATTGGGCTCCAGGTCTGGTAATGCTTCTCTTTCAGATCTTCTTGGCCGTGGCCAACTTCGGGCCAAATGAAAGGGGTCAAGAGTTCTCAGTCATCTACAAATGGAGCCCCAGAAAGCTGAAGTTCACTCTTTACCAGAGGATTGCCACCCACAGCGCCCGCGACTGGGAGGCCTTTGAGGTGGACGGAGAGCACTTCCTGGTGGTAGCCAACCACCGAGAAGGTAAGGCGAATGTGGCCTTTGACCCGGAAGGAAACCAGTGCACACTTTGTGAGCAAGGGGGAATTTTTCATCTTCTTAAAAAAAGAAAATTAAGTTGGGGCCGGGAAATGGCAATCATAAAGTGCTTGTCTTACAAACATAAGAGCCTGTGTTGGACAACTACCACCTAAGAAACATAGCTAAGCATGGTACACGCCTTTGTAATCCCAGCACTAGGATAGAAGATCCCAGGGAGTCACTGCAGCCAGTGTAGCCTGATTGGTGACCCCCACCCCACCCCCCAGGCCATTGAAAGACCTTATCTCAAAAAGACAAGGTGGACAGTGTCCCTGAGGAATAACGCTGGAGATTGGCCGGTAGCCTCATGTGGACATGCCACATGTACATATGCACACCCCACACACACCCATGTGCACGCACGCACAAACACTAAGTCATGCTTGACCCATTTCCTGCAGCTTACCCCTGAAATATTCGGTCAGAGGTAGGCCACCTAAACTCCGTCACAGCTGCAGATCGCCTAGGTTGGGAAACCATGGAAGCCATGTGGTTCCTGCCCACCAGAGAGGCCACTGGGCCCCAGCATGGACTGTCTCCAACAACTTGCTTCCTCATTGTGAGGAGGAGCCAGATCAATGCAGCTAGTCAGTGGTTGGCGTACCAACCATAAACGGGGGACGGTAGACGCAACATTAATGTCATTGGGGGTGTGGCCGTAGAGGGAGCCAGTTAAGAGGCTGCCATTGCTGCTTCTCAGGATTCTGGCATGGGCTCCATATTGCCAGAGCAGGTAGCACAGCTTGGGCTGGCTGGGGAATCTGGTGTCTCAGTCAGGCCCTTGCCATGAAGGTGGCCACATCTTCCCAAACCAAGGGAGCTGTATGGTTGCTCTGAGCCATCTCTCTTGAGACTCCTCAGCCCAGTATCCACCCAGGTGTGCATCTTACCAGGCAGCCTGGGCGGTGAAGTCTCAGCCATTGCACCTAGGGGAGCCCAAGACCCCAACAACAGGGTACCCTCAAAGGGCGAGTGTTCCTGCAGAGCAGTCATGGGAGAGGAAGACCATAAGGGAAGTCCTTCCAGGAAGGGCCATAGGAGAGCAGCCCCAGGGGTCTCCTCTAGGAAACACTACGAAGGGAGGATCATAGGGGAGGACCTCCGGGGAGCATCACAAGAGAGGGTCTCCAGGGAACACCATAGGAGATGCATCCGAGGAGCATCATGAGGGAGGCCCTCTCCAAAGGGCAACATGGGGGAGGGTTTCCATAGAATGTCAGGAGAGAGACACACCAGGGGAGCGGTATTCATGGAAGACTTCCGGGGAGGAGCACCATGAGGGAGAAGAAGTTCCAGACAAAGAGAGGGTGGTGGGAGCAAGTCGGCCAAGGCAGAAGAAGGTGAGGCTGGAGGTGCGTAGGGCTCAGGTGGAGGAAGGTCCAGACGCCGTGCAGTCTTTTTCTTGTGCCCGTAGGGGCTCAGAGGCTGGGGGACAGAGGCTGCCTGAGCGGCACGGTAAGGGAGGGATTTGGGGACACAGGGGATGTGCCTAGCAGCTGTCCGTGCCCTGGCCAAGCCTGGTCCTGCAAGCAGTGGCGAACCGCAGGGAACAGCGCCCCTCCCCCAGCTCTGACCTTGGTTCCAGGGGACAACCACAACATCGACAGCGTGGTCTACAGGTGGAACCCCAGCATCCAGCTCTTTGAAGCCAATCAGTCCATTGCCACATCCGGTGCCTACGACTGGGAGTTCTTCACAGTGGGGCCTTACTCCTTCCTGGTGGTGGCCAACACCTTCAATGGTACCTCCACCCAGGTGCATTCCCACCTGTACATCTGGCTTGTCGGGGCCTTCCAGCTCTTCCAGTCATTCCTGGTAAGGAGCCTGGGTTCTCAAGTGCATGGTGCCTTGAACCCCGTGTGCAGTGTGTGATGTGTTTATATAATAAAGATACAGAGAAGGGGGTGATATGTCCTATGGAGGCGTGGTGAGGTTTGGGGGAAGGAGGTGCCTCTGTGGGCCCATGCCAAGGCATCCCTTCCCCCTGAGGGACCAGCCACACAACGGTATAGTATAGAATAGAGTTTATTCGGGGACATGGGGAGGTGTGTTAAGAGGGTAGTAGAGGCAGAGAAAGGCAGAGAGAGAGAGTAGAGAATTAGAGGAATAGAGGAGTAGAGGTGGGCCATGAGCATGTGGAGAGAGGGGAAGGGGAATTGGGGAGAGAGGGGGAAGGGAAAGTAAGAGCAAGAGAGAGAGGAGGGGGCAGCAGCCCCTTTTATAGTGGGTCAGGCCTACCTGGCTGTTACCAGGTAACTGTGGGGCAGAGCTTAGACAGAATGCTAACAGTGTGTGTCTGCTGGATGGGTCGACCAAGGGGCAGGGCTCTGAAAGCCAGCATGGTGCAACCCTGATCCCAGTGCCCAAGTGCTTGTCCCTCCTGAGTGCTACAGGGCCAGGTGTCTCTCCAGGTAGTCACTGCTTCTCCTTCCTTTTGAGGAAAGTCTGAGTGTATTGAGCCTGGGTTACTAAGAAGGGCACCCTGGGTGCCCCACCCCACCCCCCACCCCCGTCGGTCAGTGTCTGTGGCTCTCCAGGTTTCCAGGGTGTATCAAGGCAACTTGCACTAACCAGGAACAGAGGCCAGGGGACCAGGTGGGGGCACAGTGTCGCCCTTTTGACTTGGAAGCTCCTTGGCTGGTCCACCACCCCAGCTGGCAAGACCTCTGAGTATCCAGTTTTGTGGCACAACACAGTTTTATGATTCCCAGTCAGTCTTGTGCGGGCTGCCCTGAATCGAAATAGCTTTGCCAAGACTAGGGGAGCTCCCAGTGGTGACCTTCGTGAAGGGCACAGGGCACAGGCGGAGGGCAGCAGTCATTCTGCAGTTAGCTCAGGGTCAAAGCGGAACCCTGAACCTTGGGGCGGGTGGGGTTCCGCGCTCCAGAGGAGGGCAGTCCCAAGAGTGACTCTGCTGAAGGGGAGCGGGGTGGGGGGCACAGTTGGAACCGAGCAGCAGTATGCAGAAGACAGATGGAGTAGTCTGCAGATGCATCTGGAAGCCACTAGCCACTGGGGAATCGCCAAAAACACAGAGAGGAGGGGCTGGGCTCAGCCCTGCTGGAGCTACGGGCTATACCCTTAGGAGCAGCACCATGCTCTCAGCCCCCGCCCGGCTAACTCCTCGGAACCCACAGAAGTCCACTTTCATGCTTTCCCAATGTCTCTCTTCCTTTGCTTAAATCCTTTCAGCCCTGGAGATGCACTTAATGCACTCACCGTTTGCCTTTTGCAACGTCACGAAACCTGAGCTTTGAAGCAAACTAAACCGCGTACCCTGAACGTGCCCGCAAGCTGTGGGGGGACACACCCACCTCTGCAGGGCTTGCCTTTCTGGAAGGGTCTGTGGGGCAGGGACTCAAACCTGACAAGCTCCCATCCCATAGGGCAGGCACTCCCAGGGCACCATGGGTAAGTGCATGGTAGTTCAAAGGGAGACTCCCGGCATGGGGAAATCTTACAGCGGAGGGCCAGGTGAGCAGAGACTGGCCACCACTGGTGGGGACTAGGGACAGTGGAGTGGTGCAGAAAGAGACTCTTTAAGGGTGCATTCCTTAGCCACACCCTCGAAGGGTTTCAGGCCTCCATTAGAAATGCTAGGGTCTTCCCCTTAGAGCAGAGACCCATGATGGGGCCCTTGGTCCGTTTCTTAGGGCTCTAACCGAATGCCTGGGGTGGGGCGATTTGTAAGCAAAGGAAGTTTATTTGGCTCACTGGTCCAGAGGAGGGAAGCTGAAGGGCATGACCTTGAAAAGAACAAAGTGCTGCTTCTACACAGGGTAGAGAGTGGAGGTTGAATGGAGCAGAAGAGACAAAGCAGGTGAGCTATCACGGCATACCAGCATGTTCTCATGACCTCAAAAAAATAAAAATAAAAAATAAAATAAAATAAAATACAGCCGGGTGGTGGCGGCGCATGCCTTTAATCCCAGCACTTGGGAGGCAGAGGCAGGCAGATTTCTGAGTTCGAGGCCAGCCTGATCTACAGAGTGAGTTCCAGGACAGCCAGGGCTATACAGAGAAACCCTGTCTCGAAAAACCAAAAAAATAAAAAAAATAAAATAAAATAAAATATTACCCAGACAGGCCTGGCAGGCCTCATCTTCTAACTAGGGATCCAGGCCTCCATGTGAGTTTGTGGAGGCATGCCAGATTCAGGTCACAACAGTCTAGAGACAATGGCTACCTACTAGGGCAGACAGAGGTGGCCAAGCGGCAGATGCTGACCGGCACCCAGGAAGCTGTGTGACACGTGCTGCTAGTGGGAGCTGGAGTAGACACCAGAAGAGGGTACACAGGCTGAGCCTGAGGTTTCCTGAGTCTAGAAGAGGGCAGACATCAAGCAAGAGAGAAACCTTGGCTCCAGGACCAGTGAAGGGGCGGGGCCAGAGACTCGGTCCACGGAGCGGAAATGGGATGGAACGTGAAGCTTGTGGGGCCCACCAAGGCGTGGGACACAGAAAGGATAAACCATGCCCCATCTTCTCTCTGCCCAGGCCTCAGAAAGGGCAGGGGACAACACCCCACACACACACAAACATGCTTGCACATGAATGTTCACACGCATACATTGCTGACACAGGCTCGTGTGAACACTCTTGAGACACCCCCCCCCCCACACCGCTGTGCCTGTACTGTTGTTTCTACACATTTTCTTTCTCAGGAACCCCGCCCTCCCTCCCAGGAGCTTACAGCCATCCATACTGCCATTTTGTACCAAGGATTCTAAAGAGCAAAGAGGAGACCCTCCCCATCACACCGGGCATAAGAGCTCCAACCAGTGACAGGGTCAGGCCTTTTGCCCCAGATCGCAGGTCCCAAGGTGGTGACAGCAAAGCCAGGGCCAGCTTCCCCATTCACCTGCCTGGATGGTTCTAGAGTTGGGGCCTCGCAATCAAAGTGTGCCCTGGGGACCAGACCAGGCTATGTCTCAGCAATAGAGAGCTTGTGTAGCACACTCAGGCCCTGGGTTCAAACCTCGGCTCTGAAGAAACAACGCAACACAAAAACAAAACAACCCACCACCAACAAAACAGCTGCCATCACTCCACTACCAAGTAGGAAGCACACAGACCGGTCACGCAGCCTCAGACCTGGCTTTGGATACCACGCAGGTGGGAATTGGCTTCTGAGGTTTGGGAAGTGGCAGTAAAGTTTGTAGGACCAGGGCAGGGATATCAGCAGGCGCAGACCTCATCAGACACTGTAAGACCCTGCCAAGCCTTAGCTTACCGGAGACCCCCCTGAGTGAATCACATGGAGCCTGATTGATGCAAAAAGCATGAGGATTTTTAATATTCCAGTGCACTGGGGCCGTCCCCGACCCTGAGGAGAGGTGATGACGACCCCACACAGCTTGTTCAGTGAGCTTTTATACAATTTTCAGGGCAGCCGCCATTAGACATAATGTGATTGGTAGAACAGTGTGACTTTTTAAACCGATTGGTCTTCAGGGAGAGAGGTGGCAAGGACTTCCCTTGTCTGAAGGTGGGCAAAGGTCCACCCTGAGGAATGTGTCCCCCACCCGCAGGTTGGTTCTCACCCTGTGATCTGAGGAATGTTAATTAGCCTTTTCCTTCTGGAGAGTTCTGCTACCTTCTCAAAGTTCCTGAGCTTATCTTATTAAGGAAATTCCTGGCCTCCCGGTGTTTTTTTTTTTTTTTTTTTTCTGAGATGTCCCTGTTTACTCGGATCTTACAGCACAATGTCAGAATAACACTGAGTGAATCCTGAAGGTCAGGACTGTTGTTCTCAGATAACATGCATGTGCAGGAGTGTGTTTTGCATGAACACGTGTCCCCAGCGTGGCCAACTTTGAGCCTTGGCCATAAGGAGGCCTCCCTGCCTTGATTTCTTGGTCTGTGACGGGGGTATGGTCAGAAAGCATCCCCCTTGGGCCAGCAGCTCCTGCGTGGCCCTCAGATGCATCTGCTCTGGGCCATGTAAGGACCACAAGACACCTGTGACTTCTGCATTCACTCAGACAGAAGCTGGTCCTGACCTTTGTTGGTTGGGAAGGCACCAGATTTGGGGGAGACCTCTGTGGTCAGGCAAGAGCACCTAGGCGGGTCATCGGGAGTTGGCCAGGTAGTGTGCCGTGCTCAGGGACCTCAGGAGCGCATCTCCTGGCAACCTTGGGTGCCTGCTTGGCCTGAGTGCCCACCGTGAGTGGTCAGCATCCCCAGGGCCTCTGATTGACTGTCCTCCCAGGCAGTGGAGGAAGCCCTGGCTGGAAATCCTCCTTCCCTCCTCTCCTGGCACCCCTGGACCACAGAAACATCCTCATTCCCTCCACCCCACCCCCACCCCATCAAAGACATGGGCAGGCTTTTTTGCCCAGCTACTAATCCCATTGATGGCAGGTGAAGTGCCTGCCCACCGTAATGGGAGCTGTGGGATGCCAGGTGTTCCTGGCAGCAGCTCCTGGAAGTGCCATTATCCTGCCAAGATACTCTAGTGGCTCACACCCAATGCCTGGACAGCAAGCAGCTCTCTAGGGGGAGTTCCTCTGAGAGAAAAGGGAAGGTATTCTAGCCTAGATATCTGACTACCTGGAATCCAGCACCAGTGGCAATCTAAGCCACAGTGCCTGATATGGCCTGTAGCTCTGCCCTTTCACCTCTGAGTGGGAGGGGCTTGCAGTGGTGGTAGTGAGAGCTTGGAGGGGGCGGGGGTGTCTGGTAGCTGGGCCTGGGAATCCTTGCAGCCAGTGACTAGTCAGCTGTGAGCCAGCCACCTGGCCAGTTAAGGGTTCAGAGATTGAGTCAGCTGGGTCCCTGCAGGTCTCCACCAGCCCCTGTCAGACACGACCGAGGAACCATGGACAAAGGGAATCTTAGATAAATGAATAATGTTTTTATAGGATTATATCCCAACTATTGTGTGGAGATAGAGGGAGAACAGAGTGTCATTTCTCAAGTACTTGATATTTAGGTGGAGTGGGGGACGGGGTACCCACATTTTCTAAGTCGGGCACCCTAGCCCTGGCTCAGTGGGCTCAAAAACCTTGAGCTGCCTCTGAGCCCCGCCTCCCTGGGCACACAGCAGGCTTTGTATCTCTCCTCCAGACACAGCAGGTTCTCCAAGAGGTGATTGAAACCCCTGTCCCAGAACCTGCCCAGTGAGGTGAGCCTCACATACCCATGAGGACTCCTGACATGCATTAGCTCCTGCCCTTTCCGTGCCCCAAAGCTGACTCTATCTCCCTGGTCCCCTCCTGAGCCAATTCCTTCTCCCCTGCTCCCCACATGCCTGGGGGTGGGGGTGTCCTGCTAGTTTTGCCTCCTCGAAACCCTTTCCTGCCTTCCCACCTGTTGTGTTTATAAAAAGATAAAGAGAAGGAATATGTTCTACGGGGAGGTGTGGTAAGGTATGGGGGAATGGGGATGTCTCAGCGGTCCCATGCCAAGGCATCCCTTCCCCCTGAGGGATCAGCCACACTATGGTATAATATAGAATAGAGTTTATTCAGGGCATGGGGAGGGGAGTTAAGAGGGTAGTAGAGGCAGAGAAAGGCAGAGTGAGAGAATAGAGGAGTAGAGGCCAACCATGACCATGTGGAAGCGGGGGGGGGGGCGGGGGGAGGGACAGAGCGGGAGCAAAAAGAGAAGATCAAGAGGGTAAGAGAGGGAGGAGGGGGCAAGCAGCCCCTTTTATAGTGGGTCAGGCCTACCTGGCTCTTGCCAGGTAACTGTGGGGGTGGAGTTTAGAGAGAATGCTAACACCCATCCACTGACTTTCCTCCCCTCCCCCTAGCAAGAGCCACTCTTCTGTACTTGTAAAGCCCCTGGGTGAGGCTCCACCCCCAGCTCTGGGCTCCTGAGTGGCAGGAATGCTTACTGAGGCTGGCACCAATAGGAAGTTGACACCTCCTAACACCTTCCTAACAGGAAGTTATACAGTTTCAGGAGAGCGTGCTCTTACTCTTAGGTCTCCAGCTACCCTGGGGTGTGGCACAGAGCAGCCAGTACCAGGGTTTCCAGTGCACATCCCTTCAGGGTCCATTAGCGCAGGCGAGCAGACAGCAAGTGATATGTATACAGCTATGCGCACGTGTATACATGTGTGCGCGTACATTCGAGCGTGTGCACCGACATTGCGTGGAATGTGTCATATATGCGTGTGGACATGTTCCTGTGTATGGGCACGCACAGATTCATGTGCGTATACATACATGTACACGTGTGCTGTGGGCATGAGAGTGCCCCGGCGTGTAGGCCTGCCGAGTATGTAACAGGTATGTAACAGACTGGGATTATTTCTTCAGCATTGACTTGCAAGAGGCAGGGCGGTGTCAGGGCGCCACCTGCGCTAGGCCCCGCTTGGGTGGGGGTGGGGCGTCTGGCAGTCTCAAGGTCCTGCGGGTTAGCTGGGGTAGCCCTGGAGCTGGTCCCAGCAGATGGATGCAGCCCTGTGCGGAGAAAGCAGACTGATCTAAAAAGCCTCTACCCACCCCCGGACTGTGTGGCCCAGGACTCCAGGACCTCTTGTCCTTCAGAGTCTCATCTCTCGGATGAATCTCATCTGACGCCTCCCAGGCTTTCTCAGGCTCCTTCTGGATCAGCCTTCCAGATGGCTCCTCTTGGGATTCCCAGCTGCTTCTTGCCCCACTACCTGGGCGGCCGAGCTCGGTGGGTGTTGGCGCCCTCTGTTGTCCGTGGTGAGAATGCTGTTACGTTCTGTTGGCCGGCCAGACCATGGACAGCGAGGGAACAGGGCCTCTTGGGTAGTGTGCCGACAAGGAGTTAACTGACCTGTACTGAGGGCAGGAGGGGAAAAACCCCTCCAGAGGAGGGCTGTGAAGATGGTTGAGTAGGTAAAGCGCTTAGCTACCATTTAGTCCCTAGAACCCTCGTAGAAAAGTTAGGAGTGAGCTGGGCAGTGGTGGCGCAAGCCTTTAATCCCAGCACTTGGGAGGCAGAGGCAGGTGGATCTCTGAATTCGAGGCCAGCCTGGTCTACAGAGTGAGTTCTAGGACAGCCGGGGCTACACAGAGAAACCCTGTCTTCAAAAACAAAAACAAACAAACCACCAACAACTTATGTGTGTAGTAAGTAAACACGTGCTTGTAATCTTAAATTCTAGAAAGACAGAGGTGAGTGATCCCTGGGACTCACCGATAGCTTAATCGATGAACCCCAGGTCCTACAGAGAGACCCTCTCTCAAAAAAAATCCAACAAAGTAAATGGTTGCTGGGTAATAATACTTGTGTTGACCTCTGACTTCTGTACACATGTGCACACATATGTATGTACACCCGCACATAGGAACACACACATGGAAATTCCAGAGCCATTTCCCACGCTGGCAGTGCAAGATGCCCTTCAAGCAGGAGGCTCCTTGGTGTCAGTTGAAGCAAGGGCATGCAACTGATCTGTCTACGATCTACAGCATGGCTCACTCTGTCCCCAGTTAGGACAACCTGGGTCGGCCCCAGGATAAGCCTGCCTTGTTCAGAGAAGCAGCCTGCTGGAGAGCTATGGGTTCCTACTGGCTGTGTGGCTGGAACATGCCTGTCCTGGGTTCAGGTCCCCGTGGATCAATGAGCAATCCCAACAGATGCTGGCCCAAGGTGTTATCCTGAGACACAGGGGAATCACTTGATTAACATTCCAGCGGGAGTCAACTGTACCCAATGCAGGGTTCAGCCCTGCCCCCATAGGGCTTGTAGACATGGTGATTCCTTACAGCAGTTGCGTGTGCTATTTTCTCCCTCTGAGGAGAGTCGAGCTTCTAACAATGAGATGTCGGTCCCGCTGGCCTCCGGAAGTTAGCTTCTAGCCTTTGCATTGCTGTGTCTAAGTTCTACTTTTAGTCCCAGGCCTTAGTTCTGCGTCCTCCGCCATCCTCTCTTCCTGGGCAGCCTTTCTGTTGAGGCCCTCAGGCCCAACCTTGTCGGTGATGGACTGTGGCTCCCGATCCTAGCTCCACCTCCTGACCTGCCACATTCCAGAGCTCACCCCTCACCTCCACAAAGGGTAGGCCAGGGCGTAAGATACAGACCTGAGCAGGAGCTAAGACCGCAGAGCCCCTGCCGGTGGCTTGGAGCTCCTGAACATTGGTAGAACACTGTCCTTAATTAGCCTTAGACCCCTATATGGGCTAGCACATTCCTCCCCACGCCCTGACCTCCTGTCCCACTGTCTTCCGAGGCAGTCGAATACCTCCTAGGGCTCTTCTGGTGACATTCCCTCTTGCTCAGGGCCTCCCTCTCCTGGACCAGGATTGTGAATGTCTCCAGCCCACTCCTTCCACATATAATACCATCCATGCGTTTCCTTTGTGCAGGCCCCTCATATAAACGCGTAGCCTCAGGTCTGTGGTAAGGACTCCGTTTCCCCCACCACCTCACCCCTCATGGGGCTGAGTGACCTCTGGAGCAAGCGGGCAGGGGAACTCTGTTTTGGACTCTTGGTAAAAGGATGGCAACCAGGCGGTCTCAGTGGGAGAGCTGGCTCTAGGTCACCCGGATGGTGATGATGATGATATTGGTGGCATGGGCACCTGGAGCCATCCTCACCGGGCCTCCTCCCACCGCTCTTCATTTACCCCAGACATTCGGTGCTGCAGACTGGGAGGTCTTCCACATTGGCCAGAGGATCTTCCTCGCGGTGGCAAACAGTCACAGCTACGACGTGCAGATGCAGGCACAAAATGACACCTACGTCCTCAGCTCCGTCATCTACGAGCTGAACATCACGGCTCAGACCTTTGTCAAGTTCCAGGACATCCCCACCTGCAGGTACCAACCAGGTGGTTGCAAGGGCAGAGTGAGTCTATGGTTGGGCGGCACAGGGCCATCCCCAGCTTCCTCCCAGGACACCTGGCCAGAGCAGATAGCCATGCTAACGAGGACCACCCCCATGGCTGTCCCTGTATCTGTGGCTGCTTTCTTCTTTCTCACAAGAAAAACCTAGCGATGTAAGTTCAGTAAGAGAAGCCCGGGCACCTCCACAAGGAGAAATGGTTCGTCTGTCATGATACAGGCATGAGCATCAGAGAGATCCAAGGGCTCAGGCAGGCGTCCCCTCCCACCATGCGCTGCTAGATCCTGACCCACCTGCTCTGCAAGGCCACCAGGTCAGCACTGAGAAGGCAGAGTTGTCCCCACCCACCTGGTATTCCTCTAGGAGGACTCTGACTACCTCCAAGTAAGCCGCAGCTACACTGTCCGGACAGTCCAGCCGAGAGTTGAGTTTCAGTCTAGGCCCAGTGTGGTTTCACCGAGTTGAGTTTCAGTCTAGGCCCAGTGTGGTTACCAACCCAGAATGCAGCAGGAACTCCCACAGGGTTCTTTGAGAGCTACTAGAGACATTCACTGCCCCTCCTGAGTGCCAGGTACTCCTCGTCTAGACAGAGAGAGAACACTGAGGGAATTTAGACTCTTCTAAGGGCCAACAGTCAAGTAAATGTAAGGTGGATATCTGTGGGGTCACGGGACACACAGGTACTGTGTATTCATGGGAATGCGTGGCTCTAAAGATGCAAGGGGGATCGTGGCAAGGCAGTACACAGACGGGATGTCTCCCAAAACAGACTTCCTGGCTGTGGTCCAGGAAGGTAAGAAAGGGAGGAGGGGCCTTCTACTTCAGCCTAATCTTTTTAAATGTTTATTTATGCCGGGCAGTGGTGGTGCACACCTTTAATCCCAGCACTTGGGAGGCAGAGGCGGGCGGATTTCAGAGTTCGAGGCCAGCCTGGTCTACAGAATGAGTTCCAGGACAGCCAGGGCTACACACAGAAACCCTGTCTCAACAACAAATGTTTATTTATTTTTATAAATTTATTTATTTATTTTATGTATATGAGTACACAGTAGGTGTCTTCAGACACCAGAAGAGGGCATCAGATCCCATTACAGATGGTTGTGAGCCACCATGTGGTTGCTGGCAATTGAACTCAGGACCTCTGGAAGAGCAGCCAGTGCTCTTAACTGCTGAACCATCTTTCCAGCCCCAAGATAAATCTTAAAAAACAAAAGGAAGGAAGACATTGCATAGTGGGAGATCGAGATGTAACTCAGGAGACAAGACCTGCCCAGAGTCCAACACGGGGCCTGGCATCGGCTCTCCAAAGGTGTCAGTGTCTTTGCCCTGCCCCTGTCTCCGCAGTGCCCTGGACTGGGAGTTCTTCTCTGTGGGAGAAGATCACTTCCTGGTGGTGGCGAACTCCTTTGATGGAAACACCTTCTCAGTGAACAGTATTATTTATAGGTAAGTTCTGCTGAAGGCCAACGGTCATCCTCTCACCTCAGGGTTTATAGTATGGGGGTGGTGTGGAGGGGGGTTACTTCCGTCCCCTCACAGGTGACCCCTGGCTCAGAACAAGTCAAGACCATCAGCCTGAGGGTGTGTTTTCCCAGGTCTGTCCAGGGCAGGGAATCTGATGCCAGCCTGTATCTGTTACATCCCGAGGGCCACACCCCTCAGATAATGATGATCAGCTAAAGATGTCTAGATGGGCGTGCTAAGTGGGAATTTATGGGGCCTGGTTTTCCTCTTATATTGAGACACTCTCCTTGCATTTATTCTAGTGGTTCTTGGGTGTTTAGCCATGAGTAGGGGTTGATTCCATTTCCAGCATTTTGTCAGTTTTTTGCATCTAGTCACCTGAAGTCATTATCTAATGACTCTGAAGGCTTCTCTCTTGGGAGGAGTCTCAGGGCCCTCGCCACACTGGCTGTCTCGGCCATGAAGGTAGTGGCACCCTTAGTTGGCAAGGCTTCAACGGCCTAGTTAGTTGCCTAACTAGCTCAACGTTCCAGGACTACCTTGGACAGCAGCAGTGGCAGCCAACAGTTCTGCTCGTGGCTTTGATCTAAAAAGGTCCCTGCTATAGAGATGCTGAGCGGCCTGCCAGGCTCCTGATTTCCTTAGGCGTCCATAGCACTCGGGGTGGGAGAAATCGATCTGCTGGTGTGATGATGGACGGCAGACAGTGAGAAATTTGTTCTGAGCTGGGCCACTGAGGCCGACTCAGACTTTCTTCATCCCAGATTCCAATTGCAGGCTCACGGAACAACTTCTGCATCCTTCCGGATTCCAGGCGTAGCTCAGACTCTGGTTTCGGCTAGGAAGGGAAGTTTATCTGTGACATCCTGTAGTGTCTAACTTTATAAGGATACCATGCAGCTTCTCTCTGCACCTGTCACCAGGACAGTTTCTGGGACATCTTGTGACCCCCTCTCCCTCACACTTACCTGCTTCTTCAGGTCTCCACCCTCCTGAAATGCTTCAGTCTCCTTTATGGCTTTGCTTAGACTTTCAGATTCATTGTTGTAGTCTTTTGAGCATGACAAAGTAAATTATAAAGGGGTAGAATTCCTTTAATTCTGTTAAAGGATAGATGGCTCGGTAGCTAAGAGCACTCGCTGCTCTTCCAGAAGACCCCTGATTCAGTTCTCAGCACCCACATGGTGACTCCCAGCCATTCATAACTCCAATTCCACACTTGCAGTGTGGGAAGGTCACAAGACACACATACATATACAAGCAAAACACTCATACACATAAAATAAAAGAAATACATTTAAGAAGAAAAAATGAATTCCTGTTGAATAATATGGTGGCCCAGAAACTTTGAAAGGACTCAGGAGATGTCTTAGTAAAGTCTTACTGAAAAGGACCCAGGTTCAATTCCCAGAGCCCCCACAAATGCCAGCCCATGTGTGGAATCCCAGCCCTGGGGCACTGGAGATAAACCTGTCTCTGGGGCTCTTTGTTCAGCTGGCCCAGCCAATTCAATAAGCTGTGGGTTCAATGAGAGATCCTGAGAAAATGAGGGTAATTGAGAAAGATACCCCAAATCTATTTCTGACCTCCACACACATGTGCATGCAAACCAGCACACACACATGCATGCATGCACACAGACACAGACACATAAACATATACAAACACACATACACACACACAAAGACAATATAACACATCACATATACACATACCACACATACATGCACATACACTACATTCACACCACACACACACATACACCATACACACACACACACACATACCACACATACACACACACCATACACACACACATACACACATACACACACACCATACACACACACATGCACACACACATACACACACACGCATATACACACATGCACATACACACACACACCATATACACATACACGCACATACACACATACACACACACACCATACACACATACCACACATGCACACACACATCATACATACACGCACATACACACACACACCATATACACACGCACACACACATACACACACATATACACACACACTATACACACACGCACATACACACACACACACCATACACACACACACACATGCACACACACACACACACACACACACACACACACACACACAGCAACCCTGCTGATCAACAGCAAGCAGATGCCTTTAACGTAGGGAAATGGGCAAAAGCCACGGGCAAGAATGTCCAGGAGAACACAGTGGAGGGTGTCACTGTGCCGAGCTAGCCCAACCACACAGGGTGACATGACTGGTTCTCATAATGTGGCAGAGCCTGCCCTCACCTGCTGGGTTTGAGGATCAGCGCCTTTGACAAAATAATGTTGGAAAATATTAACAGCCACTGCAGCCCTTTGACCTAGGCGGCAGCCACTTGGGGACTCTGTCCTGTGACCGTGGAGCCAACTATGGGGAACGTGTCCTTTGGCACGGCAACCTACGGGAACCTACGGGAACCTGCTGGCCTTGGAATGGACTGCAGGGACTGTAGCTGTCCAGGCTGATGGCAGAGTGCCCTGTGCTTGGAGGGAGCCTGGTTCTGAGGGCTGAGACAAGAGCAGCCAGGCCTCCTGAGTCCACTCTCCCAAATACTTAGGGTGCCTGGGACAGCTTCTTGGAACAGATGTGAAAGAGCTCTGGGATCTGGGATGGGGCCAGTTCCTCTCCTGGGCCTCGGTTTCCCACTTGACCCTCGGAGCACCAGTGTGGAGGGGACCAGGCTGACTCTCTCTCCCACAGGTGGCAAGGCTATGAGGGCTTCGTGGCAGTACACAAACTTCCCACCTTTGGCTGTCGGGACTGGGAGGCCTTTAACACCACTACCGGCTCATACCTCATCTACTCCAGCGCCAAAGAGCCCCTCTCCAGGGTCCTGAAGCTGAGGACTGGCTGAAGTTACCCTGGACCCCTCTGCCTCCCCTGCCACCAAACCTCCACCAGCTAGGCATGTGCAGCAGGCAGGACCCACCAGCCCTCTCTGGTCCTGGGGCAGGTGGAGATGCCTGTACACCTCTTTAGACTCTCTCTGAGCTGGCTCTTCCCCTGCCCCCAGCTTGGGGCTACACCGGAACCGCAGTCCTGGTGACTGGTGGCCATATTTCAAGTGACCCTGGGCTCCTTCAGGCTGAGGCCCAGGGCTGCCACCCAATCTCGGTGCTCCCGGCCTGTTCCTGCAGGAATTGTGCCTTCAAGGGACAGTTGCTATCACATTTTACCTCAAATACATAGGCCCTGGCAGTCTCTAGGGCCCCGGCTCTCCCAGCGACCCCTGCTGTGCAGCCTGATGCACATGTCATGACCAACACCTATTTATTGTATTTTATCTATATGAAAATATATTTATATTGCTCTTTACAAAAAAAAGCATGGATGGAATCCCTTTTTTTTTTCTTTTGGGGGCTCAGAAGTGGACATATGTGAGAAAAACATCCTTCTGTAGGGGGATTCTTCTCCTGATATCAGTTTCTTTGTTAAAGCACAGGGGGCACATTTACATCAGAAATCCCAAGGTCCTGGGTGCTATGTCCCTCTCCTCCCTCAAGAACCCCATTATGGGGACACAGATGGCTTCTCTAGCCTCACTCCATTCCCAACAGTGCAGTGAGCTAGGTCCATCCATATACATGGACCCAAGGCCTTCCAGAAATAGTCAGCTTACTCCTTCCCATGGCCAGGACAAGCAAAAGATCCTCTCTCCCCATGCTTCTCTGGAGAGTTCCAAAAGTGCACGGATGCATTTCAATCCTTGAAGAATACAGCACAGAGGGTGGGGACATTGAGCAGCCGCCAGGGTAGGCAGGACGTAATAAGGTGTTGAGGGACATCCCTGTGGGAGATGTAAGGGCACGGGTCTTCCACTCCAGGTCCTGGAATCCAGAAACCACTGGCAGACTGGGAGGGGTGGGTTGTACGGAGGAGCCCTTCAGTTTCCAGACCTTTTTCCAGCTGCCCAGAGTTGGAACCAGAAAACCTGGCTAGGACCATGGCTGCTGTGGGCACACTCAGGGGCCTTGCCAGGTTTTTTAAGTGCCAGGTGGACTTTGAGCAAGGGGCAGAACCGTCTGTTTTGTATGTTAGGTGTCCGTACCTGCATAGTCACCAGGGTATTGCTCAAGCGCTACCGTGAAGCTGAGACTCGCTCTTGCTCACATGCAGGCAGGCCGCAGAAGCAGACAAAAGAGAACAATACTGGAGCAGTTAGCTTTCAGGTTTTTGTTGTTTGGGTTTCATTTCAATCTTTGTAAGGCAGTCTCACGTAAGTCCCTGCTGGCCTAAGATTTAAAGTTTGTTATGTAGCTCAAACTTGAGTTCCTGATCCTCCTGTCTCAGCCTCCTAAGTGCTGGGGAAACAGACGTATGACACCTTGGACAGCTCCTAGTTACCTGCCTAACAGCTGGCTCCGAATCAGAAGTAATGCAGACCATAGGTTACCCCCAGGGGTGAGAAGCCAGCACTGATGGAAGGAGCCCTAAGCACACCTCCTCTCACACTGACCCAGAAAATAGGAAGCCCAGCCAGACCAACATGAGGAAAGATGGTTATAGATGTCAGGGTTACCTCCAAAAACAAACAAAAAAGAAAAAAAAGCTGAGCAGTGGTGGCGCACACCTTTAATCCCAGCACTTGGGAGGCAGAGGCAGGCGGATTAAAAAAAAAAAAAAACAGAAAAAAAATGTTCAATTATTTGATCACTTTAAACACATCTTTTAAAACCCAATTATTTGATCACTTTAAACACATCTTTTAAAACCCGATGGCTTTCTTGCTTGGTAAGCGCCTCACAGCAATCACGATGGGCTTCCCACTGATTCTGTTTTGGAAAGACCCAGCTCCAAAAACTGAGCTCTCAGCCGAAGAAATAAACAGACCAGCACCACATGCTCAATGGGAAAGGCACGTGCAGGGCAGTCCATTGGTTAGCTCGGGAATCCAGGCCAATGAGAAACGCACAGAGCTGTCCTGGTTAGCCCAGGGATCCAGCACTGATTTAGCCCCCACCTCACCCTTCCCATGGAGTGCTGGCTGGGCTGTGAGGTCTTCCAGACTTTGTCATTCACATGGGAATGCTAGAACAAAAGCTCTGAAGCTAATTCTACTGAAGAGAGGAGGTGCTGCCCCGCAGTCCTGAGATGCGCATCCTCCACCCTCCTCATGCCATCTCTCTCTACGGCACTGGCTGGGGCAGACGTGTGACAGATGCTGGACACCAGAGCAGAAAGGTGAGTGGCAGTCACTTCTAACATCTAGTGGACTCTGCCCCCGGGCTAAGTGGCATCAAGCTCTTGGTGAGTTCAGGGTGTGTCTCTGAAGGCCCTCAGCCTCCCTCCTGCTGTGGGCTGGGATGGAGAGTCCCCATGCCAGCTCTTGATCCAAAGAGGACCTGCCTTTCCCATCTGGGTTGCTCCCAACCTCCCTGCCACCACACCCACATCTGATAATGATGCTTAGGTCCCAGGATCCACCCAAATACTGTTAAGCATGGTCCTTGAGACCTGGGCAGGCCTGGGTTTGGTGAGCCCTTATATGGATGGGTAAAGCCAAATAAACCCCCCTCTTCAGTAGCTCCCATGGAGACCTGGGTGTCATCTAGCTCCTGCCTCCCCCTGTGCACAGTGGCACAGCCATGCCACTGAGCCTGTGTCTGTCCTGCTGCAGGAGCTCTGGACACATATATAGGAGGGTACCATCTGTCCTGGACTAGGTACCCTGTCATGGCTCCACATCTCAGTAAGAGAGTCTCTTGGCCATTTGGTGACCACTGCTTTGCTGGTGGTCACCAGGGAGGCTGAGGTACCACTGAGGATGTCCCAGCGGCTCTGCCCTTAGAGCTCCCTAGCAGGTGCCCAAGTCCTTCCAAACCAACAGGGGCCTCTCCGAAGGACCACCCTGCCACCCTCATGCTTTGATCCTCTTAGCTCGGAATTTGATGAAGGCACATAGCTGTCACCGGAACTATTGGGGTCCAGAGCTTGAGCCCCGATGGCCCCGGAAACTCAAGTCCTAGCATTTGTCTTCAACAGATCTATTAGGCAGGGGGATGAACGCAGAAGAGACTCTGTCTGGCCACACTGGGAGGAGGAACAAAGAGACACAGTGACTCTGCAGGGGTCCTCAGGTTTAGATAGAGAGCGAGAGGTTTGTGTAATTAAGCAACCCCAGCCAAGATGTGGTCCCATCCAACCCTGGACTCTCCAGCAAGGTGGGCTGACAAGTTGTCAGAACTGTGGGAAATCTCTTCCTGGGAGACAAGCTCCTCTCTTGCTGGCATGAGAGCTAGCCTTTTTCTTCCTTCCAGCAGGAGACACCTGGAAACATCCCAGTTCCTTGGGGTGTCAACTGCCTCAGTGTCTGGTGGCTAACGGGCGGGGCATATGGTCTCTGCAGCATCTCTTCACTCCTGTCAGGATGGTCACACACTTGCCTTCACTTCTTTGTCTCAAGCCAAGGGGATTCAGATCACCTCTGTGAAGGAACACCATGTCCGGCTCGCTCCTCTTTCTTCTAGACCCCAGCTTGGATTTTTCAGAGTAACTAGAACCCTCCATTTCCAAACACTGGGGTCCCTTCTAGAACGCATGGCTGGTAGATATGTGTGCTCCAGGAGGGTGGGATGGCCAAGTCAATGGGACTTGGATGACCTGGGTAGCCTGGGCAGGAGGAGAACTACCATAAGATAGGCTAAGATGTAGGACAAGGAGATATAAGAGTTCTACCATGTGCACACACATCCCTGCAGCTGCTGTCTTGATGCTGAGCCTGGCTGTCTTTGGTCACCTGGCCCAGCCCTGTATTTTCTGACTCCAGAAGAGTAGACCAAGTGTGCCAGGGTAAAAAACACAGAATGCCCAATCAAAGTTGGACTTCAGACAAATAAGGAATATTTTTAGGGAGTGTAACTGTAACCCATATAGAATATTATGGCAGTGCCAGCAACCTGCAGCCAGTCTACAAGTGGGCTCCCTAACACACAGGCGGGAGACTGGTCCCACACAGTGGGAAAGACTGATCCCCACCCTGGGCACCAGCGAGCCCAGCTTCCATCCTGTGGTAATTTGAGTGTCAGTTTGGAGGGCTCTTGTAAGATGAAGTCTCTCTCTCTCTCTCTCTCTCTCTCTCTCTCTCTCTCTCTCTCTCTCTCTCTCTCTCTCTCTCTTTCTTTTCTGAGACAGGTTTTTGACAGCCCTGGCTATTCTGGAACTCACTCTGTAGACCAGGCTGGCCTCGAACTCAGAAATCCACCTGCCTCTGCCTCCCAAGTGCTGGGATTAAAGGCGTGTGCCACTACTGCCCAGCTCAGCCTCAACTCTTTATGTCAGACAAAACTTATTGTCACTTAGTTTGTAGTTAAGGTGGCAAATCATCTCAGTGTGAGAGAGATTATGATAATGATGATGACTTGGGCATGAACCCAGAACTTTTCACATGCCAGGCTAAGTAACTCTACCACTGAGCTAAATTCCCAGCTCCTCCCCTTTTTTATCTTGAGACAAGATCTTACTAAATTACCCCAGCTGCCCTTGAACTCATTCCAAAGCCCAGACTAACTTGTAACTTGTGAGCCTCCTGTCTCAGCTTCCAGAGAGGTGGGAATGACAGGCCTGCGTAGGTTCTGCTTCTTTGGAGAACACCAGACACAAACAGGTAAAAGTCCCTGAGCAGGAGTCCGGGACAGTTCAAGTCTAGGCCCGATAACCAACCACCTGTGGCCTTTAAACCTGCCTAATGTGGCAAGGCATAGCCCAGGGGTGTTATTTGCTCTGTCCTACCCCCTAAGAGCACCTTCCCTCTTGGACTCTGGTGATGTCCACATAACCTCTGAGGCATGAGGCATGAGAGTGTCCAGTCACCCAAGGAGCTAGTGCTAGGGAGGGGAGGCAGTTGTCACTCCTCACCAACACTAAGTAGGCACAAAATAGGCAGCCGCCATTTGTCTTCCACGCAAAGGTACCACCCTGACCCTGGCTCGTCTGCTGAATGGAAACAAACATTAGAAGTGAAGCTTGTCAATCAAGGTTTTCAGATGCTGAATGCAAGCCAGAGGGGAACGTGTTCACAGCATGCTCACCACTGGCTGCGACTTTGCTTGGCATCAGATGGGACCCGGTGCAGTGCAGGCTGCTCAATGAACCACAAGCTCATGATTCCTGACCCACCTGGCCCTTCCTCAGGACAGTCCCATGCAGGGAGCCATAGCTTTAACCATGGCCTTGTGGAAAATTACTAGCTTACACTTACAGCCCTGAGAGAACATGGGTAGTCAAACAGTAAGAATATTTGTGGGTGTGGAGGACACTGTGATGTCCCCCTCCCCGCCCCACATTGGGCGCCATTTTGCCCTCACCCGCAGGGCATCCAACAGGGACCTAGGGCAGGGGAGAGAGAGACTGAAAGACACAAGAGACAAGAAGAATGAGAGCAAGACAGTTGTCTGATCAAGCCAAGAAAAACCTTACTTCCGGGATGGCAATATAAGCACAAGCAGGAGAAAGCTTCAAGGGAGGGGGAAGAGCCCTGGGCAAGGAGGCCAGGTGGCAATCTTCAGTTCCTGGAAGCAAGGGTCACAGTGTCCTCCACACCCACAAATATTCTTACTCTTAGACTACTCATGTTCTCTCAGGGCTGTATGTGTAAGCTAGTAATTTTCCACAAGGCCATGGTTAAGGCCATGGCTCCCGGCCGTCCAAAGTGGGTGGGGCCAGATGTCCCCAAGAAACCATAGGGATGGTATGTGACGTGACAATAGGTTTTAAAAGTGTCATTGAATAAATCTGTTCCTAGTATGGCTACCCTCTGGAAGCCATAAACATACCAGCAGAAGTCTGTCTTTACCCCTGGCTTCTAAGCTTTTTGTTTCCTACAAAACTGGCCAAAGACAGCCAAGCCATGTGTGGACACACCCAGGTCACCTTCCCTCCTCCCCAGACTGGGCATGGTCTATGCAATCCTGCCGGGGCGTTTTGTATGCTCTGAGGTCATTGTTCCTCTTGTTGAGATGGTTAGGGTTTGCCCTTTGACCTCTCTGTGACATGGACCTTTGTCCCCCTGCCCAAGATACCCCCCCACACACATACATGTACACTTTCCCTCAAGTACCTGGCATGTGCATCCATATGCCTACCCTCCCATAGGTACACATGTGTACACGCATGTACACACATGTACACACATAGCTCCAGCCCATCCTAGCCGTGGACTCAGTCATGAGCAGTGGGCCCCCGAGACCCCTCCTGCATGTCTGGCTCAAGTATGAAGCACAGTGGCTCCCTCACAGTTGAGTCACGATGCCTCTCTTCCTACACTGAATGTCGCCAGGACCTTCTGCAAGAGCAGACACTGTCTGCTTGGGATGCTGTTCAGTGGGACCCATCCAGATCACATACCTTTGTCACCTCCTCATCCTGAACCTGCTTGCCTCAGCAGCCCACTGTCTCAGCAGGTCCAGGCTCCCCTCCAGCTGTGCCGCCCTGCCTTCATCTCCTCAAGCAGCTGGCTCCTCACTGAGTAAGACCGTTGTCTGCTCTCCTATGTTCTTGTCCACCGGCCTTTGGCCTGTGGTACTCCCCTGGGGCCGTGGAGAAGGTGGTAGAGGAAGGTATCCTTGGGCTGGTGGCCACTCACAGGATTTCAGGTTGATGACAGACTACAGAACCACCATCTCCCACAAGATCCATTTCAGAGCCTTTGGTTCCTCCCAACCAAAGCTCACAGCTCTCAGATAACCAGCAGGTGGGCGCCTGGTGTCAAGGAATGCTGCCCTGTGATGCTGAGGAGCTCACAGATGCCATGGGGGGGGCGGGGAGGGGCAGCCTGAGAAAGGAGAATGGGAAGACTCGAAGGTCTGTGTGTCCGGGGGTGGGAGGGCACGGGAGGCTGCCGAAGCAGAAAGGGAAGCACGGGTTGAGGATGGCTTCTGAGAGCTGGACCTGGTTCCTTCTGCCTCGTGTCAAAGAAGGACAGACAGGGAGCTGGTGACAACCAAACACCTATGTCCTGTCTGCAATACCATGAGGGCGGGGTGAGGATTAGGTAGAGCTCTGTGTTGTCACAAAGTCAGTGGCCAAAGCCAGCACAACCTCCCCAGCTCTGTCCCACAGGGCAGAAGGCCCACACAGGCTCCTGGCTGCAGTGCTAACAGGGGTGGCCCCTCCCTAAAGGAGCCTGTCTCTGCATACTTCTAGTTCCTAGAACCACTGGCAACCTCTGGTTTATGGTCTCACTCCTCATTCCAAGGCCATTGTGGCTGTATCTCTTTTCCTCCAGAGCCTCTGAGCCTCTCTTCCCAACCTGTTCCACATAGCAAAAGCCACAAGACCAGTTATCCATGGCAAACTGAAGTCATTTTCTTGGCAATGACCACAGTCAATAAGGACCACTCGACCTCGGTCGGCAAGGACCACAAGACCAAGGTCACCAAAGGCCACAGGATCTCAGTTGGCAATGATCATGTGACCATGGTCACCAAGGGCCTCAGGGTCACGGCTGGCCATGACCACAAGAACACGGTCACCGACAGCCACAGGACCTCGGTCGGCAATGACCACAAGACCAGAGTCACCGAGGACCGCAGGACCACGGTCGGCAATGGCCACAGGTCCGTGGTCTGCGATGGCTACAGGACCACGGTCGGTGATGGCTATAAGACCATCGTCTGCGATGGCTACAGTATCGTGATCAGCAATGACCACAGTCAACAATGACCACAGGACCACAGTCAGCAATGGCCATGGGACCATGGTCAGCAATGGCCACCTGAAATCCTTTTCTGTTGTATAAAGAAAGGAGCATGGGTTCTGGCATGGAGGTAGGACAACTGTAGTGGCCACTATTCTGTCGAACAGAATTCTGAGTCCTCTTCTTCCTCCCCTTTCTTCTCTCCCCTCTTTTCCCCCTTTCTGTCCTTCCTCTCATCTTTGTTCCTCATCTCTCCTCCCTCTTGGTCCACTTTTATCCTCCCTTTTCTCTCCTCCCCTCTTCCCCTTCCCTACCTCAGAGGGACCAGCATCGAGACATAATGAAGAAGGTGGCCATGGAGAGAGGTTCAAGAAAGCCCTTACCCCGCAACTTGCCATCTGGCCTCATACTTGTCACCTCCAGGAGCCTAACGGGGGACAGAAGGACAGGATAGGCTGTGTCGTTATTTTTCTTGCTATTCTTCTGCAAGATGGGACTGTGTGCAAAGTTCACCTGACATTCTGGAAGTACCTAGCTAAAACCGCCCACATTCCCCAGATGGAAACTAAGGAAGGCACAAAATCAGACAGCGGGACCCGAAATACACAGACAAATCTTCCCATCCTGGTCCTAACCTGGCCACGGTGACCCAATATGTGTGTCATTTTCAGGTAGTTCTCATCCAAACCAAAGAGCCATCCTTCCTAAGGGGGCACAAGAGCATCTCAAAAAGAACTGAACAAAGGCCTTGGGACAGGGGGGAAGTAGCCTCAGCCCCTAGCCCACCCTTGGCAGACACATAGCCGTGGCTGGTATTATTATCCAGAAAGCTCCAAGTTACAGGGCTGGAGCTGCAGCTTGGTCATGCAATGCCTGCTTGTGTGCTAAGCATGTGCCAGGGCCTAGGTTCTTTTCTGAGTACCAAGAGAAGTGGGAAGGGTGAGAGGAAGGAAAGGAAGGGAGGGAGGGA
>NW_022196909.1:42634156-42641843 GCF_008632895.1 Mastomys coucha
GGAGGGAGGGAGGGGAGGAAGGAAGGAAAGAAGGAGGGAGGGAGGGGAGGAAGGAAGGATGGAGGGAGAGACAGAGGGGAGGAAGGCAGGCAGGCAGGAAGACAGGAAGGAAAGCTGGTTCAAATTCCAAGTATGGGACATGAATGTTTCTAGACCTTCCCTGCCCCCTGGGGTGAGGAGCAACTTTCTGAAGGTGTAAGCAATGACCAGGGACTATGAAAGATAGACAGTGTGTGAAATGATTGCTGAAGATGTGGAGAAGTAACACCAGCCTGAATCGCTGGCACAGCGAGGCTCCCTATTGCTCCACCTGCTCCTCATAGCTGACATATGCAGGGAGACCACATGGATGGGGGGTATTTGCCCAAGAAAGTGGGTCCAGACACCAACCTCTGGAACAGACTGAAATCCTGGAAAATGATCCCTATGTCCACCAAGGGGATGTTACACCCATAGGCGACAGAGGTAACCCTTCCCAGGTCCCTGCCCATAGCACTAGACAGAACATAGCACTGAGAACAGAATGAGCCAGCCAGCAAGCATCCCTAAACCCATGCACCCCATCTTGCTCTTCCTTGGAACGTGAACTCTGAGGGGGGCATGGGCATTGTGGGCAGTTTCCCACTAGCTCACATCTTTCCAAGCCTGAGAGAGTGGAGAGACATCAAGGGCTCCTCCTCTTGTTCACCACGGAGGGGACCTGGTGAGGTTTAGGCCAAGCTGTCCATTGCTCACACGGACTCTGAACATTACAGCCCCTGAAGACTCGGGGCATGTGTCAAATTGTCCCAGGAGCCACTGTGTTCAGGGCAAGTGGAGTGAACCCTAGCAAACTCTCCTCTGCTTGAGTCCCCCATCCCTAAGGGCTGGCTGCTCCTGTGGCTTCAGGTCCCTTAGGTGGCAGATTTGCTTCAGTATGCACAGAATGTGAGGGAGGGGGTAAGAGGGCCTCCACTGGTCCCAGTGGCAGCACATGGCTACTTCTGATGGCTAATATCACCCAGTGACGCTTGGGTGTCCGCTCCCTTTCTGAGCAGTGTTGTTGCCATGGTTACAAGGGCAGAGCCAGTTTAAGCTTGAAGCATCCTTTCCCCCTGGCTGTGGCAGCCACACAGACTGGCTGTGGGAACGTGAACTGGTCTGTTTTGCCTCACACGCTGGCGGCTGGCCTTTCTTCCATCTGTAATCAACCCAGTTCTGGGTTTTTGTTTTGACAACACCCCAAGGCCCGTCTTCCAAGTGACAGTGTCCAGGACAGCCATCAGAGATGCAGATTCCAGCCCAGGCTGCCAGGAGCCTGGAATCACCCCTTCTGAACTTCAGCTCCTTCTCTGAAGCCGATCAGGACCCACTATAAGAACCAACTAAAACGCCCTTGAAAGCAAGCTGGCCCTGTGATGTGGAGGCTGTGGTCCCCTCCCAGTGGCCTGTGTCCTGAGTAAAGAGGGTGTCCTGAGGGCTGCTGCTAGTCCAATGCCAGAATCCCACAGTCATGGGATTTTGTTTCAGCAGGTTCTGGGGCCCCTCTGCTCTGGATACAAGCGACCCTCAGATCTTCCACCCACCCATGCCCATAACTTTGCCCTTGGTACCACCCAGAGACCCTTTCCAAAGCAGAACCCAGCACTCGGGGACCCATGTCAGGGTCCCCTCAGCCTGTGGTATGGAAGGCAGAGGGGTCTATTGCAGTTTGGGAGAGCTACAAAATTCCTCAGAATCGCAGGAAAGCAGCCTCTACCTCCGGATTCTGGAAAAGTCATGAAGTAGATGCTGATACAGAAGAGACCCCTAAGCAGGCAACCGCCTCTGGAGACCCGGGGCAGCAGGCAGGTTAACATTCCCTCCAAAGACCACAGACACACTGAGCCAGATATGAGGGACGGATGCAATTACAGGTGCACGTGTGCAGAAGTGTGGTACCAACCAACGAGCAGTACATGCCTCTAAGTGTCTACATGTGAGCACGTGTACATTCACATGTATGTGGTATTATATGTGCCTGCCTAGCTCATAGGCAGTGAAAATGTGTGTGTATGTATTTGTGTATATGTGTGGGTATACGTGTGTGTGTGTTCCACAGATTGTGGAAGCTCCTGGGCCCCACTCTGCCCACCCTGAGGGTTCTCTAGGAGGGATAAGCCAGTCTGCAGGGAACGGAGACAGGCTGACCGGTGATGGGAATACTCTTTGGGTCTTCCAGCTGCATTAACTGAAAACTGACCTGGAGGGCAGAGGCTGGGTGAGAGGGGGCTCCATGGCAGGAAAGCATTCCCTCTGCAGAAGGGAGGAGATCGCATCCATTGTCCAGAACCCAGAGAACAAGGCAGGATAGGAAGTAGGAAGGGTGACCGGGCTGGTAGGTAGGTACCAGTTTATCCCAAGGGACACAAGACCTGAGCAGGGATACAAAGCCGTCAGGAGGCAACAAGCATCCATAAGAAGGTGGGATCCTAAGAGTCATGGCCCTTGAGAAATCAAATCCTAAAGACTCAGAAAAGCTACCTCTGGCATGACAGTGTTGCCTGTAAGCCTAAGGAGCATTGCTTTATGGGAGCATCCACACTGCGGCTATCCAGGGGCTGCTGGCCTAGCCTGGAGGCTACACTGAACAGTCAGTTCTCTCACAGAGTTCTGTCAAATGATGCCTGTTTCCTAGGATCTGGGGGTGTGATTCTGACACGTAATGTTTATCAACTTCCTCAGTATAGAGCCTCTGCGTGGTCAGATTCAAGGCACCGGGATGTAAGCTGACTCCCAGGATTCCCGAAAACTTAAGGGCGACCATTATGATCTAACTAGGGCAATCAGTTGTCTAGCTAGTTGGAGATGCCCTCCCAGCTGGGAGGACCTGCAGGCAGATGTTGACAGGGTTGTGGGGAACAAACTGAATCCCAGTCAGCAGCTTTCGGCACAAAAAGCTTTATTGAGGACTCGCAGAAAGGCCGGGAGGGGACAGGATCAGGTTCAGGACCGAGCTTCCAAGAAAGACAACATAGAAGCCATCCTAGGAGCCTAGTCCTAGTCCTGTGAGCTACCACGGGCCCAGAACATTCCATCTCAGTCTACGACTTACCACCCCTCAACCTCTGACCCCACCCAAGGAATTCAATTTAGAACAGTGTCTTAGGCAATCACACGTGACTGACTAGTGGGAGGGAAAGTGCCCAAAGGAGACAGTGGGTGGGACCTGGGATGATAGGTTTATACTGACGGGGGTGGGGGTAGGGGATAGGGGTGGGGACAGGACACTGAGCCACGTGGCAAAAAGCCACCCACTGGGCCTGAGGAACATTTTGGCACCTCTCTCTTCTGTAGCAAGATCCCGTCTACCTTCCAGAGTCTGGGATGGGGGTGAGCAGAATAGGGGACACTGACCCAGAGTCCTGAAGATGTAGAGAGTCTGGGCAAAGTCGGGGAAGGAGAACATCTCATTCAAGGAGAGAAGGAGGGCGAAGCAGGTGGAAGCAGGTGGGAGCCAGGGAGCAAGACAGTCTCAACGCAACCACCCCCATCTGCAAGACTCCATCAGAGGCTCCAGCCTCATAACACTTATCCCGTGAGCTGGTCATGGGAAGGAAGGGAAGGGTATATGAAAAAAAGACATGGAATGGGTTGAAAGCTTGGATGAGCAAGAGGGTGCTGAGGTCTTTGGGGTTGTCCTTACAGGAGAACGGGGCATGCTCTCTCCAAGGTCCATACAAGGAGGCTCTCTCCCATCACTTCTTCCCAGCAAGGGCTGAGCAGGAGCCGTAGAGATGTGCAGCCAGGTAGGGCCAAGCCCTAGGCTAAGAGCTGCAAGCCTGGCAGTGGGTTGAACAGCCTGGGAAGGGAGCCCCATGTATCTAAAGAGCCCGGCAGGGTGTTTCTGGGACAAGAGCGGCTAATGACTTCACCACCAGGCCCTCCACCCACATTCTTTTCTGACCTGGTTGTGGCAACGGGACAGACATGCAGACAGTGTGGCAAGCTCCTGATACGGGGCCTCTCTACAAAGCAGGATGGTAGAAGGGCCGCAGGGGCCCAGCTACCTCCCAACCTGTGCCCCCTGCCCGGAAGCAGCTACCCTCCCCGCACCGGATCACCTGACACAGTAAGCCATACCCTCTGCACTGGTACCTCCAGGAGAAGGTGCCGGGTTAGGTGTCCCTGTCCATGGGACAGACATGGCTACTTCAGCACTTACCACAGCATTGGTAGGTGGCACCTGGTCCTTAATCCAAGCCCTCATCTCTGGCTTTTTAGCTTCTCTTCCTTGGCACAGAAGCCGTCAGGGTCCAGATCATTCTGCCCTCAGCACCTGCCTCCTCTGAACATTTAACTGGATACTGTGTGTTGAGCATGACTGTGCCATGTGGGCCAGGCAGCGGTCACACACACCAGTGGCTGGTGTCCCTAAGGAGGCTGCCTCGAGGTTCTGAGTCTCGAGTGAATGGGGATGGTCCTACTAGCTCTGCCAGGGTCTGACCCTGAAGAGAGTGTAGCTTGCTAAACCCAGGGCTGTGGAGGAAGGGTGGACAGCTTGGGAGCTCATCCAGGGCTCCCAGATTAGAACTCTCTTTACCCTGCACATGCCCAGCATGGTGGGCCCCACAATCACCATGTAAGTGTGGCCATTCAGCAGTGGGGGGAAAGTCTGGAATTCGTGAGTGTTTTTCTCTTCCATATACTTCTGCAGCTGACCGTCATGTGGCCTCAGGTAACCGTTGTCACATAGTGACAGAACTATGGGCTACAAGGGATGGTAAGACCAAGTCAGGCCAGGCCCCCAACCCAGTCTCACCTTTCCCCTGCAGATCACAAGAGAATTTCCAGCAGATTCAGAAGCCACATTCAATTTGTGCCTGGAGAGGCATCTAGACCGATACTCAACACACACACACACACACACACACACACACATTCTACACTCATTTGCTTGCTTCTCCCAGATTCTCGACGACGTAGCTTAGGGTATAAACCCTTATACAAAAAGACGGTAAATAACAAAACCTGGAAGTCGGGTCGCGTTAGGTGGCTAGAACATCTACCCCTGAATATGAAGTAAATTACAGGTAAGAAAGTTAGTTGATCAGTGAGCTCTGGGATTTCAGCGAGGTGAAGAGAAGGTTCTGGTTGCTAGAGAAAAGCAGCGTTCCTGTTGATTGGCACGGCAACCTCCAACTCCAGTCCCTTCTCCTCCTATAGAAAGCTGCTTTAGGTATTGGCAGTAGAAAGCAAGGCACAAGAGCCGCCATGGTTAAGAGGCTTCCACTGCCCAGGCACGGATGGAAGAGACAGGCGCTGGGGCCGCCCGTAAGTGGTCAGGCAGCTGACGCGGCCATGGTGAGCCTCTGCTGGACCTTTCTCATGTTTCTCCATTTTCTCCCTCTCCGTGGACTGAAATTTTGGCACAAGGGCAACTAAAGAACTCCTAGGACCAAAGGTCAGCGCAGGCCCGGTGCAGGCTGTACTCTGCACTGACCTCTCTGGACAGGTCTCGACTACCGGTACTTTGCTCTGGGAAAGGGCAAACGTCTCTGTGTTCAGATGTACGGGGAGGGCAAGGATAAACAGAATGAGCCATTCCCCGGTGGCCAAACTCCTGACGCCATCCTCCCCGCCAGGGCCCCATCCTTGCGTGCACAAGTATTCACTACCCACAGCGCAATGTGGGAAAGAACCGTTGGGCAGATCAGACGGCTCACAGACCTATCCCACAAGCAGCCTGGGTTTAAGGGCCAGCCGAAGCCCCCCCTGGCAAGACTTTCCATTTCTTTCAACCTCCATTTACCTACCCATTAAGATGGTAAACCCAGCTACAGTGTTAGGCCGTGGCTGCAGGGACCAAATGCCAACTGTGAAAGTGCTTTTGGGGATGTACAGCTGCAGGGCATCTCCCTGGGGACACAAGAGCACCATCACCTTCAACTGCTGCAGAAAGACAGGGCAGCCAGGCTCAGTGGCCCACCGGAGGCGGGTGCTAGGGCACGGGGCTGAGAGGGTCCTTGGAGACGGGAGCACTGGGCAGGGACTTGAGGTACTCAAGGTGTCGTCTGGCATCCTCCTGGTTGTGGCGTACGTAGTACACCACGTAGGCAATCACCATGGTAAACCAGCCGAACATGGTGACCAGCATGGCGACATCGGTGGTCTTCCGGTGGTTACTGCAGAAGCTGGCCCCCGAGTCCAAGACCTGGATCAGCGGCTTGCCCACAAACTGCTCCTGTGTTGAGGTGTGGCAGGCAATTTCGTCCACGGAGTCAGGGTCCAGCTTCAGTTCCCACAGGGCCTCCTGCAGGTCACACTCGCAGTGCAGCGGATTGTGGGACAGGCGGATCTTGGCACTCAACTTGCCCAGGGCGTCCTTTGGAATTCTTCGGATGCGATTGTGGGATAAGTCCAGCAGCCGCAGGCCCCCAGCCAGACCTGAGAAGGCTGCTGGACCAATGGCCTCAATGGCATTATGGGACAGGTCCAGCTCCCTCAGGTGGGGCAGGTGTTGGAAGGCTCCATTGGGGACTCGGGAGATTCTGTTGGCGTCTAGTTTCAGAAGCACCGTGTCGGCCGGGATGTCCCTAGGGATCTCCTGCAGCCCTCTTGAGCTGCAGTGGACAGCCACAACCCCAGCATGGTCAGGGCACTGGCAGGCCTGTGGGCAGGAGGCACCTAACCGTAAGCAGAAGAGGATGAAGAAGCAAGACCCCTGGGAGGGGGCCAGTGGGGATGAGGGGCTCTGCCTGCCCCTGGGACCCATTTTGCCTCCACCTGACCCAGGTAGCTAGCTCTTCTCCCCTGGGATTTGCAAGCGAATGTCATCCAACACAAACTCTTGTGTCTTCTTCGCCCGCTGAAGAGCCTAGCGATCTCAGTTCTACAAGAAAAATGAAAGAGAGCTGAGGGTGACCAGCACGGCCCATTTCAATCCATCTAGGAGGACGGGACCAGGGAGGAAAGAGTCCTAGGCTCACCAGGCTTGAGGCAGGGTTCCAGGCTATCAAACATACCTGCTTTGTAACTTATTCTGTAAGATTCCCAAGGCCACCCAGAGAAGCATCTCCCAGCTACCTAGGGCTAACCGATGGCTGGAGACTGGCCCTAGCGAGGTAGTTACAGAACCCTGCCCTAGCCTTCTGGTCACCCACCCATAGCTGGGGACACAAGTCTGGGCGGAGGCCCAGGGATCCATCTCTCTCTCCCCTCCCCCAGCTCCAGGCGCTTGCTGGCGGAGGGCTTCCCTCCCGATCTGTGCCAGCCAGGTCGGGCGGGGCAGGTGGCCGCGTTCGCCAGTTGGTCCCCAAGCACTCGGCTACCTGTGTCACCTAACTCGTACACCCCACCCCGCCAAACCCCGCGCGCGCCCTGAAGCGGCCGCTCCACGCCCGCGGCGCTGGAGACACTGGAGAGGAAAAGCAGCCCCCTGCGTGCGGCCGGGCTGGGCGGGGAGCGGCGGCAGAGAGCAGGGCGGCAGGGCAGGGCGGGTGGGAGGCCACGCGAGCGGATGGGGGCTTTACCTGAGCGGCCGCCGCTGCTCTGCGCCTTCCGAGCTTCCCGGAGCTTGACCAGAGCCCTCCCGGCGCCGCGGCGACCCGCCCCGTGCCCACCGAGCTGCCAGGAAAGGAGGGAGGCTGGCAAGCCAGGGCGGGAGGGGCGGGGCCTTTGAGATAGGGGAGGGGCCGGCAAGAGGAGGGGCAGGGCGGGGCTGCTGTCG
>NW_022196909.1:42641891-42643220 GCF_008632895.1 Mastomys coucha
GCGGGGCTTGTGTTGGGGCGGGGCCTCGAGGGGAGGGGTAGGAGGGGAGGGATGGGTGGAGAGGGACCTCGCGTTAGGGGTGGCGCCGGTGAGAAGGGGGTCCTAGTAAGGAACCTTGGTGTTCTGTGCGTTGGGGGACGGACGGGACGTAGCACGTTGTGGGTGGGAGGGGCCAGGTAAGGGCGTGGTCTGTGTGCTGAGGGGCGGGGTCTCTCAAGGGCTGTCCGTGCGAGAGGAGGGGCTTATAGGAAGAGGGGTTGGGGAGGGGAGGTTCCTATTTGAGGAGGGTCAAAGCCTTAAGGGGAAGGGCCAGATAGGTGAGGGTCTAGGTAGGGGCTGGGACCTGCGTAAGGGATTGCTGAACAGAGTTCTTAAAATCCTACGGGGCCAGCGCACCGAGCGGGGAGCCGAAGGAGGGGTGCGCAGGGCTGTGGGGCGGGGCCTGGTATGTAAATTACATGACTGGGCGGGGGCGTGGGCGGGGTCTGCAGGGGCGTGGGCGAGGTTTAGGCGCCGGCTTTCTAGGGCACTGGTGAGGAAAGTGTCCGTGGGCGTGCCACGTGGCCAAGCACCGCCCTGAGCAGCCCCACCGCACGACTGACGCCCCTCACCCCAAGTCTCAGGTCTAAAGGTCCAAGAGGACCCTAGAAAGGCAAAATGGGGGCGTCTACGCGGGACCTGATCCTCGGCCCGGAAGCTATCACCAGCGGCCTCAGAAGGACCCCAGTGTCCCTGGGTCACCTGCCTTGCCTTGCCTTCCTCGCGCCGTTGTGTTGGAGTCTGCGTTTCCCACGACTTCCATAAATGGCCTCCTATCACTTTCTCTTTCCGCCTCCTTATTTCGTGGTTCACCACGCTGAGTGGCTCCCTAGGTCCAGTGTGCCAGTCTGTATCTGTAACCTGTTCGGCTCCGGCTGGGTTTTAATCTGGGACTCTTAACGGTAGGGTATGGGAGCGTTATGCAGCAGCCTTGATTGAGGGCATACCCTGAAGGGCAGGGTCTGGGGCACGTTTGGCTCCGTGTTACACCTCGCTGACCACACAGGCGCATAGCCAACAGCTCCTGGTGAGCCAGTGGCTCTGACTGGGGACACTCCGGGTGTGGAGCGGTGGCTTGAGCGGTAGTATGGGTCTGTGGCACCCCGAAGGCTCATGGTTGGTCTTGTTTCCTCTTGTTTCCTGTCCGCTCCAGGTCTCTGCTGGAGTTTGATTTGCGAGAGTTCTCTGGAAACACCCTCCTTATCAGACACATGATTTGTAAATATTGTTTCTCTGTGTGAACTGTCTTTCTATTCTCTTGACAGTTTTCCCTCACAGTTGGTTTTTTTT